>NW_024097401.1:1320000-1630427 GCF_016545835.1 Crotalus tigris | reverse complement strand
AAAAAAAAAAACCCTAAAAACCATTAATTGCTGGATTTTGCTTTGAGGTTGCAACTTGTAAGTGGAAGCATAATCTTATTCAAAACAGAGTGATTCCGGGCTGTTTATCATTGAAGTTTCTAACTAAAGGTTCTGTTCATCTTGGCCTGTTTGTATCAGAATTAGCTAATTCTCATCTTTATTTATTATTTTAAGTAATAAACATGAATAGATCCATCCAAAGTCTTATCTAGTGAAGCTACTCATGCATTTTTGATTATTGGTTATAGAGGGTCACACAGTCAGTCAAATGTTTAGACAGGATATGACATTTTTATCCACATATTGGGTTCTTCCCAAGGACCTGGTAAAGGCAGATGATGTTGTTTGATAGTGTTAAAAGTATTATATATTTTATGTTATGAAGATATCACAAATACAATGTAAGTTATGAATATAGAGGGCCTGCAATACATCCATAGTTAGCCTTTTCATGAACTCACGGGGAAACTCACGTTGCTGGAAAGTATGTACTGCTGACAAGGAAAGATTCTGAGTATGTGTATGAATGGTTTATTATTGGGGATACCAGGTGGAACATTAGTTGGCATAAGAAATGTACTGGATTGCCCTTTTCATGGAGTCTTGGAACAAAGGGTGAGGATGTAAAGTTCCTGATGTGGTTGGGGCAAGATGTACCATACATATGAATTCTGAGTAAGCAAGTTTCATATAAAGAGAAGACCGGAATGAACCCAGACTCCAATTGGAGCAGGGGACACCCTGAGTCTGCTTCCCAGCCCACTCTAACGCAGCCTGATCACCTGTGTCGAGAGTGTATGTGAGTATTGTGTGAATGAGTAGTCTGGTTGGGCAGCAATACTTACAGAATTTGAGAAGCCTTGTTGGGCACAGTTATTTGCAGTGCTTTTTTTGTAAGAAAAAAGGTGCCGGAACTCACATCTTGCTAATCTTTTATTTACCTTTCGCATGTAGTCAACCACTGTACACACACACACACACACATCAGTGGTGTAATGAAACATAGCGGTCATCACCCGCAGTAAGCACTCAGCGTGCGACCACACGACCAATCACAAGCCGAGCATTGCCACAAGCCGAGCAGCCGGATGAAGTATGCATGCATTGGACTCGACACACAAGCAGCCCGCATGCACTGTTTTAATGATTTTGCCACTGACCTGCTATGCTCGACAGGGCGATTCAAGTCCAAAGCACTCATCCTCTCTCTCACCCACCCCGCAGGGCTCATAGCAGACTGATACCGAATGGCTGGCATGAGGTGGCAGTTCTGACATTCTGTCCCCCTTAGAAAGAAAAGGGTAGACCAGGAGACAAGAGAGAGAGAAAGGTTAATAATGAGAATTATTTAGTGCAGCGGTTCTCAACCTTTGGGTCGGGACCCCATTTAGGGTCGAACAACCATTTCACGGGGGTCGCCAAACAACGCAATCCGTCATTTTTTTCCCCTTTTCCTTAGCTGTGCTACTCCCTTTTATTCTATTGGCTTTTGAAAGCCAATAGAATAGACTCTCTTGAATAGAGTCTAATTCTATTGGCTTTCAAAAGCCAACAGGAATTGTCCAGGCTGTCTCTGCCCTGCTGAGCCCGCCAAAAGTCCCAGTCTGCAAACGGTGCTGCAAGTTGTCTGCAGCGAAGGTGAGCTGTCTGGAAGCTTACACCCCTCCCTGCTGAGCAACTACTAAAAATGTAAGTAAAAGAGGGCTGGAGGTGGGAGGTGGGAGGCCGGCGGGCGCAGGGAGGGTTGCTGGCACGTGTGGGGCCTGGCGGGTGCCTTACCTCCCTTGGGCTGGGCCAGCTGGTGACCCAGCTGGTGGTCGGCCTGCGCCGTCTGTGCCGCTTGCCAGCTACGCCTCGGCCAGCGCAGGGGGCGGCACCACGCATGTGCGGCGCTCCCGGGCAGGGAAAGTCCTCGACTTACGACCAGTTGGGTAGTCCTCGACTTACGAGCGGTTGGGGGTCGCGGCATTAAAAAGGTTGAGAACCACTGATTTAGTGGGTTTGTCATGGTAGTGATCATGAAATCTAGGTAATAGCTTCGGAGATTGCACTTGCTGAGCAGCCACTCATTCAGCCTCAGAAGAAGGTAAGTGCTTCCAGAGGACTAAGTATTGGAGTTTGCCCCTATGGAGGTGTGAGTCTAGGATTTTCTTTATTTCAAAATGTTGTTCACCTTCAATGAGATCTGGAGGAAGAGAGGCTGCTGCAGACGGCCATAAAGGGGAGGCTTTGGCTGGTTTAAATAGGCTACAGTGAAACATAGGATGTAAGCTCTTTTTTTTGTAGCTTTAGCTTGACGGTCACTTGGTTAATAAATTTGTTATGGGGAAAGGGCCTATATAAGGCATTTGACAAAGCAGACCACAACCTGCTTCTTAGTAAGCTAGAAAAAGGTGGAATAAACAACATCACCACCAGATGGATCTGTAGCTGGCTGACAAACCATACTCAGCGGTAGTCCTCAGTGGTACTACATCCACATTGAGAGAAGTAAGCAGTGGGGTACCCTAAAGCTCCATCTTAGGCCCAGTACTCTTCAATATTTTCATTAATGACAGATGAGGGAATAAAAGGGGAACATCAAATTTTCAGATGACACTAAATTGCCAGGAATAGCCAATACCCTAAAAGACAAGCTCAGGATCCAAAAAGATCTTAACAAACTTGAACAATTGGCCCTATCCAATAAAATGAGTTTTAATGTGGAGAAAAGCAAAGTTTTACACTTAGGCAGGAAAAATCAAATGTTTAAGTACAGATAAGGCGAGACCTCGCTGAAAAACAGCAACTGTGAGAGGGACCTTGGAATCCTAGTGGATGATCATTTGACTATCAGCCAGCAGTGTAGAGCAGCAGCCAAAAAATCTAATACAGTCCTGGGTTGTATAAGCAGAGGCATAGAATCAAGATCACACAAAGTATTAGTATCTCTTTATAAAACCCTAGTAAGACTACACCTGGAATACTGCAACCAATTTTGGTCACAATACTACAAAAAAGATGTTGAGACCTTGGAAAAGTTCAGAGAAGAGCAACTAAAATTATCAAAGCCCTGGAGACTAAAACATATGAAGAACGGTTGCGGGACTTGGGTTTGGCTAGTCTAAAGAAAAGAAGAAACAAGGGTGACATGATAGCAGTATTCCAGTATTTGAGGGGCTGTCATAAAGAAGAGGGCATCAAACTATTCTCCAAAGCACCAGAGGGCAAGACAAGAAACAATGGTTGGAAACTGACTAAAGAGATAAGCAACCTGGAATTAAGGAGAAACTTCCTAACAGTGAGGACAATTAACCAATGAAACAGCTTGCCTTCAGAAATTGTGGGTGCTCCATCACTGGAGGTTTTAAAGAAGAGACTGGACAGTCACTTGTCTGAGATGGTATAGGTTCTCCTGCTTGAGTGGAAGGCTGGACTAGAAGACCTCCAAGGTTCTATTCTATTCTATTCTATTCTATTCTATTCTATTCTATTCTATTCTATTCTATTCTATTCTATTCTTCCGGTGGATTTTCAACATATTCCTTTGAATTTTTTTTTTAGTATTGTTCAATCATTTAGTTACTTTCAACTCTTTGTGATACCAAATATATCGTTTTGTCAGGACTATCTATCATTAATTAGTCTTTATGAACAAATACTGTATCCCTAATGATACATCTAAGCTTGCCTTCAGAAATTGTGGGTGCTCCATCACTGGAGATTTTAAAGAAGAGACTGGATAGTCACTTGTCTGAAATGGTATAAGTTCTCCTGTTCGAGCAGGGGGCTGGACTAGAAGACCTCCAAGATCCCTTCCAGCTCTATTTTGTTCTATATATTTCACTCCCAGTTTCTTCAAGGGTTGCCTGGATTGTAGGTACTTGGTGGAAAGGAACTGTCAGATCTGCCATCACACTGCTTCAGCTCTACTTTATTATGATGGCAGCCTGCCATAAAGTTTGAGGAGAGGGAAAGGGGAATGTAGGGAGGGAGGATTACAGGAACCAGAAAGACCAACCAGAGACAGCAATTAAATGATCCAAGAACACAAGCATGCGAACGGAAAGCGAACACCTATCAAAGATATGCCAAACCTCAGAACTGTTACCAAAACAAATAATTGAAACTTTATTGGAAACTAGTAAGATGACTAGGGGGGGAGGGCCCAGGAGACAAACCCATTTCAGCCTATGTCTTCCTTGGAATAGTCCAGCTCTTCCTTTTCCTCAAGGAGTTTTACGATTGTTCTACTCCCAATTATCCTTAGCTTCAAGCAAAGCACAGATTTTTTTTCCCCCATCCATCTCTTTCCTATCTTCTTTTCCATCCTGAAAACCTTCAGTTAATTGACTTTTCCTGTCCCTTCATCCCTATTTTTTTAATATATGTGTGTGTGTGTGTGTGTGTGTGTGTGTGTGTGTGTGTGTGTGTGTAGGTCTTTGGTTATTCGGGTTTTCTCCCGCGTAAAATTGGAAGTGTCTTGGCGACGTTTCAACGAAGTCCCATTCGTCATCTTCAGGCTGGTGTTTTCAGCTTCGTGCTTCGAGGAAACTGGCAACCGAGAAACAGCCTATTGCATCAGGCCCAATGACAAGATCTAGGAGCCGAGTGCAGACTCTGGCCAATCTATAAAGAGGACTCTCCCACTGACCGGCATTTTGAGCCCTGATGATGTCAGCAGTTGCTGACGAAAGCTAGGCGTTTTATTAGTTATTAATTTTTATGGTGATTTTATTGGTATTGTATTAAATTTTACTAAATTTTACTAAAATTTTTAAATACCCCCTGGTGCTCATGTTTATTTGCTTGACTTTAAATATATATATATATATATATATATATATATATATATATATATATATATATATATATATATATGTGTGTATGTATGTATGTATGTATGTATGTATGTATGTATGTATGTATGCAGATTTACATTTAGAAGTCTCCAATGTTATTTGTTCTCTGTGATAAGGAGCTGCTTTGAGTTTTAATATGCTGCTGAGCCCCTACCTACTTTTCTGTTCCTATTCCCACACTACCATGTGTACATACAAATACACATACACACACATATGTGCATGTGCATTCAAACACACACACACACACACACACAAACTTGTTCCATCATTTTGCCTATCCAGCTTCCAGCTGCATCTCCTGTCCTGGATTCTTTTCCAAGTTTCTGTAATAAAAAATACCAGACTGGAGTTGCTTTGTTCAAAGTGTTTATTCACCATTTGCTACCATAAGGGCCCAAAAGCAAAACTGTCAGCTAGTCAATTAAAACAAGTATGTTGAACAAAATGTTAAGAACTGACATTACGGGTATATGATTTTGATGCCATTTGTTGCCATCTGTTTATCTAAACAGTTCTGTTCCCTCTAAATACATACAAATATCTTCCACATGGAAAGCTCAAAGACAGCAGCCAGCCCTTTGCACTCTGCTCTGTCTTTTGCCCTCTTTTTCTCATATGCTTGCCTATCATGAAGGAACGGGGAAAAAAGGATTATTCATGTTAAAATGGAAATAGGGAAGGGACTCTTTCAAAGGTTAGTAGAAGAGAACCTTTTTTTTTAATTTTCCACCTTTGTCTTTGTGCTAAAGGGAAGATAACAGGATAGCCTGAAATATAATATTAAATATAAACTGCTTATATTGGATATCAGATAAAAAGAACCCATTGGTCTGTATAAAGAATTCATCCTATTTAGCATTATCATGAAAGCTGTAAAAGTACATAGTCTGTCTATATTCAAAATGAATAATTATAGAGAACATAAGAATGCTTTCTGAAAATTGTATTTGGAATACAAAATGTAATGTTTAAGTTTCAAGGATCAAAAAATAAAATACTGTAGTAGTATAAATGTGTTTGCGTGTGTGTGTGTGTGTGTGCCTTTACATCAGTACATCATTCCTGGTGATCTACCTAGCTAAGTCCTCAAGATTTCTTGGCAAGATTTCAGAACTGGTTTACTATTGCCTGCTTCCTGGGGTTGAGACTGTGTGGCTGGCCCAAAGTCATCCAGCTGGCTTTGTGCCTAAGGCAGGACTAAAACTAGATGCCCTACACCAGTCCAGTATACAGTAGTATAAGATCCAAGTATAAGATGGCATTAGATTCTCTTCATCATGTTGTTGGAAGTCAGCACACACACACCCTCCTAGAGAAGGAAATATTTTGGGGGGGGGATATTAAAAAAGATAGAATATTATATTTCCCAAAGATCTTAGGCAGAAATCAGCCCCCAGTCTCCTACCCTCAGGCAGAGAAATGCAGATTTGGGGGCACCTATTCATAAGCAAATAGCTGAGGAAAGAAGGGAAGTGAAAGGCAAAGGAGAAAGAGAAAGATACACCCAATTGAATGCAGAATTCCAGAGAGTAGCTAGAAGAGATAAGAATGCCTTCTTAAATGAACAGTGCAAAGAAATAGAAGAAAACAACAGAATAGGGAGGACCAGAGATCTCTTCAAGAAAATTGGAGATATGAAGGGAACGTTTCATGCAAAGATGGGCATGATAAAGGACCAAAATGGCAGAGACCTAACAGAGGCAGAAGAGATTAAGAAGAGATGGCAAAACTACACAGAAGAACTATACAAGAATGAGCTTAACATCCCAGATAACCACAATGAGATGGTCATTGACCTCGAACCAGACATCCTAGAATGTGAAGTGAAATGGGCCTTAGAAAATCTGAGCAACAACAAAGCTAGTGGAGGTGACAGTATTCCAGCTGAGCTATTCAAAATCTTAAAAGACGATGCAGTAAAAGTGCTACATTCAATTTGCCAGCAAATTTGGAAAACTCAACAGTGGCCACAGGATTGGAAAAGGTCAGTTTACATTCCAATTCCAAAAAAAGGCAATGCCAAAGAATGTTCAAACTATCGCACCATTGCACTCATTTCACATGCTAGTAAAGTTATGCTTAAAATCCTACAAGCTAGACTCCAGCAGTATGTGGATCGAGAACTACCAGAAGTACAGGCAGGATTTCGAAGAGGCAGAGGAACTAGAGATCAAATTGCCAACATACGCTGGATCATGGAGAAAGCTAGGGAGTTCCAGAAAAACATCTACTTCTGCTTCATTGACTATGCAAAAGCCTTTGATTGTGTGGATCACAACAAATTGTGGCAAGTCCTTAAAGAGATGGGAGTACCAGACCATCTCATTTGTCTCTTGAGAAACCTATATGTGGGTCAAGAAGCAACAGTGAGAACTGAACACGGAACCACTGATTGGTTCAAAATTGGAAAAGGAGTCCGGCAAGGCTGTATACTGTCGCCCTGCCTATTTAACTTATATGCAGAGCACATCATGAGAAAGGCAGGGCTAGATGAATCAAAAGTTGGAATTAAGATTGCCGGGAGAAATATCAACAACCTAAGATATGCAGATGATACCACTCTGATGGCAGAAAGTGAAGAGGAACTAAAGAGCCTCTTGATGCGGGTGAAGAAGGAGAGTGCAAAAGTTGGCTTGAAACTCAACATTAAGACAACCAAAATCATGGCATCCGGCCCTCTCAATTCCTGGCAAATAGATGGGGAAGAAATGGAGGTAGTGACAGATTTTATTTTTCTGGGCTCCAAGATCACCTCAGATGGGGACTGCAGCCAAGAAATTAAAAGACGCTTGTTCCTGGGGAGGAAAGCTATGGCAAATCTAGGCAGCATTCTAAAAAGCAGAGACATCACCCTGCCAACAAAAGTGTGTATAGTCCAGGCCATGGTTTTCCCAGTTGCAATGTATGGCTGTGAAAGTTGGACCGTAAGAAAGGCTGAGTGCCAAAGAATTGAGGCCTTTGAACTATGGTGCTGGAGAAGACTCCTGCGAGTCCCTTGGACTGCAAGGCGTTCAAACCGGTCAGTCCTAGAAGAGATCAACCCCGACTGCTCCTTAGAAGGCCAGATCCTGAAGTTGAAACTCAAGTACTTTGGCCACCTAATGAGAAGGAAGGATTCACTGGAGAAGAGCCTAATGCTGGGAAAGATTGAGGGCAATAAAAGAAGGGGACGACAGAGAATGAGATGGCTGGATGGAGTCACTGAAGCAGTAGGTGTGAACTTAAATTGACTCCAGAAGATGGTAGAGGACAGGAAGACCTGGAGGAACGTTGTCCATGGGGTCGCGATGGGTCGGACACGACTTCGCAATTAACAACAACAATTCATAAGCAAAATGCCTTCAGCCACAGCCCCAGAGAAGGTTTGAGCTGATGGGATTAGAAAAACAAAGACTCCCAAGGACAGGAACATAGCCTTTAGGACATAATAGGATTAACCCACCACCATTAGAATACCAAAAGGGCACACTCAAGCTCAGGTCAAAGTACATTGCACAGGCACAGGAAGAATCTCAAATGCAAAGCCACAGGAATAGGAAGAATTTCAAATGCAAAGCTCAAAGAAGGTATAAAAGCCCACCTATTCCAAGTCCATTGTGTCAGCTGTCCCAGAACCACATGTAGTTGGTTCTATTCTTCAGTAAACAGAATCTTGTTTCCAAACAGCCTCCATTTTATTTATTCCTGGCTTGGACTGGACCTGATAATTTTTTCTTTCAACAATGTTTTCATTTTACTTATAACTGCTATAAAGAATATCAGAAGCCACTTTTTGTATCTTTTGTATCTATTTTTCTCCAACTTTTTTTCTTGGTCTTGCATTTTTTGTTTTCTTTTTCCCCTTAATTTATATTAGTTTGTATCGGTTTTTATCTTCTTTTAAAAATACCCCTGTTTACATTTTTCTGCTTTGTTTTTGCACAGGTGATAAAAAAAAATTAAAGCTATCAAAAACATAATACTGAGCATGACATAAAACCCTTGGAAAGCTATTCATAGCTTTTGTAATTGCTACTACAATTTCAGTCATGCCTCCTATAGTTATCTCCCTAGCATGAGATGAGGTACGTCAAAGTTCTGCCTCTTTTCAACATCTTTAAATGATCTAACTAAACTGTGTGATGAACAATTAAGTGAACTAGGTATGTCTAGCCTATTGAAGAGAAGGATTAGAGATAACATAACAGCTGTCTTTTAATATTTGAGGGGCAGTCATAGAGACAAGGGAGTTGACTTACTCTCCAAAGTATCTGAGGATAGGACAAGAAGCAATGGGTTGTTGTTGTTGTTAATTGCGAAGTCGTGTCCGACCCATCGCGACCCCATGGACAATGTTCCTCCAAGTCTTCCTGTCCTCTACTATCTTCTGGAGTCCATTTAAGTTCACGCCTACTGCTTCAGTGACTCCATCCAGCCATCTCATTCTCTGTCGTCCCCTTCTTCTATTGCCCGCAATCTTTCCCAGCATTAGGCCTTTCTCCAGTGAGTCCTTCCTTCTCAGTAGGTGGCCAAAGTACTTGAGTTTCAACTTCAGGATCTGGCCTTCTAAAGAGCAGCCAGGGTTGATCTCTTCTAGGACTGACCGGTTTGATCGCCTTGCAGTCCAAGGGACTCACAGGAGTCTTCTCCAGCACCATAGTTCAAAGGCCTCAATTCTTTGGCGCTCAGCCTTTCTTATGGTCCAACTTTCACAGCCATACATTGCAACTGGGAAAACCATGGCCTGGACTATATGCACTTTTGTTGGCAGGGTGATGTCTCTGCTTTTTAGTATGCTGTCTAGATTTGCCATAGCTTTCCTCCCCAGGAGCAAGCGTCTTTTAATTTCTTGGCTGCAGTCCCCATCTGAGGTGATCTTGGAGCCCAGAAAAATAAAATCTGTCACTACCTCGAAGCAATGGGTAGAAGCTTGTTAAAGAGAGATCATATCTGGAACTAAGCAGAAACCTTCTGACAGTGAGAGCAATTAATCAAAGGAACAGCTTTCCAACCGGAGTTGTGAGTGCTCCATCACTGGAGGTTTTCGAGAAAACATTGGATATTCATTTGTCCAGGATGGTATAAGAACTGCCATGGGCAGGGATGGGTTAAACTGGGACCTATCTCCAAGGTCCCTTCCAACCACTGACCTGACCACTACCTACTTCACTGTAAAATTCTAGGTAGAAATACCAATGGTGATGATAACCCACATCATGAAGAGCAAATGTGAGCTCAGACATAAACTGTAACTTCTTGGCTGCCCTATTCATTTGAGTTACCGTATATGCCGGCGTATAAGATGACTTCCGGAAGCGATAAACTCGGCGCCAAAGACGGGGGTCGTCTTATACGCCGAGTCATCTTATACGCTGGAAATACTGGTAGTTTCCGGCGTATAAGATGACGTTCTAGGAATGCGGCTTGGCGATAAAGACCGGGGTCGTCTTATATGCCGGGTCGCCTAATACGCCGGCATATACGGTATATCCTGCTTTTCATTCAGAAACTCAAGGGGGTATATACAGTAATCCCTGTTTTTTCAATAAGTCCACTGATGAGTGACTTGTCAAGAGAGCCACTCTGAGAGTTTCCATGACTATGGAAAGTCTTGCACATCTAAACCTGATAGCCAGTGACCATGAACATTTGGTACCTTGAGAATCCCTGCAACCTATCTTCCTTGTTTTACCTCAGCATGAATCCCAAGGGTACTTTTTCAAAAGGCAACCGGATTTAGTTTTTTTCCTTGAAGATATTTCACTTCTGGGGTGTTGGTTATTCCTGCCAGCTTGCAGATGACACTAAGCTGGCAGGAATAGCCAATCTCCCAGAAGACAAGCTCAGGTCCAAAAAGATCTTGACAGACTTGAACAATGGGCCTTATCCAATAAAATGTTTATTTTTTTATACATTTATACCCTACTTTTCCTCCCAGAAACTTAAGATAACATTGATCATATTCCCAATTCCAATTTGTATTCTCAAAAGTCATGTGAGATTAAGTTTACCTGAAAATCCCTTATGATCTTTTTGGCGTTGTAGGGATTTGAACCTGGGTCTTCGTTCTAATTAGTTTTCTCTTTTCCTAGGCCTAAAATCAGGCTAGAAACCATGAGACTATACATTCTACTCCTGTCTTAGGCACAAAGCCAGTTGAGTGACCTTGGTCCTCTCTCAGCCCTAAGAAGCAGGCAATGGCAAACCACTTTTGAAATCTTGACAGGAAAAGTACAAGGAATTGTCTAGTCACCAGGGGTCAACAGTGACTTGAAGGTGGTGGTGAAAGAGAAAGAAATATTTTTGGAAATATTTAAAAGACAGAATATATTTCCCTAAAGGATTTTAAAAACAGAAACCAACCCCCCCCCCAAGTCTCTCTGTCCCAAAGAGAAACCAAGTCTGCAGAATTACAGATGTAATAATCTTGTCAGAAAGACTGGAATCAGGAAACTGGGATTAGGAAGAAAGATCTCTAGAATCAACACCAAAAATCTAAGAGTCATCAGCCCCAGCCCCAGGGAAGCAGGATATAACCTTAGGGACATAATAGGATTAACCCACCACCATCAGAATACCAGAAAGGCACACTCAGACTCAGGTCAAAGTTCATGCCACAGGAACAACTCCAAACAAAAGGCTCCAAAGGGTATAAAAACCCACTCCCTTCATGTGCTCACTCTCTTTTCTTCCAGAGCCATCTTCCTGTCTAGCTCTCCTCTTCAATAAACTGCAGCCTTCTTTCTAAAGCAGTCGCCATGTTGTTTATACCCGGCTTGGACTGAACCATGATGAAGACTTTTCCTTCAACAATTCCAAAACTTTAATGTCTCTTCCCTCACCTATCCAAGTCTCCTCTTCCAAAACCAATTTCTGCCAACTGGTTGTCTGGTTGCTTTCTATATAAAAGCATATGTTTCATGTTTTGTTCCATGTTCTGTCTGGTTGCATGTTTTTTTTTCTTATAGAAATCATACATTTCTGCCCCTTCTCCTTCTCATGAGACAAACAGGCAGTCTCATATGGAGAGATCTCCTGCAACCTTTAGCCACTTCCTCATTGCTGTCAGTCTCGTGGACTGAGCCTGTAAGCATTTTCATGCTGTACTTGAAAGGAGATTATAGACTAGTCCACTCAACTGACTTAATAGATTTTAAAAGACTAGATCCTATTAATGCAGTCAATGCCCCAGGATATCTCTATTACTGAAGACAAGATAATCTGCCATGAAAATTAAATCCTGCCTCAAAATGCAAGGTCTGCTTAATGTGATCCATTACACAGTTTACTTATTTATATCTAATATTGTAACAGGAATAGATTTTGGAGCAGCAGGACCCAACTAAAAAAGAAGAGTAAATTACCAGGAAAATGAGTTTTACTGATTCTCCCTCTCTTTTTTTGGTGTTGATCTCCCTTGTTGTATCTTTTTATCTTCCTTTGTCTTTCTTCTCTCATGAAATTAGCCTTCTTGCACAGAGGGAGACAAGCAGGAAAAAATTTTTAAAGATGAAATCTTTCTTGAGCTGATTTCAGTTATTTCACTGAATAAGGAATATCAGAGGAAAAAATGCAGTGCTAAAGATGTGCAAAGAACCACAATTATTTCCTCACCAATTCAGGAACAGCATCATTAAATTGGGGGGGGGAGGCTAATGAAGCATAGTTATTTCTGAATGAGTTCGTTGCCACTTCTTTAGAATCACTGAATGTCACACTGCTGTTAACGTTAGCAAATTTTCTCTAACATTCAGCTAGAATCTCCCATCCTGTAATTTAAATTCATTATTCCATGTCTTGCATTCTGGAATGCTAGAGAATAGGTCTTCACCTATTTCTGACTTATTTTCAGAAACTTGGAGAATGCTATCATTTTCCGACCTCACTTTTCTCTTTTCAAGGCTAAATATCCCTAATTCCTTCCCTTTTTCTTCACATGATTTATTTTCCAATCCCTGATGATCCTCATTGCCTTTCTCTGAAATAGTCTGAATACTTCTTAAAGTGTACATCCCAAAACTATGCACAACAGTTATGGAAGAATCTAGTCAACAAATAGGAGAATGGAGCTTTTTTTTTTTTCCTAGCATATTCCCACAAGTTCCACTTTTTTCAGATCAACTAAATGTTGATCCATTGATTGAAACAGGGATTGAAACAGAGATTGACTGATGTCATGAGCTGTGAGAAGGTGACCGGCCTAAAGTCACCTAAGGCAGGACTGGAACTCACTGTCTTCTGATTTCTAGCCTGATGCCTTAACCATTACCAGGGGTAGGCAACCTTGGCTCTTTTATGACTTGTGGACTTCAACTCCCAGAATTCCTGAGCCAGCCACAAGTCATAAAAGAGCCAAGGTCGCCTACCCCTGCATTAGACCAAACTGGCTCAGAGTGAAACTGTTATTTTTTGTAATGTGGGTATTAAATCTATAACTGTATTTGTCTTTATTTTCATCTACAACGCACTCCTGATAATGTAAAGTAATAATATTTCTAAAAAAAAGATTTTGGCTTGGTAGTTGATTGCAAACTGAGGCAGCAATGTGATATGGAGCTACACCAGTGGTGGGATTCAGCCAGTTCACACCAGTTTGGGAGAACCAGTAGCTAATTTTTTGTTGACTTTGGTGAACCGGCTGAAGCCCTAGCTCTTTTTCACAAGGCCCAGAACTGACCCCCGGGAGTGCGTGGACACCACTTCCGGAAGTCCATTCTAGGTCTCTGAGGCCCAGGTCCAGGATGGACTTCTGGAAGCAGCATCCACCCAGAGAACCGGTTGTTCAGGTATTTGAATCCCACCATGAGCTACACCATACTCACTGAAATAGCTGTAGAGGAAATAGGTAGAGAAGGGCAGTAGGAATGATCAAGGAAATGGAAACTAAGTTGTGTAAAGAGAGTCTGAAAGAGTTGGGAAAGTTTAACAAGAAGACTGAGGAGGATATAATCATTCTTTTCATACATGAAGGAGGATTCCACCTGATCCTTATTAAAATAAAAACAAAAACAACTTCCTAATAGCAAAAGTGGTTCAATAGTCAAACCAATTGCCTAGAGCAGGGATAGGCCACCTTGGCTCTTTTATGACTCGTGGACTTCAACTCCCAGAATTCCTGAGCCAGCCATGTTGAGGGGAAAGGGAGAGGTTTCCAAGCTGAGCCACGCTGGCTCAGGAATTCTGGGAGTTGAAGTCCACGAGTCATAAAAGAGCCAAGGTTGCCTATCCCTGACCTAGAGAGATGGTTGGTATGTTCACATGGAAGCTAAGCAGCCATCTGTCGGGGATGCTTGAATTTGGAACTGATTTTTTTTTCTTTTTCTTTTTTTTCTTTCTTTCTTTCTTTCTTTCTTTTTCTTTTTTCTTTTTTTTTTTTTTTGCAGCAGGGGTTCTGCACACTGCACTGAGTAGGGGGTTGGACTCGATAGCCTAAATGGCCATTTCTAATTCTATAACTATATGATTTACATAAGGCAGTGTTTCCCAAACTTGACAATTTTAAGGCATGAGGACTTCAACTCCCAGAATTCCACAGCCAGCAACGCTGGCTGTGGAATTCTGGGAGTTGAAGTCCACATGCCTTAAAATTGTCAAGTTTGGGAAACACTGACATAAGGAAAGGAAAGTATCATTAAGGCAAAGCAGAGAGCAAAATAGGGAAGGAAACGGGAGCCTGGCACTTACTTGCAATAGCAGAGCCCTTCTACTTCACAGCAGTGAAATCTACAGAATAACCTTCCAAATACTGCTTAGAGTTCCTGAAGGAAACATAGAGTATTCCCAAAATATGATTGGCAGTGTAAAACAATTGGAAACATTTAGCCAGATCAGGCAAAAAAATCTCTGATCCCAGGATGTTTGGATCTTCACGTTACTGTGCTCTTATTCTGTGCCTGCCTGGGTTCAGTTCAAGAACACTGGTTGTCTTTCCAGTTTCCCTCTTAAAGAGGTTTTCAGCATTACATTACTCCATGTTGATAACAGATGATCTGCCTCCCTGTTCAGCATTGTCATAAACCTTCAGCTCATTATAAAATTCGGCTGAGATGCAACAAAGGAGGTGAATTACTCCGTCTGTTGGCAAGAGTTTCTTCTTCTTGTGCCATATCTGTTATCAGACATTGGCGATCATGTTGGTGATCCTGTTTTTATCAGCAGCCGCATGAAAAAGTGCTGCTGAGTTTTGTCCAAACCAGTCCCTTAGATTTTGAAGCCACGATGTTCTTCTTCTGCCTGGAAATTGTTTGCCATCAATCTTTCCCTGGAGGATTCAATGGAGTATGCCGTATTTTTCTGGGTGTCGCATCACATGTCTGAAATATTCTAATTTTCATTTTTTAATTGTTTTGATGATTTCCCTTGGCTTTCCCAGGCAGCTTATCACCTCCTTATTTCTGATCTTGTCAACCCAGCTTATACGTAACAGCCACCTGTAAATCCACATTTCAAATGCTTCTAGTCTCTTCAGGTGGCCTTCTGTCAGAGACCGACTCTCTACTCCACAGAGCAGGATAGAAAAAATATAGCATCTGACAAGCCTGATTTTCTGTCTTTATGTGGGACCACCATCTCAGGTATCTGTCATCCACTTTTTCTGCTCAGGCCCCAATGTACACTGTTACCTCTTCTCCCACCCACCTCGTGTGCCCCCACAGAGATGTACTGGAGCTGCCGCATAACTGCAGGGATTCCTTATCAGGGCTCTGAAACTATTTTGAGCCATGCAGGCAGACAAAAAGCCCGTCTTTCAACTGCTGAGCAGGTTGAAAGGATCCCTTTCAACACTCATAGATTGCTCTGTGCTCTCTTAATTGACAGACCTGGCCATCTCCTAGGGCAGAGGGATATAGCTGTTGTGGGCTGCTTCTTCGTTGGCAGTCACTTTTCATCAAGGAAATGGCTTTGGATTGGAGTTGTTGAGGGCAGCATCTCTTTTTTTGCACTTGTTACTTTTACATGGTAACAGAGACCACCTCTGGGTGACACTTCCTGTCAGGTCCCTCTGGCACGCTGCCATAAGAAAGTGTCCAACCATTGTTTCTTGTCCTGCCCCCGGGTGCTTTGGAGAAAAATTTGACTGCCTCTTCTATGTGGCAGCCCCTCAAATACTGGAACACTGCTATCATGTCACCCCTATTTCTTCTTTTCTCTAGACTAGCCAAACCCAAAACCTGCAGCTGTTTTTCATATGTTTCAGTCTCCAGGCCTTTGATCATCTTAGTTCTTCTTCTCTGAACTTTTTCCAAAGTCTCAACATCTTTTTTGTAGTAGGGTGACCAAAATTGGTTGCAGTATTCCAGGTGTGATCTTACTAGGGTTTTATAAAGCAATACTAATATTTCACATGATCTTGATTTTATGCCTCTGTTTATACAACCCAGGACTGTGTTAGCTTTTTTGGCTGCTGCTGCACAATGCTGGTTCATAGTCAAGTGATCATCCACTAGGACTCCAAGGTCCCTCTCACAGTTAGTTTTTGAGCCAGGTGTTGCCTAATCTGTACTTATACCTTTGATTTTTTCCTGCCTAAATGTAAAACTTTGCTCTTCTCCACATTAAACTTCATTTTGTTAGATAGGGCCCATTGTTCCAGTTTGTCCTTTTTGGATCCTGAGCTTGTCTTCTAGGATGTTGGCTATTCCTGCCAGTTTAGTGTAATCTACAAATTTGATAAGTTCCCCTTCTATTCTCTCATCTAAGTCATCAGTGAAGTTATTGAAGAGTACTGGGCCTAAGACGAAGCCTTGTAGTACCCCACTGCTTACTTCTCTACATGTGGATGTATTACCATTAAGGACTACTCGCTGAGTACAGTTTGTCAGCCATTTACAAATCCTTCTGGTGGTGATGTTGTCTATTCCACATTTTTCTAGCTTACCAAGCAGTAGATTGTGGACTACTTTACTGAAATCTAAGTATATTAAGTCCACAGCATTTTGCTGGTCTACTAATTTAGTCACTTTATCAAAGAATGAAATAAGATTGGTTTGGCATGATCTGTTTTGAACAAACCCATGATGGCTACTGGTCATAACTTTGTTTGCTTCTAGTTGTTTGCAGATCTGGTTTTTTTATTATCTTTTCGAGGACCTTCCTGGACTGATTGGTCTGTAGTTTCCTGGGTCTGTTTTTTTCCCTTTCTTGAAGATGAGAACTACATCAGCCCTTTTCCAATCCTCGGGTGCTTCCCTGGTGCTCCAATATTTTTGAAAGATATGGTACAGTAGTTCTGAGATAACATCTGCCAGCTCCTCAGAATTCTGGGATGTAATCTGTCAGGTTCCAAAGATTTGTATTCATCAAGGTCGGATAAGTGTTCTCTTACCATTTTCTTCTTTATTGTAATTTTTATTTCTAGTTTTACAATAGGTTTTTTGGGGGTCTTTTGGGCTATAATTTTTGTGTGAAGACTGATGCAAAGAATGAGTTAAGCAGCTCTGCTTTCTCTTACTGCTTGTTACTTCCTTGCCATCTTCTCTCTTTAGTGGACATATTGTTTCCTTGACATTTTTCTTGTTATTAACAAGTTGAAAGAAACTTTTTTTAATATCTTTGACTTTTGTTGCAAATCTTTGTTCATACATAAGTGGTGGATCACCACTTATGTATGAGCCAGCAGTGTGCTGCAGTTGTCAAAAAAAGTAAATGCAGTCCAAGGTTGCATCAACAGAGGGATAGCATCAAATGTACAAGAAGTGATAGTACCGCTCTATCTTGCATTGCTAAGGCCACATCTGGAATACTGCATCCAGATCTGGTCATCACAATACAAAAAAGATGCCGAGGCCCTAGAAAGAGTGCAGAGAGAGCAACAAAGCTGATAAGGGTCTGAAGGCTACATCATAAATGGACAACTAAGGCACAGTGTCAAACTCGCCATCATGTGACGTGTTACGACGTATCGTGATTCTTTTTGCATTGCCGGCAATGCAATGGGTATGATGAAACCGGCCCACAGGCTGGCAGTTTGACACCCCTGAACTAAGCGAATGTGTATGTTTAGCCAAACAAAGAGAAGGCTTAGGGGTGACATGATAGCCACCTTCCAATATTTGAATGTCACAGAGAAGATGGGATCCATTTATTCTCCAAAATACCTGAGGGCAGGGCAAGAAGCAATGGGTGGAAGCTAGTCAGAGAGGAGATCCAATCTGGAACTAAGGAGAAACTTCCTGACAATGAGAACAATTAATCAATGGAATAGCTTGCCTCCTGGAGTTGTGGGTGCCCCTCACTGCTGGAGTTTTCAAGAAAAGATTATACCAGTGGTATAAGGATTCCTGCCCTGGGCAGAGGGCTGGACTAGAAGACCTCCAAGGTCCCTTCCAGCCCTATGAGTCTATGATTCAAAAGGGAACTGAGATAATGTAAACAATATTACAAGATATGTCTTGGGATTATTGCAGCTCTGCATTGTGGGCAGGCAAAAATGGTTGCATGGGTTTATAAATCAATACTGAATTAGAAGTATAATTTACTGCTACCAATAAAATAATATGCATTCCAATAGCATCTTTCATTCATGTGTCCCAGCACAAAAAGTGGCCATTTGGAATGAGCTGAGACATTTTTCCAATCAGGCACCCTTTTTTTTTTTTTTTCTTCCTGCCTGGTTTGAAACCTCAAAAGCTTAGCATCTTGCTGATTATTTTGGCAAGACATTTCCAGTAAGGTGGAAATACCTCTTTGCCTCCTTTACTTTTTTTTTTCTCCCCAAATTTCCCTTTCCTGTTCTTCCTCACAAGAAGATTAACATTTCCCTTTTTTTTTCCCCTCACATATTTGCTTATTACATTTAATTAGTATCTTAATCTGAGGAAGAAGAAAGGAATCCAAGAAAGAATACTGAAATGTGTGAGGGAGTAGAAGTGGGAAGATGGTTCGTCTGCAAGATACCTGCACAAAATTGACTTCTTTGTTTTCTTTAATGTCACACTCGTATTTAATGGAAGCAGCTGCAGTGTGTGTTCTGTTCTTTCAACTACTCTATGGGACCTTGGCAGGATGCAGATGGAACTACAAAGCAGCCCTTGTTGTTGGAAACCCAAGTCACATGTCAGATCCTTATTTGCTGTCAAGGCATTATTAAAGTCTACAGTTTCAAGCCCTCAAGCCTTGCCTATTGTGTCGCTCAGCCCCACAGCTTGTCTTAGAGAAAGCTGGTAATTATCAGCTCCCACATGAGCCCAGGGAATACAGACCTGGGATGCATTTCATATCCTGTATGACTAGGCCAAAGAAGTGGGGAGTGTTCAGCGATGCCCTAGGAGACAAAATGGACTGAGTTAAAATCCAGATTTAATTCAGAAGGATAGACAAATCAGGGGGCACTCAGAATTAAATGGTATTGCTCACTATATTGAGTTTCTGAAGTTATCTCTGTTTCTGGGATTTGCCATTTGAATTGGCACAGAAAAACCTACATGCCTAAAAACAACAGGTTGCGCTAACTATGTTTATGTGATGCTCAGAAATGGTTCTTAAGGTTCGGCTTATTTTGTGACAGAAATTATTTTACATATTGTTTCAAAAAAATTGCTGATTTTGTGGATAATTATATTGTCTTGAATTATAAACCAAATGTTTCAAAATTAGTGCTGTATACAGGTGGCCAACACAAATGGATATTTTGCAAAGTGATTGATACTCCAAGGCTGGGAGGGCATTCTTTTGTGTCAGTTATATAGTAATCTGGAAATCTTATTTTTCTTGTTTTGTTGTTAATTGTGAAGTCGTGTCCGACCCATCGTGACCCCATGGACAATGTTCCTCCAGGCCTTCCTGTCCTCTACCATCTTCTGGAGTCCATTTAAGTAAGGTGACCAACCGTCCTCCTTTAGGGAGGACAGTCCTCCTTTTCTAAGTTCTGTCCTCCCTCGAAAAGTGTCCTCCTTCATGTCCTCCTTTTCGATATTTGAAGACTAATCTGCAGGGCTTTTTTTCCCCTCATAGAATGCCCAGAACGGCGTTCCGGCACCTTTTTTTGATGTTTTTTTTTTCAACTTTTGCATGAGCTGTACTACTCCCACTATTGGTTTTTGAAAGCCAATAGGAATTGCTGCTAAGTGCGCCAAAATACCCGGCTGGCAAACTTTGCACATGCAAGTTGTCTGTATTATTGTTGCAATGAATAAAATGTTTATTTTATTTACAATATTTTTTTCTTAAATTTATTTGTGTCCTCCTTTTCATTGTAAAAAAGTTGGTCACCTTAATTTAAGCTCACGCCTACTGCTTCAGGGACTCCATCCAGCCACCTCATTCTCTGAACAAATAACCAACCACCAAAGTCTCTTTTGAAAGATCATTGCAAGGGATTTAAAAAGTGCACTCATCAGAAGATATAGGAGTATGACGTTATTTAACTTACTTGACAAGCAAGGTGTCATGGTTGACTCGCTATGCGACCCTGTTTGCAACCAGACAACAGGGAAGGCATTGGAATGTACAGGGTCATTTGAGAGGGAATTCTGGAGTGCAAGGGTGCCACCTAGAAACATGAGACAGACCCAACCCCAAGGTCATTGACGGAGAGCGTCTGAGGCAGGCAGGCCATTTCCAAAATAAAGCAAGTGCAACTGATTGGTGAACAATAGACAATGGGAGGTCCGGTGGGAGGGGGGAGTTTTCCTGTTCTGTTTGCACATGAAAATGTCAGAACTAGCTTTTCTACTTCTGCACCCATATGGCTTTTCAGTAAAGATAGCTTGGAGAAAACAAATGTCCCAGGAGTTTCTTTTGCTGTTTAATACAATGGGATGGTTGACATTAAACCAGTTCTCACAGCAATAGCCTACCTAGATTCCATCAGGAAGTCAACCTCAAGATGTTGGCTACAGCCAAAGACACGGAAGAAAAAAAGGAAACCAAGTGTTGTGATTCCTCGCCAGTCAGTGGACCCAGCAGCTGATTCTGGGGAAGAGGAGGAGGAGGAGGAGCCTGGAGTGACATCAGTCAGAGGAAGGCTCTGAGGAGCTCCAAGACTTACAGTCTGACGAGGAACCTGGTCCCTCTACTCGCGCTCAGGCTGAGACACAGCTGTGCTAGGAGGCTGAGTCGGACAGTGATGAATCACAATAGGGAGATATTGCACAAAAATGCTGGCAAGAAAAGAGAGTAGGACAGAGGAATGCAATGTGGCGGCTCCAAAGGCAAAGGAGAAGGCATTAGGAAGCCACGCCTTGGCTGCATAATAAAAGGGAAGGTGTGGGAGGTGCTGGTTGCTGAAGGCAACCGTTCATGTTGAGGATCGAGTTTCTGTGAACTGTGTTTGTTTGCCTTGGACATTGACTCAGGTCTGTGAATAATAAAAGGGGATTTTTTCTGTAGTTCCAGCCTGCTTATTGGAAGAGGGGTTTCTCCTTGTGAGCATAACAAGGACTCACATAGGCTGGGAAAGACCCGGTGCTGCCTCAGGCTGGACCGGAGTGTAGGCCACCAGCATGCACCCAAAACCAAGACTAAGAAGTCCAAGTAACCACCTGCAGCCATGAAGGAGTGACAGATGTCCCATACCAGGGACTGAAATGCGCTGGGTGATGAACATGGGCAAGGCAGCAGAGGCTGAAGATCCCCTTCTCCCGGCAGAGTCAATGTGGTCCAAGGCGGCAGATGGAGAGTGAAGCTTCTAGCTGAATGGGATGACCTTGCCAAGTGGAAGATCCTGATCACCGGCTGCAGCCCATCCATGGAGCAGCTGAGAGAAAAGTTTGGAGGGATGAAGGTTCATGCCATGGCAACAGCAAGAACCATGGCCACCAGCAGCAGCCCAGAGGTCATGGAAACCCTGGTGGTCCTTGTGACTCCCTTGTCTCCTATTCTTCAGCCAGTGGCACCAACAGCCACAGCTGTGGTCAGAGTGCTGATGCAAGCAACAGTGGCAGCAGATTTTGCCACACCTCCTCCTCACTTTCTGCCAGCAGCACTGGGGGCACCGGTTATGGTCAGGGCCCTGGCACCAGCGGTTGCCGTTGGGATCCCAGCACCTATACCAGTAGCAACCGCTGGCATTCCACCCCGGAATATGATTAGTGCAGGAGGAATTACAACCATTCCCCTTGGTGGCCCACTTCAATGGGCACCCAAGCCACCTAGCCCATTTCTTGGCTCAAGCCTGACATCACATGGAGCACTATATAGTGATATATCCAGATGACATAGCACAGGTCCGTTTCATCATAGTTAACCTGGAAGAGAGTCCTTCAGAGTGGCTAGAGTTGCTGCATGATGAACTATCATGATGAACACCTTTATCCAAGCCCTACAAGAACTGCTTGAGGACCCCATGGCCACTCGATGTGTGGAAGCCCATATCCATGCCCTAAAGCAAGGGAAGTGATTTGTGATGGAGTACATCCAAGACTTCCACCCCCTAGCCAGCCACCTGGGAGACTGGCCTGAGTGCTTGCTGGTCTACCATTTCCAAGTGGGTCTGAACAAGGAACTGTAGCAGAATTACTTATCCTGGAGGGAGGGGTGCCGCACAACCTGTGAGCCTTGTTACTATGGAGGTACAGATCAATCTGATGTTTGATCTGATGCTTGGGGAAGTGAAAGAATTGCTTTGTGCTTCACGGGGACCTTCAGATTCCACCTGACTTTTCTGCATCCACTGTCTCTCAGTAAAAGTTCTTTTGATTAACCTCAATGAAGTCAAGAGTTTTACTTTCCTGAGGGACCAGCTGGGGCAGGTCCTTACAAAGTGCAACTGATTGGTGGACAATGGACAATGGGGAGGTCCGGGAGGGGGAGGAGAAGTTTTCCTATGCTGTTGGCATGTGAAAACATCAGAACTGTCTTTTTTTATTTCTGTACCCATATGGTTATACTCTTGGAGAAAAAATGTCCCAGAAGTTTATTTTGCTGTTTAATGCAGTGGGATGGTTGACACGAGGTTTTTATTTCATTAAGCACAGCTCTCTTTACTGCAAGGCCAACATAAGCCAGTGGCCAGAGGCGGTGGCAGCAGTGAAGACTATGCTTAATGAAATAACGTGTTTCTTTCTGACTCCAAACTTCTTAATAAAACAAACTGTGTATTCACTTGTTGATTTCCTTCTTTAGCAACAGAAATCCTCCTATATAACAGAATAACAGAGTTGAAAGGGATCTTGGAGGTCATCTAGTCCAATCCACTGCTCAAGCAGGAAACCCTATATCATTTCACACAAATGGCTGTCCAATCTTCTTCTTAAAAACCTCCAGTGATGTTGAGTTCCCACAACTTCTGAAGGCAAGCCAAGCACAGCAGCCACAAATCAGGCCAGACAGGAGAGTTCTGAGAAGCAAGGGCTAAACCTTTTCTTCCTCTCCTCCTTTCCTCCCCTTTCCCCACTTTTCTGCCACTTCGCAACTGAGAAAACAGTGTCACTTTCAGGTTCATGCCCCCATATTAAACAACCATTTGCAGCTTTCAGGCTTGAGAAGACGCAATTGTAGAAAGACCCAGGCCCCAAGACAGTGCAGAGCACAGCAGGCAAGGTACACAGCAAGAACCTAATGTAACAGGGCTACACTGCATAGGAGGCCACTAGTTGGACTGTGTCGTGATTCCGTGTCGGCCTGTGTTCCCAACAGCTGAGTCTGGGGAATCTAAGGAGGAGGTGGAGGAGGCATTTGAAGGGCCATCAGGGGCAGAGGGAGGCTCTGATGAATTACAGGACTCACAGTTTGATGCAGAGCCTGGGCCCTCCAGTCGTGTTCCTGATGAAGCTCAGCTGTGTGAGGAGAATGAGTCAGACTCAGAGGACTCACACCTGATGGACATGCTGATAGATGCTCGTACACGCCAGCAATTAGCGAGAGCCGATCAGCAGCAGTCAATACAACAACTCCAGGGAAAAAGGAGAAGGCACTGAGAGGCAACACCTTGGGACTGCTGTATAAAAAGGGAAGGTGTGGGCGGTGCTGGTTGCTGAAGGCAACCGTTTGCAAAGTACTTCATGGGATCCTGTTCTGTTCATCTTGCCTGTGACTACTCTTCTGTTTGCACCGTGTTTCATGTGGACTATTTCCTTCATTTGGATTGAGTTTGGCTGCTTTTGTTTCTGGAATATTTGGCAGGTTTGTCACCCATATTAAAAGGGGTTTGTTTTGTTTTAAGTCTCCAGCCTATTTTATCAACAGGGGTTTGGTCCTTGTGCCTTTAACAAGGACGGCTATAGGCTGGGATAGAACAGACTGTAGCTGCACATAGTCATGGTTCACAATCACGCCCACCTTGCTTTTGCTCACCAGAGAGATGCCCCTCCCCCTGAAATGATTGGATGCTTTGCAAGATCGCAACCAGCAGCCAAGAGGAGGCAATGAGTTGTGTGTGGTGTGCAGAGCCCTGGCACTCAGACCAGGTGTACACCTGGGAATATATAGTAGGCTGAGACTCCTGAAGTAGGACAGACCCACTAGGAGCCTGGCAGTCAATGTCAGCCTCCCGCGTAGACCAGCCAGAAAATTAGCACAACAAAATGAGCTCGTTACATTTTATTATAAGGCTACATTAACAAAAATTTGCAAGTACAAATTTTCTTTTGTTATTGCCTGATCAATTAGGGCAGATCCTTTCTAAGTTTTTTTTCTTTGCCCATTACAAGCTGCTCCCCTGTGTATCTGATCATTCATGAGATGGCATCTTTTGCCCCCATCTTCCAGGATTCTTCTTACAGTCCATTTTAGCTGGGGAGGTGGCAGCGATGGCATTGGTGGCAGTGAGCTCATGCCAACAGAGCCTCTGCACCGAGGAGGAGGAGGAGGAACACAATAAAAGTCAGCTAGAGGGGGGGTGGCAGAGGCAGCAGCAGCAGAATACAATGTCCATCTTGGCCATGCTGTACAGGACTATCAAAAGGGCATAGATTGGGGGAGATAGATAGGGAGGAAATTAAACTGGAGGCAGATTGCACCTGCAGAAGAACATGATTGTGGCAGGTATAAATGTGGACCAGTCCCCAAGCGCCTGCATATCAATTATATGACTGTTAAGACATTGAAGCAATTATAAGTGCTAGGATTGGTTATAAGTCCATTTTTTCAGTGCTGTTGTTACTTTGGACAGTTGTTGGATCAATGGTCAAGGGAGGACAATCTGTAATCAGAATTACAGAGATACTATTTGTTTAAAACTCTATCTGAATAAAGTGAGGCAGGGAGGTGTCTTTGCACAGCTATAGAAAGCATCTGAGTGAAAATATTTGGAAGAACCAATGAAAGAAGCGATGTTATTGATGTCTCCAAAAGGAAAGTGTGGGTCAGGGGTAGGCCACCTTGGCTCTTTTATGACTCGTGGACTTCAACTCCCAGAATTCCTGAGCCAGCATGGCTCAGCTTGGAAACCTCTCTCTTTCCCCTCAGCATGGCTGGCTCAGGAATTCTGGGAGTTGAAGTTCACGCATCATAAAAGAGCCAAGGTTGCCTACCCCTGGTGTAGGTGATGCCTTTCAAAACTAAACTGCGTATGTGGATGGTACCTTCCAAAAGCAAACCACAGATCATTCAAAGGGGGTATATAATAGCTGTCATCTGGTACTTGAGAGGTTGTCACAGAGAAGAGAGGATTGACTTATTGTCCAAAGTACCAGAGGGCAATGCAAGAAGCTTTTTAAAGTGAGAGCCAACCTGGAATTAAAGAGAAATTTTCTGACAGTGAGAACAATTAATCACTGGAACAGCTTGCCTCCCAAAGTTTTGGGTGCTCCGTCACTGGAGGTTTTCCAAAATAGACTGGACAACTGTTTGACCGGGATCTGCCTTGCGCATGGAGTTGGGCTTGGACCTCTGAGGTGTCTTTCAGCCCTATGATTCTATGTTCTGTGTTGTAAACTTGAAGTAACAGTCTGGGGGATTTCAATGATTCAATTATTTGCTGGGAGACAAATTCTGTCAGGCATTCTATATCTTCCTGAGTTCTCATGCTTTCAGATTTTTTATCTTTCAAAATAAAGAAGACACCAAAGGATCTTTGACTAGATAGTGATTACGTTGAGGATGTGAATTTGACAGGAACATTGTAGGAAAGTGACTGGGTACTTCTGGAATTCTTAATTTTAAAATAAATTAAAACTCACTGAGTTTTAATTTATTTTAAAATTAAAATTCCAGAAAATTTGAATTCATTAAATTTGAGTAAAATAATAAGATAACCTTGAAGGAGCTAAAGAAGCTACTGAGGAAAAATGCTCGAGAGTTTCTTACAATGACACTAAAGTCAAATTTGCAATCTACTTTGGAGAGAAAAAGAAAATGGAGAAGATAGTAGAAGGGGTCAATGTAGCTCTGCCATTTTTAATGAAGACCTGTAAAGAGAAAAGGATGCATGCAGGAAACCACCTATCTGACTTTGACGAATATAAATCACCAAGACTCGACAGATTACATCCCAGAGTTCTGAAGGAGCTGGCAGATGTTATCTCAGAACCATTGTACCTTATCTTTCAAATATCCTGGAACACTGGGGAAGTACCAGAGCATTGGAAAAGAGATGATGTGGTTCTCATCTTCAATATAGCAGAAAAAACAGACCTAGGAAACTACAGACCAATCAGTCTAACATCAATACCTGGGAAGATCCTGGAAAAGATAATCAAAAAACAGATCTGTGAACAACTAAAAGCAAACAAAATAATAGCCAGTAGCCAGCACGGGTTTGTTAAAAACAGATCATGCCAAACCAATCTTATTTCATTCTTTGATAAAGTGACCAAATTAGTAGACCAGCAAAATACTGTGGACATAGTATACTTAGATTTCAGTAAGGCATTCAACAAAGTAGACCACAGTCTATTGCTTGGTAAGCTAGAAAAAGGTGGAATAGATAACATCACCACCAGATGGATTTGTAATTGGTTGACAAACCATACTCAGCGAGTAGTCCTAAATGGTACTACATCCACATGGAGAGAAGTAAGCAATGGGGTACCACAAGGCTCCATCTTAGGCCCAGTACTCTTCAATATCTTCACCAATGACTTAGATGAGAGAATAGAAGGGCAACTCATCAAATTTGCAGATGACACTAAACTGCCAGGAATAGCCAACACCCCAGAAAACAAACTCAGGATTCCATAAAATCTTGACAAACTGGAACAATGGGTCCTATCTAACAAATGAGTTTTAATGTGGAGAAAAGCAAAGTTTTACATTTAGGCAGGAAAAATCAAAGATATAAGTACAAATTAGGTGAGACCTGGCTCAAAAACAGTAACTATAAGAGGGACCTTGGAGTCCTACTAGACGATCACTTGACTATGAGCCAGCAATGTGCAGTAGCAGCCAAAAAAGCTAATACAATCCTGGGTTGTATAAACAGAGGCATAGAATCAAGATAACACGAAGTATTAGTGCTGCTTTATAAAACCCTAGTGAGACCACATTGCAATATTGCAACCAATTTTGGTCACCATACTACAAAAAAGATGTTGAAACTTTGGAAAAAGTTCAGAGAAGAGCAACTAAAATGATCCAAGGCCTGGAGACTAAAACATATGAAGGCTGCAGGACTTGGGTTCGGCTAGTCTAAAGAAAAAAAGAAATAGGGGCGACATGTATTCCAGTATTTGAGAGGCTGCTACAAAGAAGAGGGGGGCAAATTATTCTCCAAAGCACCAGAGGGCAGGACAAGAAACAATGGTTGGAAACTGATCAAAGAGAGAAGCAACTTGGAACTAGGGAGAAAATTCCTAACAGTGAAGACAATTAACCAGTGGAACAGCTTGCCTTCAGAAATCATGGGCACTCCATCACTGGAGGTTTTTAAGAAGAGACTAGAGAATCACTTGTCTGAGATGGTATAGGTTCTCCTGCTTGAGTGGGGGGCAGGACTAGAAGACCTCCAAGGGTCTATTCTATTCTGTTCTGTTCTGTTCCGTTCCGTTCCATTCCGTTCCATTCCATTCCATTCCATTCTGTTGAAAGAAAAATCTATTCTATTCTATTCTATTCTATTCCATTCCATTCCATTCTGTTGAAAGAAAAATTATGGGAAGTCAGCCCCCCCCCCCCGAGAATGAAATATTTTTGGGAATATTAAAAGGCAGAATATTATATTTCTTCAAAGGATCTTAAAAAGGCAGAAAAGCATGCCCCAAGTCTCCCTCCCCCATGCAGAAGCCAGCTCTGTAGAAATGCAAATTTGATAATCCATTCAGAAAGGCTGGAGCCAGGAGGGTTAGAGCTGATGGGATTAGAAAGACAAAGATCCCTAGAATCAACAACCCCTCACACTAAAAAAATCCAGTACAGGACATAGTCATCAGCCACACCTCCAGGGAAGTAGGACATGACCTTTAGGACATAATAGGATTAACCCACCACCATCAGAATACCAGAAAGGGACATTCAGACTCAGGTCAAAGTTCATGCCACAGAAACAACTCCAAACAAAAGCTCAAGAAGGTATAAAAACCCACCACTCCCTACTACCTGTGGTCAGCTTTCCCAGAGCCACGTTCTGTCTGGCTCTGCTCTTCAGTAAACTACAACCTTCTTTCTAAAGCAGTCTCCATTTTGTTTATTCCCAGCTTGGATTGGACCCTGATGAAGATTTTTCTTTCATCAATTTGGCACCCGGGGTGGGACTCCAAGCTAACCTCTCCAATGGACTGAGAATGATAAGCCCCATCTTGCCAGAAGCAGACCCTTTTGTCTGTGGATGGGTTTCCCAAGCCCTGCCCATGTGGAATGATGGTAGTAAAGGGAGCTGGGGATCCCCATCAAATTTGACTCCCAACAGAGCAGCTTCAGTTCCTCAGGGAGAGTCCTCTCTCTGGGCAGTCATGGGGTCCGAGCTCTCCTAGTGGTTGCTCACTGTCACACTTCTGGAGTGATCTCTGCCATCTCTGTGGCACTCGCAGCCCCTGCTGCCGTCTACACTAACGCCGCTTCTCCCTCTCCACTCCCAGTCTTGTCGGTTAATTCTTCCCCCTTCTCTGGGCAGCTCTAGGACTTGGCTTTTAGGTCCTCGAAAGCTTCCACTATGTAATGTATGGCTCGCTTCAGGATCACCTCCATCGGGTCTGTTTGCAGGTTCAGATCTTCCTCATTGGACATCAGTCCTGTCTTTTTCTTGCAAGTACTTTTCTTCCTTCCTCAAGTGTGGGTCACTTTCTGGGATGACTCCAAGTGACCATCTCAGCCTCAAGGCTTCTTCTAGGGCAGCAGCTTCCTCCACCCAGATGGAGGTGCATTCTCTGGGATAAATCTGAACAGCTGCCTCACTGCAGTCTTCGGTTCAATAGTAGTAACTGTGAGAGGGATCTCAGAGTCCTAGTGGACAATCATTTAAATAGGAGCCAGCCGTGTGCTGCAGCTGCCAAAAAAGCCAACACAGTGCTAGGCTGCATTAACAGAGGGATAGAATCAAGATCACGTGAAGTATTAATACCACTCTTCAATGCCTTGGTAAGGCCACACTTGGAATACTGCATCCAGATTTTGGTCACCACTATTAAAAAAGATGTTGGACTCTAGAAAGATTACAGTGGAAGGCAAACAAAAGATGATTAGGGCTGGATGCTAAACCTTAAGGAACGGGTTGCTGGAATTGGGTATGTCTGTTTATGAAGAGAAGGACGAGGAGGACATGAATAGTAGTGTTCCAATATCTCAGGGGCTGCCACAGAGAAGAGGGAGTCAAGCTATTCTCCAAAGCACCTGAAGGCAGGACAAGAAGCAACAGATGGAAACTAATCAAGGAGAGAAGCAGCCTAGAACTAAGGAGAAACTTCCTGACAGTGAGAACAATTAACCAGTGGAACAACCTGCCTCCAGAAGCGGTGAATGCTCCAACAGTGGAAGTTTTGAAGAAGAGACTGGACAGCCATTTGTCTGAAATGGTATAGGATTTCCTGCCTGAGCAGGGGGTTGGACTTGATGACCTCCAAGTCCCTTCCAACTTTATTATTATTATTATTACTATTACTATTACTATTATTATTAATCACACAGTCAGCCAGATGTTCAGACTGGATTTGGCATTTTGTCTACCTATTGAGTCCTTACCCATGTAGAGCGTAAGGACTCGATAGGTAGACAAAATGTACGCTGCCATGTAGAGACATGCTGTGCATGCCCCCCCCCCAGGTAGGGCAGATGCCTCTTCAGCTTGGGCACTACTGCAGACTTTGTATTCCCAGGGAGGGGGAAAACAACACAATGTGCTGAGCATCACACCCCTCCCCCAAGGGGCTCCCAGTGAGAAGCAGCAGGAACTGCGAGAGCAAATACCAAAAGAATACTCCCTCCTCACCTACCCACCAACTGCGCTATCGAGATCATTCAAGGGGCCAAGTTGCTGAAACCCAAACTTTACTCAATGACCCCTAGGAAGCTAGATAAACTGTGTGCTTTCAACAATAAAAATCAAACCTGAGGATTCATCCAACTGGCCCAACTTAGGGTAGCAGTTCCTGTTCTATTCAGAGAAAAGAAGGATGGCTCTCTTCATCTCTGCATGGATTATAGAGGATTGAATGCAGTGTGCATGAAGAATGTATACCCCCTTCTCCTCATGAAGGACATGCTAGCCCACCCAGCCAAAGATTTTTTTTTTTCAAAATTAGACTTGTGGGAAGTTTATTACCATGTCAGAATCAAGGAGGGAGATGAAGGAAAAACACTTTCAATTGCCTGCTAGGCTGCTTCCAATTCAAAGTGCTCCCCTTTGGCCTGCAAGGAGCACCTGCAGTGTTCATGCAGCTGATAAATGAGGTGCTCCATGAACATTTATACAAGGGGGTCCTAGTGTATCTTGATAACATTCTTATTTACATAGAAATGAAAACGGAGCACGTAAAGTGGTCAAAGCCATATTGAGAAAACTCTTTGCAACCAAATTGTATGCCAAATTGTCCAAATGCAAGTTTTACAAAGAAAATATCTATTACCTGGACTATCATACCTCTCACAAGGGGGTTAAGATGGATCCAGAAAAGGTGCAGACAGTGCTCGAGTGGGCACCCCCCCCCCAATCAGGAAACAATTACAAAGTTTCCTGAGATTTGCCAACTTTCATCTACAGTTCATCCCCTCGTTTGCTTAGATAGCCCTCCCCATCACCAACTTGCTAAAAAGAAAAGGGGGGGAGACAAACCAAAACCCAGTCAACCTCTGAAAAGGACTATAGAATGCCAGGTGGCATTCAAAAAGCTCAAAAGATTTTTTTTGCCGAGCTGATGTTAACAAACCCAGACCCTGGGAAACTTTTTGTCATCCAGGCCGATGCCAGTGATGTCATAGTGGGGGCCATGCTATTGCAAGAAAATTAGGGGAAATTACAACCATGCACGTACATATCACGAAAGCTGACCAAAACACAGCAACAGTGGGCAGTGTGGAAGAAAGAGGCCTATGCTGTCAGATTGACTCTCCTCACCTGGAGACATTTCCTAGAGGGCAGAAAATCTCATTCCGGGTCTGGACTTATCACAAAAACCTGAAAGCTTTGAAAACCCCTTGGAGACTATCCCCAAAATAAGCATGATGGGTTCAGTACTTCCAATGTTTCAATTTCACCTTATGCTATTTTCTGGGGGGGGGGGACTTCCTAGCTGGTGCTTTGTCAAGAATACCACAATACAACAGCTCCAAAGTGGAAGTAGTCAAGCGTCTTCTCCCCTCACATCAATTGGCAGCTCAAATAACCACTAGACCTCAGCAAAAGGGGAACCCACCTTTAGATAGTGTTATTGTAGCAGATTTTTTTAAAAAAAACCCTGAAAGCAGGCGAGTGGTTCTGCAGCCATAGAAATCTATACTCCATTCAAGATGGATTAGCATGGGTAAGTGGGAAACTGTACATGCCTGCCACTCAGAGGTTAAAAACCAAGCAAACATGCCACAATTTAAAGTTGGTGGGACATTTTGGGTTTGTGAAAACCCTGCACCTCCTCCCAAGACAGTTCTGGTGGCCTTCACTCAAAAAAGACGTTGAGAGTTATGTTTCCAGCTGCCATGTATGCTCAACCAGAAAGTGCAGGCAGGAAAGACTTCAGGTTTACTCCAAATGGTAACTCAGCCATCAGCACCCTGGAGAGAGATTTCCATGAAAGCTCGGGGAACACAGTAATTTGGGTTATGACTGACTTATTCTCCAAGCAGGTCCATTTCATCCCTTTCCAAAAGATTCCAATGGCCAAAGCATTGACAAAGATGTTCCTGCACCATATTTACCACTTACATGGGACACCATGTAAGGTCGTGAAGAGGATGTGTAGCATCCCAGACAATCCTGTGGAGCCTGCTCAAGCAGCGCTTATATGCTATGTCCTGGATAGAAGGAAGTGAACTGCCAATAATTTTTTCTGCCATCCTCGCCACTCTCTGCGCCACCTTCCCCTCTGCAGCAGTGATGCTTCCAAACCAGACTGTGATGCTGTATGACAGGATGCTCTCGATCGTCCCTCTGTAGAAAGTGGTCAGGACAGAGGAAGGAAGATATGCTTTTCTCATGCGACACAGAAAATGCAGGTGCTGCTGTGCCCACTTCACCAGGGTCTCACTGTTGAGTGACCAAGTCAGCCTATTCATTAGCTGCACACCCAGAAATTTGATGCTGCTAACCATCTCCGCAGGTGAATCATTATTACATAGAGTTGTGTGACTGTGCCTGCCTTTTCTAAAGATGGTGAATACTGAAGACTGGATGTCCAGAACCACTCACAAGGAACATTCCCAGTAACCTGACTGCAACCCACCCTCAGATTCCTGCTATTCCTACTCCTATTCCTACCCCTGTCCATCATGATCTTGAAGTCACAATTTGCTTCTCCACCCCTAGTTCCTTCTCATTCCTAATTGCTCCCCAAGCCAAGGTACTCATATCCCACATTCTCTTCCTCACACTCACTGTATTCCTCTCATCATTCACTTTATTATTTAAAACTGTCTACAAAGAGCCCAGAGATATTTTTTTATTATATATTATACTAAATTATACTAAAAGCTTTTAAACATACCAATTTTCCATCAGTTTAGATAGATATAGGTTAAGTATTAACAGGTTAAGAAATTAAAATATCTAAAAATAAAATTTAGCTCACATAGGGCAGGTAATATTTGTCATTTATGCCCTTGGACATTGGGTACCATAATAAATTAAGTTGCCCCAAGTCTTAAACAAATGAGTTGGCATCCAGCGATTTGCTTATTAAGGCATATTGCTGATGGTATTATGGAGATAATATTTGGGGGATATCACACTTTTTCACCGCAGTGAGTTCGTACATGATCACTTATTATTCTTGGGAGTATAAAATTAGACAATATGAAAAGTAATACATGCAATCTACTTTCTTTCAGACTTAGCCTTTTTTCTTTATCTAAAGTAATGCTGATTTATCTTGCAAGAGCTTAAAATATTTGTAAGTATTGCTGAGTAAAATGTATATTAAGTTTTGTCATGGAAGAACACTCTAAAATATAAGCTTTTATTATTTTAAACACACGGTTTTTATTTTTTGCTTGCACTTGGATTGTGATTTTAAACTAATTTCTAATTTGTATATGATTGGAATTTTAGAACTAACAAATCAACTAATTATTTTCAAGTAAATCAACTATTCTCTGGCAGTTCATACAAATAATGAACAGAAGCTCTACTTAATCTCTACTTAAACTGTCTATCTTAAAACATCTGACCATAAGTGTGGTTGTTGACATCTCTTAGAAGTACAGTTTAGTAGTGCTAGACAAGGACAGGATGGATTTATTTTGAACACACACTCAACACAATTCTCATCTTTCTTCTGCTGAAGCAAGTAGTGCTGAACTAAAACAAGACTTATGGTGCTCCCTACTGGCCAATAATGTTTTTCTCACATACAAGGTAATCAACTAGGATTTCTGATCAGTTTACCTTCATGAAAATCTTTTCTTGGGTACAGCAAAACAAGAAGTCTCTCTGCCATTTGTCATTCCCTGGATATCCACTTTCTTATCTCAGGTTTCAAGAGTGGTAGAAAAGCTGCTAATTTTGTGACAGAAGGATCAATTTTACGCAAATCTTACCGAGAAATAGTCTCCGAAATAAAATTAGCAATTTGTAAGACAAAAAGAAGAGTTAAGATAAACTGAATAGGGTAAGACCTATAGAAAAAAAAGGGAAAAGGTGGTTGGCAAGTGTGATGGCAGAACTGGATGTGTCAGAACAGCAGCAACAATTGCTTAGATCCAGCAGCCGAACTTGTAAAATGCTTACTTTCCCACAATTGTGTTACTGTTCATGCAAGGATCAGGGCTGCAAAAATCCAGATGACTAGATCAGGGGTCCCCAAACCCCAGTCTGTGGACCAGTACTGGGCTGTGGTATGCCAGAAACCAGTCCACATAAACAAGCAAAGCCCCATTCATGGGATGCAGGCGGTACATAAAACCACGCCCCCTCCAGTCTGCAGAAAAACCTCTCTTCACTTTGCACCCCTTCCTGCTACCCAACTACACCATCTCCTAGTTAGTTCCGAAGATACCTGGAGGAGACTGGAGCGGTAAGTTTCTCTTGATCTTTGGCTCTGCTAGGGCAATAATGGCTACGGGCACAAGAGGCAGGGGTGGCGGGGGTGCTGCGGGTGGGGGCGTGAGGGGCAGCAGTGGCCAGCTGCCCCCCGTGCTGTGGGAGCCACGAGGCCCTCTCTACATGGGGCTGTGCAGGGTGGGCGGTGATGCTGGCAGGGTGGCTGCAGGTGGAGTGTGTCGATGATAGGCTGCCCCCTGGAGCAGTGGTTTGGTTTTGGGAGCCGCGGGGCCCACTCTACATGGAGGGGCAGCGGTGCTGGCAGGGCAGCTGTGGGCAGGGGTGCAGTGGGCAGTTGACCTTCCATGGGCCGGGCCAGCTTTTACAATATTTTTTTCTTCAATTTATTTGTGTCCTCCTTTTCACTGTAAAAAAGTTGGTCACCTTATTGGCAACCTCTGGACTAGATGACCCCAGGTAAATACTATACAGAAAATTCTAAACTATTGCTTCCATCTAGTGGCCATCTGTAGTTTTGCAGTCCAGATCTTATGTTGTAAGAGCAATTTGCTCATGTGAGCAATTTGCTCCCTAACTGTGCTTGGTTTCAGAAATGAGGTGCAGTCATAGCGATCCCAAATAGCCTAGTTGCTATTCTTGACCCAGCATCATTTGAGCAATGACTTTAGCCAGTTTATTCACCTATGCTTGAATATTCTTCTGATATTGAAACAAGGCCTTGGCAACCTATTCAGCAGCCAACAATGTTCCCAGAGATGAGCTGCCATAACCTCAGTCAAGAATATGACCCCTGTTTATGTAGAGTTGAAGAATTGTTGAAATTAACACAATATTCTTCCCCAAAAGCAAATATCTTCAAACATTTTCTTCAAAAAAATTATTAAAAAGAAGAGGAAAGTATATTACAGGCAATTCTGGGAGTTGATCCACAAATCATTAAAGGGCCAAGTTTGAAGGCCCCTGGGGTAGATATACCTAATTTATTTAACCATTCATCTTACTATTTCTAGGTGCTCACAAATCCACTGTTTAGTTATCTTTTCCAGAATTTTCCCAGATATTGATGTCAAGCTGAGTATAATTTCCTGGATCCACCTTTTTTCCCTTTTTGAAGACTGGAAACACATTATCTGTTTTTCAGTCCTGTGGTAGTTCCCCCATGCTCCAGGAGCTCAAAAAATTCTGCTCAGTGGTTCTGAGATCTCATCTGCCAGCTCCTTCAGAACCCTGGAATGCAATCCATCCATCCTGGTGATTTGAGCTTGTCTAGAGTGAACAGGTACTCTTTTACCAATTTCTTGCCTATTTTGACCTGTATTCCTGCTCTGTCTCCACAGTGCTACTTTTGATAGATTGGACTATTTTTTTCCTTTTGCATGAAGACAGATTCAAAAAAGGAATTAAGCTGTTCCACTTTCTCCCTGCTATTTGTCACCTTCTTAGCATTTTCATCCATTAGTGGACTGATTAGGTTCCTTGACTTGTTCCTTATCTATTGAAATAAACTTTTTTGTTGTTGTTTTTAGCATTTGTTGCAAATCTTAGTTCTTTCTAAGCCTTAGCCTCTCTACCCCTGCCCTTGCAGATACAGCTATTTGTTGGTATTCTGTTTTAGTTATATGCCTCTCTTTTCATTTTTTACACTTGCCCTTTTTGTCCCTCTGTTTTTCAGAGAGCTCTTTGTGCAACCATGCTGATTTCATCTGGAGTCTCTTCTTTTTCTTTCTGTGTGGTATTGTTTTTGTTTGGGCTTTTATTATCTCATTTTTCAGAGTTTCCCAAACATCCTGAAATTTTTCCTCTCTAGGATTTCGATCCATGGAAATTCTTTTTCTTAGCTTGTGGTAGTCGGCTCTCTTAAAACCTAAAATACTAGTTTGACTTTGTTCAGTTACCTGTGCCAGCATTATGTTGAATTCTAGTATGATAGGATCACTCTCCCCCAAAGTTCCTACAATTCCTACACTTTCAATTATTTCATCTCTATTAGTAAGAGAAGTACAGGATATCTGATCTTTTAGTTCCCTTCTTTACCTTTTGAGAAACAAATTTATCAGCTAGGCTCCTCAGGAACCTGTGCAGATTGTGTCTCAGTTGATGTCAGCATAATTAGCCCCTCCCCCCATTACTACAGTGGTGTGTTTCCTGCACAGCTTATTTAGCTGATTAGCAAAATGTTCATATCTTTCAAGAATATGTTTATCTACTGTAAGGTTTCATTTCATTTTATTATTTTAAGAATATGGCTACCGCCACTATAAGATAAAATCTTAGACTTTTTAATATTACATAGATCAGTGATGGCGAACCTTTTAGAGACCGAGTGCCCAAACTGCAACCCTAAACCCACATGCATCGTCGGGTGCCGGGTGGGTGTGGCCCATTAGCTGGGTGTGGCCCATTGGCTGGGCGTGGCTGCGGTGGTAATTGGGTGGGACTAAAAAGTTCAATCAATCAATTCCAACTTTGCAAGATCTTTTTTTCACGCGAGAAGTTGAAATTGACTGATTGATTGAACCTTCTTTTTTTTTTTTTGCACATGGCGGCAGAGGCCTAAAGCGAAAAGGTTTTATAAAACCCAGCTGAAGGCCTAGAACTGGGGCAACGGCGCGCGTGCCCACAGAGAGGGCTCTGAGTGCCGCCTCTGGCACCCGTGCCATAGGTTCGCCACCACTGATATAGATCAACTTCACTTTTACCTTTCACCTTCAGCAAGAATTTCTTTGTCGTTAAGTATCTTGAATCTGTTATTGCTACTATTTTTCTTAGCAACTTTACTTCTCAATTCTCTTTCTTCTAGCCGCTTATAAGCTAAATAGATATTATGATGATATGGGATGCCCACAGCAGAGAAGAGCCAAGATGGCAGTTGGCACCATGAGGCTGAGATCATGAGATGCTTTGTACATGCGTGTGACATTGATATAGAAAGAACAGGGCTTTGACTGTGTGATCACAATCATAATGTTTGATACCCCTGCAAATATTATTGGTGGCATTATGCAATTTTCATGCAATCTTTCCCAGTTTTGAACAAATTAGTTGTTCCATATTCCCAATCAATATGCAGTTTTTTTCAATATACAAATAGAATGGTCCAGTACACCCAGGTTTTTAAGTGCTGTTGACAAGTTACTGTAGTCTATGAACTCAAAAGCTTTAGTATAATCAATAAGGAAGGCCAAATCAATTGTCTTTTTGGAACCATCTTGCCATTACCCATCGGATGCTTGCAGCATGAATATAGCTTGTGGTTCTCTTTTCACTTATTCTTGTAATCTGGATTGGAAAATCTTTTAATATTATTTTATCAGCAAATGACCTAAGTACAACTGTTTAGCAGCTGAGTCTTCTATAGCGGTGCCTTTTTTTGGTGCTGCAGTATAAATTGAGCTTGTTCATTCATTTGATCTGTGGTGTTTTCTATTTCTGCTTACCAATTGCAAGCCGAGATTTAACAACATGATTTTAAACAAAAAGGAATAAAATATATATTTATGTACAGTTTTACAAGTTCCTACATATATTGCTGACTGAACCAACTGACTCAATTTCCCCTTAGATATCTATAATGTGGTAGTTTTCTAAATGATAAAGGCAGAAAAATTGTTTGGCCCGTGTCCTTTATCTGTCCATTTCTGCCCATATTTATAACTGCTGGTTTCTAAATCTGGGACCAATGAAAGTCAAGAGCTTCAAGGCAGCTTTATAGTGCAGGACACAAACTAACATCTTTTTCATTGCTGCTGCTATACTGTCAAGATCTCTTAACATTTTCAGCAATAAACTCAGGGCTTGTTTTAAAAAATAAGAAGATGACAGAAAAGAATACTGCATCCAGTTTTGGTCACCACGATGTAAAAAAGATGTTGAGACTCTGGAAAGAGTACAGAGAAGAGCAACAAAGATGATTAGGGGACTGGAGGCTAAAACATATAAGGAACAGTTGCTAGAATTGGGTATGTCTAGTTTAACAAAGAGAAGGACAAGGGGGGACACGATAGCAGTATTCCAATATCTCAGGGGCTGCCATAAAGAAGAGGGAATCAAGCTATTTTCCAAAGCACCTGAAGGAGGACAAGAAGCAACAGGTGGAAACTAATCAAGGAGAGAAGCAACCTAGAACTAAGGAGAAACTTCCTGACAGTGAGAACAATTAACCAACCTGCCTCTAGACGCAGTAAATACTCCAACACTGGAAGTTTTTAAGAAGAGACTGGACAGCCATTTGTCTGAAATGGTGTGGGGTTTCCTGCTTGAGCAGGGGGTTGGACTAGATGACCTCCAAGTTCCTTTCAACTTTACTATTATTATTATTATTATTAATTAAATATGGTGTGCGCTGGTCATGAATGCATTTCAATGTGAGGAAACTTTTCTGCTGTATTTTTTTTCTTTAGATAATCATAAACAGTATATTATAGCATTTCCCTGTCTCATCCACTCTCTAGCTCATTCAGAGAACTACAATTCAGAATAAACTCCATATTTCTGCCAAGAAAACTGTATGGAAATTGTCCACAAAATGACTATTCAGCTTTAAGAGGCTTTACTTTCCTGTTCTCACAAGAGAAGGAATAAAACACTAACCGGGTGTGTTTATCAGGATTGGTTGGGTCGAAGAAAGCAAGTCCTGGAATTATTTATATCGGGAATAAGACAGGACTTTTATTGTATCCTTCGGTCACTCAGCTGGCAAGGAAAGATTGACAATCTAGCACTAACACCATTTGGGATTCCCAAGTAAGCTGTAAGTTGGGAAAACATCCTCTTAGTAGTACATTTTACATTTGTTCTCTTATTTGCAATCTATACAAAATTACCACAGCTATCAGTACTCAAACCAACAGATAATCCTTTGTTTTTACTCTTCTACACACACACACACACACACACACACACACACACACACACACATCCAACATCACCCCCAAAGAACATCAGTTCTCCATCCTCTTGGCCTTTCTTTTCTGCAGATCTCCAGGAGTTTAGGAAGCAGTTTTTCACTAACTTGTTCTATTGTGGGATGGGAAACAAAGGCTAAAGACCTGGATTTAAGCTTAATAACAAGAAGTGCCTTCATGCAGAAAACCACCACAGAAAGAATGCCCTCCGTGATATGTACCAAAGGGAAAAGGGAAGAAAAAAATCTTTCAAAATAACTAATTAAAGTTGTTTTAGCCTCTCTCACACGCTTCTAAGGGCACTTAATCTCACAGGGGCAGTGGCATATGGAACAATAGTCCCTCGACCCCCCCTCCTCCTCTGTGGCCCCAACCACTGTCTCAGAAGTTTTAAAACAAGAGCTGTTTTAGATTAATGAGCCTCTCAGATGAGAATAAATCGCTAATGAACACCGATGGTCACACATTCCCTGATTCAGTGAATAGGATGCTGCCAAATCCATGACTGTCAGAAAGTTTCATTCATAAAATCCACATGCCAGAAAAGTGGGAACTTGTAGGGGTGGGGAAACCCTGATTTATGAGGATAGGTGGGGTCAGCATGGAATGAGTTGATGAAGAGGTAGCATACTCACATGATCAGCAATAGCCAAACCCCAGGATTTTTGGCTCCCGCTCTTCGGTCTTTGTTCTCTGGGCAATTAGGAATAATCCCCACCACCCACCATTGTTGAAATAATCAGTAAATGTTTAAGTTGTGTGTTTCCAGTATAATCCCTAAAATGGTGAAAGTGGAAAGGAAGGGCAGGGAAGAACATGAGAACTATCCCTTAGGGAAGAGATTGGGGGATTCTAGAGTTTACCAGCAAATGACTTCAAGTAATATATAAGCCAACTTTTATGGATTTCCAAAGTAAAAAACAATCCATGTCAGATTAAAATGAAGAAGTCTAAACTGGTTCCAAAATAGTTGAAATCATTGCCTGAGCAGAAGATTCTCACACAAGAACTTTATTGCCTCCACAGAATAACAACACAGAATCGACCTTGGAGGTCTTCTAGCCCAACTCCCTCCCCCCCCAACCCCCCTTATTCCATCCTGGACAAATGGTTGTCCAATCTTTTCTTGAAAACCTCCATTGATGGAGCCCCCGCAACTCCAGGAAGCCAGCTGTTCCATTAAATAATTGTTGTCACTTTCAGGAAATCTCTTCTTAGTTCCAGATTGGATCTTCCTCCGATGAGCTTCCATCCATTACTTCTTGTCCTGCCCTCAGGTGCTTTGGGGAATAAATTGATGCCCTTCTTCCCCGTGACAGCCCTTCAGATATTGGAAGAGGGCTATCATGTCATCTTTTGGTCACATGTCATATCTTTACCATGTCACATGTTTGGGTAGTCTTAAATAAACAAAGCCTCAAGTGGTTAAATAGGAATGCAACAAGACCCAACAGCAGTTTCAGAAAATCATTCCAGAAATAGAATTACTATAGATTTTACTTTGCTGTACTAACTTGGCCTGCTACAATAGTAACCAACAGACAAAATTGGGGGGATTTTCTCTCAGCCAGGTGTGTGTTATATCTGTCAGGTCAGTTTTTTTTATTGCGGATTAAGTCCTAGTAAACAGTCACAGTAAAAGATATGAAATTAAAAAGTAGGTTTGTCAAATTAAAAGTTACTTAACTTGAGAGTTTTATGCTCAATCTAATTGTATATTAATTATGACATCACTCTAATTAACATTAGACTAAAATGTTGGAATGGTTTTAGAATCATGCAAATATTTGAGAAAGCTCTCTGGAAAAATGCTTGAAAAAAAAGAGAACTAGATCATTCAAGCTAGAATGAGGGTTTAAAAAGCAGTTTAAATTCCTGTTCAGTGGTAGAACTGACTGAATTATACTGGCTAGCCGTTATCTTAGTCTAACTCTAACCTATCCATTAGTTGTTTAAAAAAGATATAATCAAAAAGGAAGAACCATGTGGATTCTTGACTTTCTTTACATTGAAAGAAAAATTTTAATTGTAATAAAATAAATGATATGGATCGCTATTTACAAAAATGCAACAGAAACAGATACATTGCATGACATAAGAAAAGGACAGGAGCATTATATGCTTTTGGAAATGTAATAGATATATAGGCCTGAAGAATGGAGGCAAGTGATAACAGACAAAAAAATGTGCACTAGTATTGTGAAATGGAGAAAATGATTGATGAGAAAGATCAGCGTTTGTATTCAGCAAATGAAAAAGCGCTGTGATTTTAGCTGTGTGTCTTGGCCAGTTCAAGAGATTCTGCTTTGTAGAAGCAAGAGCTCTTAAGTGCTCAGAGGAGACAAAGAGCTGTTTATTTGGATGGAGTGTGCATGGGACAAGATGTCCTGGCGCCTGCAATAGTTCACAATGTCAAGTGTCTCTTAAATCAACCACAGTTTTGACCGAACCACCAGAAAAGGATCGACATGGTTTGGAGACCAGGCAAGCAGGTATATGACTCTTCGCCTTGATAAATCAATGAATCAGAAAAGAGCTGGAAGGGACCTTGGAGATCTTCTAGGCCAGCCCCCTGCTCAAGCAGGAGACCCTATACCAGTGGTTCTCCACCTTTTTAATGCCGCGACCCCACAACCGGTCGTAAGTCAAGGACTACTCAACTGGTCGTAAGTCGAGGACTACTCAACTGGTGCAGCACCGTTTGCAGAATGGGACTTTGGACAGGCTCAGCAGGGCAGAGACAGCCTGGACAATTCCTATTGGCTTTTGAAAGCCAATAGAATTAGACTCTATTCAAAGAGTCTATTCTATTGGCTTTCAAAAGCCAATAGAATAAAAGGGAGTAGCACAGCTAAGGAAAAGGGGGAAAAAATGGTGGACTGCGTTGTTTGGCGACCCCCGTGAAATGGTCGTTCGACCCCAAATGGGGTCCTGACCCACAGGTTGAGAACCACTGCCCTATACCATTTCAGACAAGGGACTAATCTAAGTCTCCAATGATAGAAATATTAGAGCGAGCGGTAGAGCCAAAACCAGAACTTTCCCTATTAGGTATAACCACGCAAAAGTACGACAAAGGTGTTCTTTATTTAATGTTACACATTCTAACGGCTTCCAGACTGGTTTTTGCTCAAAATCGGAGGAATAAAGGAATTCCAACGGAAGAAGAGATCCTGTATAAAATCCTTTCATGTGCTGAGATGGACAGGCTTACAATGATTATGAAGGACAAGACAGAACTCAAATACTTTGAAATCTGGGACAAATTTTACCGTTGGTATGAATTAAGGAGAACTGCTCGGATCTCACGTTAATGATAGGATTGAAATACATATATATAACTGTACATATAATTGTATATTTAATTGTATTACATAGAAGGATGAGGCTTATATAGAGGTTAAGAATGATGTATTAAGTTTTTGTACCACGAGAAACAAATTGTTAGGAATACTTACTCTGGAATGTCACGCTTGTCCAATTTTGTTTTAATTGTATTATAAATAAAAAACTTTTTAATAAAAAAAAACCTCCAATGATGAAGTACCCACAACTTCTGAAGGCAAGCTGTTCTACTGGTTAATTGTTCTCACTGTTAGAAGGTTTCTCCTTAATTCCAGGTTGCTTCTCTCCTTGATTAGTTTCCATCCATTGTTTTTTGTCTTGCCCTCTTGTGCTTTGAAAAATAAGTTGACCTTCTCTCTTTGTGGCAGCCTCTTAAATACTGGAATATTACTATCATGTCACCCCCCTTGTCCTTCATTTCTCTAGACTAGCCAAACCCAAATCCTGCAACCATTCTTCATATGTTTTAATCTCCAGGTCTTTAATCATCTTAGTTGTCTTCTCTGACTTTTTCCAAAGTCTGAACATCTTTTTTATAATGTGGTGACCAAAACTGGATGCACTATCCCAGGTGTGGTCTTACTAAGGCTTTATAAAGCTATATTAATACTTCACATGATTTTGAGTCTATGCCTGTTTATACAACCAAGGATTGTATTAGCTTTTTTGGCTTCTGCCACACACTGCTGGCTCATATTTAAGTGACAGCATCACCATCAGATGGATTTGTAACTGGCTGACAAACCATACATTGAATAGTCCTCAATGGTACTACATCTACATGGAGAGAAGTAAGCAGTGAGGTACCACAAGGCTCCGTCTTAGGCCCAATATTCTTCAATATCTTCATAAATTACTTAGATGAGGGAATAAAAGGGAATCTCATCAAATTTGCAGATGACACCAAGCTGACAGGAATAGCCAACACCCAGAAGAAAAGCTCAGAATCCAAAAAGATCTTGACAGATTTGAACAATGGGTTCTATCTAACAAAATGATATTTAATGTGGAGAAAAGCAAGGTTTTAAACCTGGACAGGAAAAACCAAAGGTGCAAGTACAGATTAAGCAAAACCTGGCTCAAAAATCGTAACTGTGAAAGGAAACTTGGAGTCCTAGTGGATGATCACTTAAACATGAGCCAGCAGTGTGCGGCAGCAGCCAAAAAAGCTAATACAATCCTTGGTTGTATAAACAAAGGCATAGAATCAAAATCACGTGAATTATTAGTACTACTTTATAAAGCCTTAGTAAGGCCACATCTGGAATACTGCATCCAGTTTTCAACACCACATTACAAAAAAAAATATTGAGACTTTGGGAAAAGTGCAAAGAAGAGCAACTAAGATGATAAAAGGCCTGGAGACTAAAACATATGAAGAACAGTTGCAGGATTTGGGAATGGGCAGTCTGGAGAAAAGAAGTAAAATACATGGGAAAATCCCATTGGAGGAAAATTCCACATAGGTTAGGGTTAGGTCACCATGAACTTGGAGGGCAAAATGGACATCGCCAACAAATTCAGAATGCTTGCTTGCTTGCTTGCTTGCTTACTTACTTACTTACTTACTTATTTTCCTCCAATGGGATTTTCCCATGTATTTTACCAGGAAACATAGATAGGGCAGCCTAGAAAAATCAGTGCCTCCTAACCATACCCAAGCACTGCGAGTTTGCTGGAGATGTCCATTTTGCTCTATGACAGTGATGGCAAACATTTTAGAGACCAGTGCCCAAACTGCAACCCAAAACCCACTTATGCATTGTCGGGTGCCGGGTGGGTGTGGCCCATTGGGTGGACATGGCTGTGGTGGTAACAGCAGACTGGATGGGACTAAAAAGTTCAATCAATCAATTCCAACTTTGCAAGATCTTTTTTTCCCCGCAAGAAGTTGAAATTGACTGAATGATTGAACCTTTTTTTTTTTTTTTTTGTACATGGCAGTAGAGGCCTAAAGCAAAAAGGTCTTATAAAACCCAGCTGAAGGCCTAGGACTGGGGCGATGGCGCCCGTGCCCACAGAGAGGGCTCTGCGTGCCGCCTCTGGTACCCGTGCCATAGGTTCGCCACCGCTGCTCTATGAGTTCCTGGTGATCTACCCCTAACCCTAACTGGAATTTTCCTCCAATGGGATTTTCCCATGTATTTTACAAGGAAACATAGATAGGGCAGGCCAGAAAAGTCAGTGCCTTCCTAACCATACCCAAGCACTCCGCATTTTTTGGCAATGTCCATTTTGCTCTCCAAGTTCATGGTGACCCTAACCCTAAATGGAATTTTTCTCCAATGGGATTTTCCCATATATTTTATGGAAGAACTGGCAGGGCAGGATGGGAGGGGAAACAGACAGGGGGGCATGTTGCAGTGTCTCTGTGGTCAGTTGTAAGGGCGAACGACCACTGTGGTGCTGCAACATACGTAACTTCGGGACCAAGTTGTAATTACTTTTGGGGGGATGTGTCATAATTTTAAATGGTCGCTAATTGAACTGTCGTAACTCAAGGAATACCTGGAATGTGTGTATCAGGTAAAAGTGTTTTAAATTGTTCTCAGCCTCTTCAAAAATTTAATCCATTTAAATCTGTATACTTTCTGAGATTCTGGTTACTAATATATCAGTCTAGTTATCAAAAAAACTCTTTAAGAAAAAGCTTAGCCATTTTAACTCTTTTCTGCCTAGTTCATTAGTTTCCTCTAGATTGTAATCTTCCGTTTGTAATCTTCAACAAGCCTCGGTTCCTAATATAGGTTTATGTCTGTTTCAGTTATTTCCTACAAATGTATTATTTTTAAAAATTTAGATACAACAGCAAAAACTATGTATATTCCAAATCTCTCTGGTCTCCCAATCCATTTATATCTTTGTAAAATAAAAATCCTTTTTTTTTTTTTTTGCTTTTGGTATATTGTATATAATGTATTATTTTGCATATTATGTTGTCTGTTTGAAATTTCTTAAATCCAAAAAAGTAAAATTCAGTGGCTGTCAAGCTTGTTGTTTTGAAGGTCTCTAATATACATAAAGTGATTAAATTAAACCTTTCCAAGTATAATTAAAAAGTGAGCCCTTATTAAGTCCACAGTTGATAAGAGCAAAGATGTTGTCTCCCTCAGATCCTGGCACTCAAATCAACAAGATCCCATTGTTTCATAGTCTCCTTGCAAGCAGCTGCCATTCAGAGCATTTATGGACAATCTTCCAATCTCTCCTTCTCCAGAGACCTTCAAAGTCCCATCGCAGGTCTACACAGCAGTTGTCAATCAGCCATGACTCACAGTGAAAGCCAATAGTGGCAAGGTTTTTTAAATATAATTCATCTGTGTGAACACATGAATAAGTAACTGTATGAATTGTATTTAATGTGTGAACCCATAGTACACATCAAAATAAAGTATTGTTATTATGGGAAATTTCCTGATAGTGAGAACAATTCATCTGTGGAACGGCTTGCCTTCAGAAATTATGAGTGCTCCATCACTAGAGTTTTTCAAGAACAGATTGGATAACCATTTGTCCAGAATGGTAAAGTGTCTTCTGGGTTGGACTAGAAGACTTGAGACTCTAGAATGTTGAGACTCTAGAAAGAGTACAGAGAAGAGCAACTAAGATGATTAGGGGAATGGAGGCTAAAGCATATAAGGAACGGTTGCTGGAATTGGGCATGTCTAGTTTAATGAAGAGAAGGACGAGGGGGGACATGATAGCAGTCTTCCAATATCTCAGGGGCTGCCCCAAAGAAGAGGGAATCAAGCTATTTTCCAAAGCACCTGAAGGCAGGACAAGAAGCAACGGATGGAAACTAGTCAAGGGGAGAAGCAACCTAGAACTAAGGAGAAACTTCCTGACAGTTAGAACAATTAACCAGTGGAACAACCTGCTTCCAGAAGCAGTGAATGCTCCAACACTGGAAGATTTTAAGAAGAGACTGGACAGCCATTTGTCCGAAATGGTATAGAGTTTCCTGCCTGAGCAGGGGGTTGGACTAGATGACCTCCAAGATCCCTTCCAACTTTATTATCATTATTATTGTTATTGTTATTTCCAAAGTCCCTTTCAAACTCTATTATTCTATGAGGATAATGATTCTCTTCAACTTGCTTTTTACCTATCTTTTTTTTCACTGAAAACATGTTAAAATGACTTTCTGTGCGGCATTTTAAAATTATTATACTGGAGGTCCCCTTCATTTTAAATCCAGAACTGAAGAGTTTCTAAAATGCTACTGGGCTCAAATGAAAAAGGAATAATGTTCAAGGGAATAATGTCTCTGCATAGAGGAATTCTTTTGTCCTTAACACTTGAATTTATCCCATGGCTGACTGACAGACTGAATGGGCTTTGCTACTAACAACATGGCCTGTGGAGACATCCAGTGTTCAAAAACAGCAGTGTCTGTCCTTAGAACTTATTAGTTGCAGACAACAATACTGCAGTGCAAAAGGGGTAAGGCTCATATCATGAATGCTTTAGTCATATTCCCCATCTGCCTCACTCTCAAATATGCATACATACAACTGATATCATTAGACGTTGTTCACACGCTCTACAAAAGATGCAAAAGCACTCAAAGTGAGACCAGAAGATAATAGGCTGTCAAACAAATGAGCTTTTTTCCTGATACACTCTGTTAATAGGCAGCACATATATCCACAATGAATCACACAATTAAAGCATTCCTGGAAGATATTGTTTCCTTTTGAGGAGTTGTTCAAATCTGGCTGTTTTACTGCTCAACAACCCTTTCACATCAGAGCATCCTCCCTTAGATCCAGACTCAGTCTATTTTAGTAACAGAATGATAGTTGGAAGGGATTTGGGGTTGTTCTAGTCCAGGGGTAGGCAACCTTAGCTCTTTTATGACTCGTGGACTTCAACTCCCAGAATTCCTGAGCCAGCATGGCTCAGCTTGGAAACGTCTCCCTTTCCCCTCAACATGGCTGCTCAGGAATTTTGGGAGTTGAAGTTCACAAGTCATAAAAGAGCCGATGTTGCCTAGCCCTGCCCTATACCATTCCAGACAAATGACTATCCAGTGATGGTGCCCCTGCAATTTCTGGAGGAAAAGCCATTCCACTGATTGTTCTCGTTGTCAGGAAATTTCTTAGTTCTAGATTGGATTTCTCCTTGACAAGTTTCCGTTATTTCTTGTCCTGCTTTCAGGTGCTTTGGAGAATAGGTTGATAACCTCTCAAATAGATTAATATTATGTCACTCCTAGTCCTTCTCTTTGTTAGAGTAGACATAGCCAGTTCCTGCAACCATCCATTCTATGTTTTAGCCTCCAGCCACCTAATCATCTTTATTGCTCTTCTCTGCACTCTAGTCTTAACATAATTTTTTGTATCGTAGTGACCAAACCTAGATACTGTATTCCAGATGTGATCTTACCAAAGTAGTATAAATCAGTACTAACACCTTGTGTGACCTTGCAGCAGAAGTCTGCATTGGCTTTCTTTGGCAGCTGAAGCACAGCTACTTCCTATTTAAGTGATTGTCCACTAGGACTCCAAGATCCCGCTCATAGTTACTACTGTTGAATCAGTAGTAACTCAACTACTAGTAGTTTAGAATATCTATTCTATCCCCTCATCTAGATGATTTTGAAGATGAAGAACATTAGGCCCAAAACCAAACCTTTGTGATACCTCGTTGCATGATTCCCTCCATGTAGATATAATTCCACTCAAGACCACCCACTGACTACAGTTGATCAGCCAATTGCAAATCAATTTGATAGTGGTACTGTCTATCCCATATTGTTCTATCCTACCAAGAAGCAGATTGTGGTCTACTTTGTCAAATGTCTTGCTGAAGTCCAAGTATACTATGTCCACAGGATTTCGCCAATCCACTAATTTAGTTATTTAATGAATTCAGAGTATTGTGCAATCAATCACTTTTCCTTACAGTGAAGGAAAACCTTATTTGATCCCCTGCTGATTTTGTACATTTGCCCACTGACAAAGAAATGATCAGTCTATAATTTTAATGGTAGGTTTATTTTACCAGGGAGAGATGAAATAACAACAAAAATCCAGAAAAACACATTTCAAAAAAGTTATAAATTGATTTGCATTTTAATAAGTGAAACAGGTATTTGATTCCCTATCAATCAGCAAGATTTCTGGCACGCAGGTATCTTTTATACAGGTAACAAGCTGAGATTAGGAGCACTCTTTTAAAGGGAGTAAATTAATCCATTGCCTAGAGACCCAGGGTTCTCATGACAACACCATCCTTTGAGCCAGTGATTTATTTCTAAAATTCTCTGTTCCCTCATTGGATGCTGACTTTCAGTTGGAAGAACAGATGGGAACACCACCTGTGCTCCTCTTTGGCTTTCCTGCCTACTTGCTCAAACGAAGTAGAATATGTTCATTAAACAAGGATGATAAAAAGATCAAAACCTAAATTTTACAAATGGAAATTGTGGGAAGTGGGATTATTTAACTGCTGGGAAAGATAAATTGGAGGGAGCTCATGATAGCAATCTTCAAATATGCAACAGGGTGCCAAACCAAAGATAGATTGGCCATCATCATTGCAGAACGGAAGTCAGAGATCGGTGATATTAAATTACAGGAAGACAAACTTTCTAAAAGATAAAAGTAGTTCAATACTGGAAGAAGTTACTAATAGAAATTTTAAAAATTTATTATACTTTAAAATAAAAACATCATCAGTTTCAAAACCTTTGATTCCTATACAGCAGTGGTTCTCAACCTTTTTAATGCCGCAACCCCCAACCGGTCGTAAGTCGAGGACTACTCAATCGGTCGTAAGTCGAGGACTACTCAGCTGGTGCAGCACCGTTTGCAGAATGGGACTTTTGGCGGGCTCAGCAGGGCAGAGACAGCCTGGACAATTCCTATTGGCTTTTGAAAGCCAATAGAATTAGACTCTATTCAAGAGAGTCTATTCTATTGGCTTTCAAAAGCCAATAGAATAAAAGGGAGTAGCACAGCTAAGGAAAAGGGGAAAAAAATGGCGGACTGCGTTGTTTGGCGACCCCCGTGAAATGGTCGTTCGACCCCAAATGGGGTCCGGACCCACAGGTTGAGAACCACTGCTATACAGGGTATGGAATTGAATTAAAGGATCTACATGTTCCTATCCAATTCCTACAGTTCAATGATCTTGTGAATTTTGTTGTTCTCAATGCTCTGAATTAACCAACTGGACCCAAAAGATTGGAAATGCTATTACACGATGGTGGATAATGAATAGGAACAGAAAGAGGGCTGCTGAGGTTTATCATCTAGTCTTGCCTGAATAACAATTACCGTATTTTCCGACGTATAAGACGACCTTCTAAACCATGCAAATCTTCTCCAAAGTCGGGGGTCATCTTATACGCCAAGTCGTCTTATACGTTAGAAAATACCGTATTCTCCGGCATATAAGACGACTTTCTAACCATGCAAATCTTCTCCAAAGTCGGGGGTCGTCTTATACGCCGAGTCGTCTTATACGCCGGAAAATACGGTACTTTGAAATCCATTCGGAAGTTTCAACCAGTGCAAGCAATCTTTGGAGCCCCAATGAAGGATCATATTCCACAAACTTCATTGGCTACCAGTCTGCTTCTGAGTGCAGTTCAAGGTGTTGGTTATGACCTTTAAAGCCCTTAATGGCATGGGTCCAGGCTACATGAACCATCTCATCCCACTAAGATTAGCCCATCCTACTCGGACTGGCAGAGGCCCTATTGTGGATCCCATTGGTCAAAAAACTCCGTCAAGATCCTTCCACCCTTTGGAACACCTTGCCTTCCAGGGTAAGATCTGCTCCCAACATCCTATCTTTAAGAACCGAAAGAACTGGCTCTGCAAGTTGGCCTGGGTACCCAATGGGAAAGTTCTATTCTGGAGGTGGCTATTTAGATTGACAGCAGACCTCTCCCCCCACCCACCCTACTCTGCCCCTCACTTGCCCATGTATTTTTAACTAGTCATATTGATATATTTTCTCTGCATACTTTTTCTTGGTTTATTTTATGGTTCTATTATTTTACTTTAGCTTTGTTTAAACTTACTTTTTATTTCTTCGTTTGTTATTGTTATAAGCTGCCAAGAGTAGCCCTATCTCGAGATGGGTGGCAAATAAATTTAATAATAATAATAAAAACTATAGCAAAAAAACCTTCAAATGTAGACAAAATACACTAAATCATATTTATTAGGCAAGTACAATGGCATAAATTATAAATTGTAGCTCTGGCTCTGCCAGCAGAGAATCTGTAATAGCATTGCGTTTAACTGGGATCATTCATTTCTACCAACAACACTTCACTAGACTTTTTTTTTTTAATTTCCAAGGGATATTTTCTATTTAATGAATTATCTTAAGCAAAAAGATAATCAGTACCATGCTTAAACTTGATTTAAACAAAAGTTTGTTTTCTAATAATGTCTTAAATTTCATGATTCAATTCCATCTTTTAAATATCATTGATAGACTGGGAAAAATAGAAGTCATAAGTTAGTAACTCAAAAAAAATAATCTGATCTAACATACTCCAACTTGTCAAATTTCACTTTCATGAATTGTATTCATACTCACCAACCTCTGAGAATTATGACTGCAAAGAAGGTAACATTAAGCAAAATAACGTGTAATTTAACAAGCTGCAATTATCTGATGAAAAATCCTTGCGTAGTATAACCTTCTCAAAAGAGCGTGCAGTTCTACTTTTATAGTTCTACTTTTATAGTTTTTATAATACCCATTAAGTAAGAGACAATACACAAACAAGACCCCTGTCTACACTGAATTATTTAGCGTAGGTTTGAGGCAATGACATATATGTATTCCATTCCCAATCTTTTGAGAATTAAAATACATACTATTTTCTGCACAGTATTCAAATTGGAAGCATACCTCATATGTGTTTGGATTACACAACTATTCTATGGTACTGGCCTTATGCCTCTTACTAAGGTGAGAGAAATAAAATTTGCTTTTAATTGACAGATTCAATCACAGATTCAATCACACAGAAAAGATATTCTGACTTTGTAAATTCCCCAAAAATAATATAGAGATAAATCAGACAGCTTAACATAGCTGACTGTATACATACTTTGAGACTTATTATTATGAACCCTTTATGTCTACAATCCACAAAATTGGTAATATTTTACTGAGAAACAGGTTAGTTCAAAAGGAGAATGTTATAAATAAAAAGAAGAATGTAACATAGATCAATATTAAGCCAGACAAGAAAAGCGAGCTACACTGAGTTATTTGACTTAGCCCTGTGTATTCTCAAGGAAGTACTTGATTTATTAGTTACTGGCCAAGAAGTAAGGCATTAAGCTTCTTACTTATCTAACATATTAGGATTCCCTTAACTTATATAAACAATTTTGAAAACCTATCTTCTGCATTCAGAAGACCTACAACTGCTAACAGAGTACTTTTGCTGATCTACAAGGCTTTATGTATAATTTAACCATATTCATATAAATTACTATGAAATATGCTTTCTTTCAACAGGAACTTTCCAATGGTTTTCCAGTCATTTGAATATTAGTTATAGTAATTCCTTCTATACGCATAATTACCATCTTTGTCTTTCAGAGGGAACAATTTTGTGGATATCAGTATGATAATCCATCTGTTCTGTAATTCTGACTATGTTTAGGCTCAGAAACTAAGAAAAGATATACAGAACATTTTGAACTGAACTGTCTTGACACAACAGACTTTCACACATAAAACAACTGTTTTGAGCTTGAAACACTTCCAAATTACTCAGATTAGGTACTTCTCATTCAAGGCAAGGTGCTTCATAGCTGAAACATGTTTCAATGAGGAACAGTTCAATTTGAAATGTTTTGCACAGTTCTGCTATGCAGAATTGAGTCTAATTAATACTTGGAATATTAGGACTATAGATATGACTGGAAAGTCAAAATGTCCCAAAAAACAATGGCAATCCACCTCAATACTTATGTACTAACACTGCATGGCTGTGTCCACACGGTTACCAAGACTTCAAGCTTGATTTAAAATTATCTTCCTTTTAACCCTAAAAAGAACTACAAAGCCAAAAAATAGTAGCAACCCTAAATAGATGCAGTAGTATTCCACAAGCATTCAATTCAAAACAACAGGAAGATTATTGTGTTGCCCATCTCTTGGCCTCCAAGGAGTCTTTAAATCTTCCCACGGTATTTCCAAACAGATTTGTCAAGTTCCATACGAAAAAGTCGCCGGATAACAGATTGAACAATGCCATGGCTTGGAGCTACTTTACAGTAGCAAGTGAGTTCAAATCAATCTCTAGAATATCTTTAAGAACAGACAGGTAGACCAATTAATGAGAAGCACCAATCATGGAAGCTGGAAATTATAAGTTTCATGCGAATGCATACTGTTTGTTTTTTTCAATACAGACTTCCACATGAGGAATTAATGGCTCAAAACAGACCCAGTTCACAACGATAAAGGTGAAATCTCAGGCTTTTAAACTTTGTGGGATTACCCAGAGTCAATTTCCAATATTTTCTTTTCATTAGATCTGAAGATTAATAAACGGGGCAAAGCCCACTGCATCCTGTAAGAGAACTAGGGCACGTTGAAATGGAGGTTCAACATCCAACTCCACTCCACGGCTACGCAAGATGCTCAGGCTGGATTCCGCAACATTGTGACAGTGCTTCACCTTCAAGGCACGCAGTTTAGGGCAGTATTCTGCCAAGGTCCTATAAAAAAGAACATACAAAACATCAAGGATACAGTTATCTACCAAGAATATTCTGTTTGGAAATGAATAGTGCAGAGTCTATAGGCAGCAATTCCTGGCATTTTCTATTATAGCTGGAATGAGGATGCAACCTTTTACACCCCCTGCAATTTTGGGAGCAAAAAGGCCACTTTTGGGTTGCACAATTAGGCCACATCCCACTGATGTGGGGTGTAGGAACTCTCGAAGCAAAGTGCTCCCATTTTCCCATCTCCAACCCATTAAAAAAAATCATAAAAACCTTCAAAAGCCTTCCAAAAATGCACACACCCATCCCCTTTTCTTGGAAACCTGCTTCCTAGGTTTCAGTAGCTTCAAAAAAGCAGCATAATTCAAACAAGTTGGAATTCTTAGATTTGACTGAATTTGCAAAACGTGTCCTTACAAAATTCAGAACGTCGATTGGGGCCTTATACACTGTTACTAAAACAGAATTCCGAAATCTGAGATCCTCCGATTAAATGGATATAGAACCTCAATGGACAATTCATGTGCAGCAAAGAAAATATAAATGGAACACAAATATTACATTTACCGTGAATATTATACTCTGAGAGCAATGAGGTCAAATCATTTGTCTATACTGTACTTAGTAGCAATGTTATGCTGGTAAAGCTGAACAATTTTCAAAGATTATTTATTACAGAAGGAAAATTTAAAGTCTGATTTCCCTTTCCTGACAGCTTTTTATCTGCTTAAGTGTTGCCAAGTCTTAAATCCTACAAAGTATATGGAGCTGCACTATATACAATAGCTACCAAGTTACTTTATGCTTTTTTACTGGAAATCATACATAATCCATTCTTTAAAAGGGCAGACTACTTCATGGGAATATGCCTCAGTGTCAAAAATAATTTCATATTGGAAAAACAAATCTGACACAGAATTTAAATGATTTATGGATATTAATTCTGCATACCCATCACATCTAAAGTTTGGGCTATTCTTAATGTAAGATTTTAAAAATAGAGCTTATCTGTCGTGTGGTAAGTTTTTTTATTTGATAGAAACCTTGATTTTAATCCGTATTCTTATTACAAAGTAGGCTTTTACTAATTAATTATCACTGATCTGATTTTCATAATAATTAAGACTATTTTCTCCAGGATGCAAATATCCTTTAGGTACAAGCTTGGTAGAGGAATAAGGCATATTGCTTAAGTTCGGTTAAATGAGTGCAAACTTCTAATGTTAGAAAAATAGTTTTAGGAGAAACTCTGCTATATTCTACTCAGCAAAGACAAGGCTGTTTTTCACCATGATTACCTGTGCCTAAACTTTCCAAGGTCCAGCTGAGTTTTATTTTAATATATATTTTTTAATATAATCAATTTAAAATAAAGTAAGAAATCAATGTAACCAGAGAGGAACTGACACATCATCATTCAGCAGAAATCTCTGCTACTGGAACTGAACCAAACATTAAAGATCAAAATATAAATTCAAGAATTATATATACTGTATATTCCGGCGTATAAGGCGACCCGGCGTATAAGACGATCCCCGTCTTCGGCGCCGAGTCACATGCCTAGAAAGTCATCTTATACGCCGGAAACTACTGTTATTTCCGGCGTATAAGACGACTCGGCGTATAAGACGACCCCCGACTTCGGCGCCGATTTTAACACTTGCCAAAGTCGTCTTATATGCCGGAAAGTACGGTATATAAGTCAGTGTAGTCTCCTGGCATCTGCTTGAGCAAGTCCCTGTAATTGTTTTGGCAAGATTTCAAAAATGATTTGCCCTTAGCTGCTTCTTATGGTTGAGAGTGAGTGACTCTTCCAAGATTATCTAAGCTAGTTTGGGGCCTAAGGAGAGATTGGCACTCAGGTTCTGCCATTCCCAGCCTTAACGCTCTATCAAACTGGTTCTTGCCAGAAGCAAGGAGAAAGAGAAGGAACGCAGGAATTACAGCAATTCCAAATTTGGAAAATGTAGATAATTATTTTTACAATATCGCATTGTAATCACAAGAATAGAGATTGTTGATCAAAGAGGTTTCCCACGAGGCTTGGCCTTCCTCAGTGAATATACTTGCAAATCTCTGCTTAGTAGTTGCAGAAAACTAGAAATCTACAATAGGTTTGTTCGAAAGATATGGGGGAGGGAGTTTCCTCGAACAGCATACATAATAAGCAAATAGGTCTATGTATGATGAGTAAAATTGCTTAACTGTTACAAATGCAATTAACATAATATTTAGTATTATACTAAGATTTTTAAATTTAAATGTTTTTCATGGCCTAATTTTCTACAGTGCAACCCCTAGTTCATCACATAAAAATTAATATAGCCCATGGTCCAACCAAAATTGCAAATTCTTAGTTTAAAAATTATGGGTTTCCCCAACTATGATAACAGCCAGCCAACTTTACATCAGATTATCATATTCCTTCTCTACTTTTCTTATCCAGAAAGTAATCCTTTCATATAATTAATCAAAAATAACAAAAAATCCTTTCTAGTAGTTACATCATGTTTAGTGACTACTTTTAAAACAACCCTTTGCAAACATGACAGTAATAAAAAAATTCATTTTCTGACCAATATGGGCCATTTACATTGAATGCCAGAGTAATACTGGCAGAACTGTATGGGATAACTTTATCTGAATGAGCGGCAGGCAGGAACTCATGATCTTCGCAGTCTTTCTCTTTCATGTTCACTTAGCAGCCATTTCATTTAATGACTAAGTCATTGTAGTAGAATTTGGTTGCTAAACAAGGAAAGGGTCTACTTATTTTCTAGATGCTATCTTCCTGTCAAAAGGAGAAGAAACTTCCCCGAGTTTTATATGGTTAAGCATATAAAATAGGTTTTAGTCTGTTCTAAAAACATTAACTTGTTAGATAATGTGACAAATATAAAAGTGAGTTAAGTCTGTTCCACAGTTTAAACCATTAACATTACTCTTAAAATAACTGAACACCACATGCCAATTTTTGGTGTTCTAATACCCAAAATTGGCACCAGAACCAAATTCTGGCCACAGAGTCGGGAGAAGTTCTGTCACTGCAAAATATTCAGAGATTGCTTCCTTATACTGGCCATCTGTCACAGGTCAGCCTAAAACTAAAAAGATCAAGTCTCCATTTTCATTCAGCCAGGATACCATAACTATCTGCTGGCCTAACCCACCTCATTAGACTGTTGAGAGGACAAATCTTGTCTGCCATCCCCTGAGGCCCCCTGAAGAAAAGTTGAGACATAAATGTACGGCAAACAAAAGAACAATATTTTTACTCTACACCTGCACAAATTACCTAATAGAGTTGTTCTTAACTCGTAGGCAGCCCGTGAGGTCCAAGTGCTCCAGATCAGAACAGGCTTTGGCAATTTCTTCTATGGCCACATCGCCAACATTTGCATTAACAGCCAGTGAAAGTGACTTTAGTTTGTGGCATCTCTGAGCAAGGTAGCAAATGGCTTCATCTTTCAGTTGCCGGCAGGCTGTGAGGTCTAGAGATTCAAGCTCTTTACAGTGATCGGCGAGGCTCCGCAAGGAGAGTCCATCCACCCATTCGCAATGGGCCAAGGAAAGCTGACGTAAATTGGGGCAGCCCAAAGAGATGGCCACCAAAGCATGGCGGCTCAGCTGTAGGCAGCCATTCAGCTCAATCTGTTGCAACTGATGGTTTTGACCAATTACAGGAAGCAGTTCCTTGTCGGATAACCAGTCAGAACAGTTTTGCAAGGCTAGTTGCTGCAGCACTTTATTGTCTCTTAATAGGATACAGAATGCAGCTTTTGGGATAGGAGATCCAACCTGTTTGTAGGCAAGAAAACACACCATTATATCCTACACCAGTGGTTCTCAACCTGTGGGTTGGGACCCCATTTGGGGTCGAACGACCATTTCACGGGGGTCGCCAAACAACGCAGTCCGCCATTTTTTCCCCCTTTTCCTTAGCTGTGCTACTCCCTTTTATTCTATTGGCTTTTGAAAGCCAACAGAATTAGACTCTATTCAAGAGAGTCTATTCTATTCGCTTTCAAAAGCCAATAGGAATTGTCCAGGCTGTCTATGCCCTGCTGAGCCCGCCAAAAGCCCCAGTCTGCAAACGGTGCTGCACCAGTTGAGTAATCCTCAACTTACGATCAGTTGACTAGTCCTCGACTTATGACCAGTTGGGGGTCGCGGCATTACAAAGATTGAGAACCACTGTCCTACACTATATGTGCCTTTTGCATTCCTTGTGTAACGATATAAGAAAAAAAAGGAATAGATCAAAATCATCTTAGCATTACCAAACTAGGTCAAAGATACTGTTAAATAAAGACTACTTCAGAAAAACAGAACAAAACAAAAAAATGAAACGAGTGTTATCCAGACTTTATCAATGATAAATTGAGTCATAAAAGACTTGGGATAGAAACAATATGGAAACAAAAACCGACATTTCCAACCACTCTATTTGACAGTATGACATTAAAAGTGACTAAGAAGCTATAGTAGACAAACCATATGCAGTCATTTAATAAATTGTTAAATGAAAGCACATGGAAGAGAAATTGCCATTAACTTTCATGAAAATAAACTCGTATTTCAAAATGCTAGGCTGACCACTCAGTTTAAAGTTCAACGCTTCCAATTACAATGGGATTATTTTTTGCTTGCCACTCTGCTTTCTGTTTTTTATTATGATTAATTTATAATATAAAATACAAAAATACAAAAGAAAATAGGAAAGATAGGGGTGGGAAAAGGGAAGGAAAAAATGTAGGAAAAAGGGGGTTAAAAAAAAAGACGTTGACTTCCAATTTCCTTTGGTGCAGTAGAATGAGATAATAACATCAAACCTCAACTTTTTATTTTTACATAATAGTATAAACTAGCCATTTCTGTAATAACAAACCTATCCAGTCAGTAAAACCCAAAATCAAAGTTTCATTTTTTTTCCACCTCAAGAATCAGAATGAGAATAGAACTGGAAGGGACCTTGGAGGTCTTCTAGTCCAGCCCCCTGCTCAAGCAGGAGATCCTATACCATTTCAGACAAGTGATTGTCCAGTCTCTTTTAAAAACCTCTAGTGATGAAGCACCCACAACGTCTGAAGACAAACTGTTTTACTGGTTAATTGTTCTCACTGTTAGGAAGTTTCTCCTTAATTCCAGATTGCTTCTCTCCTTCTCATCCATTGTTTCTTGTCCTGGCCTCTGGTGCTTTGGAAAATAAACTGACCCCCTCCTCTTTATGGCACTGTCTCAAATACTGGAATAGTGCTATCATGTCACCCCAGTCCTTCTTTTCTCTAGATTAGCCAAACTCAAATCCTGCAACCGTCCTTCAGGTATTTTAGTCTCCAGGCCTTTAATCATCTTAGTTTCTCTTCTTTGTACTTTTCCAAAGCCTCAACATCTTTTTTGAAATGCGGTAACCAAAACTGGTCCAGTCGTGGCCTTACTAAGGCTTTATAAAGTGGTACTAATACTTCATGTGATTTTGATTCTCTGCCCTTCTTTAAACAACCAAGGATTATATTAGCTTTTGGACTGCTGCCACAAACTGCTTATGTTTAAATAATCATCCACTAGAACTCCAAGGTCCCTCTCACAGGTATTGTTTTTGAGCCAGGTTTCGCCTAATCTGTACTTGCTCCTTTGGTTATTCCTGCCCAGATGTAAAACCTTGCTTTTCTTCACATTAAATTCCATTTTGTTGGATAGGGCCCATTGTTCCAAGTCTGTCAAGATCTTTCTGGATCCTGAGCTTGTCTTCTGGGGTGTTGGTTATTCCTGCCAGCTTAGTGTCATCTGCAAATTTGATGAGTTCCCCTTCTATTCCCTCATCTAAGTCACTGATGAAGATATTAAAGAGTACTGAGCCTAAGACAGAACCTTGTGGTACCCCACTGTTTACTTCCCTCCATATGTAGTAGCAAGCATTTTCAGGACCTGGTATGCCGACTCATTTGGCCAGAGAACATCCTTGTGAGCTGCTTCAAGGATGGCCTCAATGACAATCTGTACAACACTTGTATCGTGAGCCCCCCCCCCCCATGGCTCCACGAATGGTGCATGTCGCAGAGAAAGCTGAAATCGACCAAGCTCGTAATAAGTACCGATCCAGCAGGGCTTGGAAGAAGTCATCCCCAGAGAGGAAGAGAGAGGCAGCCAGAACTCAAGCTCAGCCAGTTCCACTGCCTGTTTCAAGGGTGGGAAGGAGGACCACCAAGCAGCTGAGTGTAGAACAAGAACCCCGGCAAATAAGGGAGAACAGGCAACAGGCGGGGAAGCCACCAAGCCACAGCCTTGTGCAAAGGAGTCAGAGCTGAAAAGCACCGAGGTCGTGAAGTTCGACTCCTCACCCAAATGGGGGTCAGGAACTCCAACCCCACCGGATGAAGACCAAGGGTTCTCTGATACTACGAAGATGACCCCATGGCAAGTTCCGTAGATCCATTCCTACTCGGATGGAAAGCAGAAGAGAGCCCCTGGGAGGATCCAATCATCTTTACAAACTCCTTCCAGAACCTAGCAGTGAACTGGAAATCACCCCCCCCCCCAATCTGAGATGATGTGCTTAGGTGCTCCATGCAGCCAATAGATGTGCTGCAAAAACATCTTCGCTAAGAATGCACAGTAGTGGCCAAAATTGTGGAAACCTTTTGGGAAAATAGAAATGCCACCTTTGGTTAGGTTTCCACCCATTTTTCTTCTAATTTCTTTATAACTGTAGCCGTGTTCACTTCATAATACTATTCTACATCGCTTTCTGAGCAACCAGTCAACTCTTTGCACCATGACTTTAATTTTATTACGTTTTACAAGCTCACTCAATGAAAGAACACAAAAAAACCCAACCAACTTGATAGGGATCACATAACACACTGACAAATGTCCTTCTCTCAGCTTCAATACAGGACATCAATGACTGACTCCTACTGTGATCTGATTGGCTCATTGCCAAAACAAGATGACACCCGATTGGCTCTCTAAACACTCATGCTCATTGGCTACAATTGGATGAAGGAAAGCTACCTGATATCAACCTGAGCAAGTTGTGCTTCCTTTTTCTGGTTATTTGGCTGTAACTTTTCATAGAATAGAAATACAGATAATTGAACAAACTATGTTGCGTTACATTCTTGATTAAATTATCTTTCCATTGATATATAATTTTATGGTACTACTCCCCCCAAAAAAGTGGTGTTATTAGCCATCTGACCTCAAAAATACACTTTTCAACAAAGGTTTCCACAATTTTGGCCACTACTGTATGATAAATGGGGTAAAGTTCCTGGCCTAGAAACCAGGATAGAATGAGTTCTAATCCTGCCCTAGACATGAAAAACTGGCTAGGTAACTTTGGACCAGTCATTCTCTATCAGCCCAACTTACTTCACAAGGATGTTGTTGTGGGGAAAATAGTAGATCAGTGGTTCTCAACCTTTTTAATGCCGCGATCCCCAACCGGTCGTAAGTCGAGGACTACTCAACCAGTCGTAAGTCGAGGACTACTCAACTGGTGCAGCACCGTTTGCAGAATGGGACTTTTGGCAGGCTCAGCAGGGCAGAGACAGCCTGGACAATTCCTATTGGCCTTTGAAAGCCAATAGAATTAGACTCTATTCAAGACAGTCTATTCTATTGGCTTTCAAAAGCCAATAGAATAAAAGGGAGTAGCACAGCTAAGGAAAAGGGGGGAAAAAATGGCGGACTGTGTTGTCTGGAGACCCCCGTGAAATGGTCGTTCGACCCCAAATGGGGTCCCGACCCACAGGTTGAGAACCACTGTAGTAGAGGAAGGAGTATTATGAATGTTTGCCATCTTAAATTAAAGGTGGGATTATAATCTAATAAATAAATAAATGTCCTGAAGCTTTATCTTTACATATGGCATTTACAGTGAGATTACTATATGCTCAAAAGTGGAAAGATGTGATGTTAACAACAAAGGAGGAAGATGACGAAACTTGCAGAGATGGCTAAAATTAACTTCCTTTATCAGAAAAAAAGATCATGAAATGGAAAAAATATATTTAGGACTTGGGATTTTGATGATTATAAAATATGGGATAATAGGAAAAAAGTGAGCTTTTTTGTAAACCTAGATAATTTTGCAATCATACTTTTTTAACTGCTGCAAGAAATCAGAAGCTTCTATTTTTTTTATCTTTCCTTTCTGCACTTGTCTATTTTTATTTCTCTAACTCTTATATTTTCTTTATTCTGTATTTGTTAGTTGTTTTATTTAAAACATAATCATATTTGTGCAGAATAAAATATATATGAAAATTATAAAAATGATGTAAACGTACCAATGCATTTAGGTATAAAATTAAATATTTATATACAAAACTATAGGTAGTCCTCAACTTACAACCATTCATTTGCTGACCGTTCAACGGTAAAATTGCACTGTAAAATGATTTATGACAGGTTTTCACACGACCACTGCAGCATCCCCAGGATCATGTAGCGAAAATTAAGATGCTTGGCAACTGATTCATATTTATGACAGTTGCAGTATCATGAGGTGATCTTTTGCAACTTTCTGACAAGCAAAGTCAATGGGGCAGCCAGATTCACTTGGCAACTGTGTTACTAACTTAACTGCAGTGATTCACTTATCTGTGGCAACAAAAGTCATAAAATGGGGCAAAATTCACTTAACTGTGTTGCTTAGCAACAGAAATTTGGGGCTCTTTGCAGTCGTAAATTGAGGACTACCTGCAATAAATATATAAAAATGTGTGTGTGTGTGTGTGTGTGTGTGTGTACATGTGTATAGATGTATGCATATATGTACATTCATATATACATATACATACATACATATATACATACACATATAAAATAATAACAATAACAATAAGAATAATAATGCAGGTCAACTAGTCCAACCCCCTGCTCAGGCAGGAAACCCTATACCATTTCAGACAAATATATATATACATACATACATATACATACATATATACATATACACATATAAAATAATAACAATAAGAATAACAATAATAATAATAATAATGCAGGTCATCTAGTCCAACCCCCTGCTCAGGCAGGAAACCCTATATCATTTCAGACAAATATACATATATACATATAATACATACATACATACATACATATACATACATATATACATATATACACATACATACATACATATACATATATATACACATATACACATACACACACAAACATATATAAATGTTAAAAATAACTTGAACTAGAGATGTCTAATCTCTATTCAGGTTAAGATATTATTTATTATCTTATTTTCAAGCTATGTTTCAACTAATAAAAAATCAACAGAAACAAAGACCATCTGATTTATTTTTCTTATCAAAGTCACTTAACTTGCACCGGTGTTTTTATTTTTCTAATAAAATCACCACTAAATTTTAAAAAGGCTCCGCAACCAGAGATGTTAATTCAGCAAGTAAATCCTAACTCATTTTGTTTTACTTATGTCTGACATTAATCTGAAAACCACCTAGAGAAAATCTGAGAGTTCATTATAATTTGACCTCTAACCTCATGCGTTCTATGAAGATCTGAACGAGAGGACTTATGATATTTCTAATACCTGACTAGAATCAAAACAGCGCAGGTTGGTAAGGTAAAGCTGAATTAGATTCTGGAAACACTTGCTGACTCTTTGCAGGCTCAAAAGCTGTCTCAGAGGAAGGTGTGGAAGAACACGAGGGAATAAGATGTCTTCCCAAGGCAAATCCAATAAATGTTTCCTGGAATGAAAAAAAAAGCAAAAGCAAGCAAGAAAGTTATTTATGCCCAAGACAGAGTGGAGGTTTACTAACATGTTTTTAAACCATCAGTAAAGCCTTTTTTAAAAAAAATTTTATTTGCCAAACTCTCCCCCATACATATACCGTGATATTTATCAGATGTTAACATACATTCTTTTTACATTCATATATAAGATACTTTTAATAAAATGAAATAAATACATACACAATGACTTTTGGTGTTGGCTCGCCCATTTCCCCTTTCACTGTATCCACACTCCTCCTTCTCTACCTTCTTTCTCCCTTTCTTCTCTTCCCTACTTCCCTCTTCTTCCTCTCTTCTCTTTCCTTGCCTTTTGATCTTTTAAGCACCGAAAATTAAGCCATAAATGCATGCAGTCCGCTCTCGGAGCTGCTGTTAAACGCTCATTCTTTCCCTTTTGCACAGGCATTAAATCCAAGGAATGCTCTGCAGGGCAGAAGGTAAATAAATTACCCTCAAGCCCTGCCTCAAATCGATCTTTTCTCCGGCGGCGCAGGAGAGGCGAGCGAGCAAAACCACCAACCGAGCAAAACCACACTCTGCGCCTCCATCCCTCGTTGCAAGGACTCCAATTGAGCCCGTTTTCGGGGACCAACGGCGGAACAAGAAAGAAACCTGGAAGCCGCCGTTGGGGCAGAGCCCCAGTCCCGCTTAGCGCCAAACAAGCGGCGGGAGCCGTCAAAACGACACCGCCTCAGCCCTCACCCGACCTCCAGCTGCCCAGCCCAGCTCAGCCCTCCCGATTATTCATTCGCGAACCTCGGCGATACCGAAACGGCAGCCATCTTCCGCCACCGCCGCACCTTCCGCGGAAATTACGTCGGTCAGAGGGCGGAAACGGGAACGAGCAGAAGACTGTAGAGATATGGCATAGGAGCCGTGGAAGAGAGATAAGACACTCCTAGCAAAGTGTGGAACCAGTTGGGGTTAAGGACAGGGGTAAGCAACCTTGGCTCTTTTGTGACTCGTGGACTTCAACTCCCAGAATTCCTGAGCCAGCATGGCTCCGCTTGGAAACCTCTCCCTTTCCCCCTCAGCATGGCTGGCTCAGGAATTCTGGGAGTTGAAGTCCACGAGTCATAAAAGAGCCAAGGTTGCCTACCTCTGGCCTAAGCCTAGGCCACTCTATGACTCGTGGACTTCAACTCCCAGAATTCCTGAGCCAGCATGGCTCCGCTTGGAAACCTCTCCCTTTCCCCCTCAGCATGGCTGGCTCAGGAATTCTGGGAATTGAAGTCCACGAGTCATAAAAGAGCCAAGGTGGCCTACCCCTGGTTTAGGAAAACAACCTGCGGAATTGCCCGTAACTCAGAATTCAGATTGAGCTTCGAAATACGACGCCCGGCTGGAAATCAAGAAAACGATTTTGCTGCACTCCAGTTAGATGTGCGGGCAGTGGCTAGTGTTGTGGCCTTGAGAGTAGAAGGATAGGCTTTGAGTCACCAAAAATAGTAGAGGAAGGAGTACTATGAATGTTTGCCACCTTAAGTTAAAGGTGGGATTATAATCTAATAAATAAATAAATGTCATGAAGCTTTATTTTTACATATGGCATTTACAATGAGATTATTATATGCTCAAAAGTGGAAAGATTTGACGTTAACCACAATGGAGGAAGGATTGGTGAAGATGATGAAACTTGCAGAGAAGGCTAAAATTAACTTCTTTATCAGAAAAAAAGATCATGAAATTAACATATTGGACCAAAGACCATGGAATGAAGCCAAAATCTGAATAAAATGGAGGCTTGGAAACAAATTCTCCTGGTTGCTGCTTGGAATCCGCTTGAAACCACCACCAAATGTTAAACTTGTATGCTAGCACAGAACACACTATATAATCGTGGATCACTGTGTAGGCAAAATGTGGGTTCAAAACTCTGATCCTTCTGATTTTGCGGGTTTGTTACATGACAGCATAAGAAACCGTCAAATTACAAAATGTGTTTCTATATGTGCAATGCGCCATGCAACTGTCACAGTAAGAGACTCGAGAACTTTGCTCTCACTTGAGTTTATTTAAATTAGCTCTCTTAATGCTCTTCTAAACTGCATAGCAGGAGTCATTTTATCCCAGTGGTGCTTTTTCAAAAGGCAAATGGACTTTCTTTTTCTTGAAGACATTTCGCTTCTCGTTCAAGAAGCATTCTCAGTTGTGACTAAATGCTGGGTAATGGAAGGAGTTATATTCCTTGTAGTCATCTGGTTGTTAGCAGTTTGAGGCTGGACGCCGTTAGTTCTCTGAGAGCCATTGAGACCCCTTGGGGGTTTATCTGTGCCCTCAGGGTCACCTGAATCAGAGTGCAGGGTGTGGAATCTTTTTGGAACTGCTAAACCAGTGGTTCTCAACCTTTTTAATGCCGCGACCCCCAACCGGTCGTAAGTCGAGGACTACTCAACTGGTGCAGCACCGTTTGCAGAACTGGACTTTTGGCGGGCTCAGCAGGGCAGAGTCAGCCTGGACAATTCCTATTGGCTTTTGAAAGCCAATGGAATTAGACTCTATTCAAGAGAGTCTGTTCTATTGGCTTTCAAAAGCCAATAGAATAAAAGGGAGTAGCACAGCTAAGGAAAAGGGGGAAAAAATGGCGGACTGCATTGTTTGGCGACCCCCGTGAAATGGTCGTTCGACCCCAAATGGAGTCCCGACCCACAGGTTGAGAACCACTGTGCTAAACGGACTGTGTTGTAGACAGGAGATTGTGGTTAGTTGCGAAGTCGTGTCCGACCCATCGCGACCCCATGGACAACGTTCCTTCCTGTCCTCTACCATCTTCTGGATTCCATTTAAGTTCACACCTACTGCTTTAGTGACTCCATCCAGCCATCTCATTCTCTGTCATCCCCTTCTTCTCTTGCCCTCAATCTTTCCCAGCATTAGGCTCTTCTCCAGGGAGTCTTCCTTCTCATTAGGTGGCCAAAGTACTTGAGTTCCAAAGACAGGGGAGACTTGGTGTCATATCCCTCCCCCTCTTTTGAAAGAAGGCTGTTCAGTTTTACCAGATGACCTCTTTTACCTCTCTTTCAAAGCAGTGGTCCTCTCTGTCCAAAATATGGACTTTGCAGTCTTCAAAAGAGTGACCGTTATCTTTCAAATGCAGATGGACTGCTGAATCTTGTCATGATGGGTTTGTTCTATGTTGTGCCATGCATTTGTGAAGTGGCTGTTTTGTTTCTCCAATGTACAGATCTGCACACGTCTCACTGCATTGTACTGCATTGCTCAGTTTGTGTCTGGGTGTTTTATCCTTGGGGTGGACAAGCTTCTGCCTTAGTGTATTCTTGGGTTTAAAGTGTGTATGTATGTTGTGTTGGTTAAAAATCTTCCTGAGCTTTTCAGATATTCCTGCAACATATGGAATGAAAACATTGTTTCCAGCTCCTAGTGGCCCTTTTTCTGGATTTTATGAAGGTCCAGTTAGGATAGCCACAAATTTCCTGATAGTGAAACCATTCATCAGTAGAATGACTTGCCTGCAGAATGAAGGTTTTTAGAAGAGATTGGACAGCCATTTGTCCAGAATAGTATACAGGTAGATTCTCCTGCTTGAGCGGGGTTTGGAAGACCTCCAAAGTCCCTTCCAGCTTTATTCTTCTGCTGTTCTGTTAAAGTATATTTCACTGCTTCACTTGCAAACAGTTAAGCTACTAAATAATCTTTCTGATATACAATTACTTAACAAAAATTATCGTGATTGACAAAGTGCTAGCAGCTACTTGCTGTGTCACTCCAGGAGCCAGTGGAGGACAGGAGAGCCTGGGGTGCTATGGTCCATGGGATCACAAAGAGTCAAATATGATTTAGCAACTGAACAAAAACTTGCTATGGTCTCACTAAAGTCACTCCTTCAACTCAAAACATCAAAAAAGATACACATGTTGCTATCCCCAGAATGTATTCAGTAACTGCTCTTCCATAAATTCAACTAAATTCAACTAATAAGCCTGAGTTGAGTACAGAGGCTCTCCGAAATTCCGAGGGATCGTGTGCATTTTTATTACAATTTGTCATTGATAGCCAGTGATGCAGACTCAGTTCCTATGTCCTTAGCCCTCACATCTTCCATTGAATTCAATCTAGAAGAGATGAATTACACAGATGAATGTGCTATTTACTCCTCTGTGCCTCATCTTATAATGCTGCTGATTTGTCCTCAGACACATAGACTCCAATGGCCATACTAACTGTGAGAGGGATCTAGTTGTCTTAGTGGACCACCATTTACCTTCGACCTAGCAGTATGCTACAGCAGTCATAAAAACCCAATGCATCAAGCGAGGGATAGGATGTTCAAATGGATAATTTGGCTGATCTCATGACAAAGCCATTGAGTATACAGAAACACAAGGATTATTGTGAAACAACTTGATGTAAATGCTGCCCAGCTATACATTGGAGGGGTGTTTAGTTGTTTAAATTTAGTAGATGGAGCAGTGGGGTTATGCAATAAACCAGAACACACAGTTGTGTTTGATTGGTACCATGGAATCCAATCATGAAGCATTCAGGCAGAGGCTTCTTCAAGAGACAGTTCTTTAATTCAATCGAATGAAGTCCTGGGTGGGAACACAATTTGAACACTGGCAGCAGTTGTATTCAGAAGTGCCACATCTTAGAAAGTTAATGCCATCATTTTATAAACTTTGTTAGCCAATCAGACAATAGAGTTATTTACCATATAAGGAAGACAATAAATCATTCCTGTGCGCTCCATTATTCCCTCCTCAGCACATCCGTGTACGTGTTTTCTCATGCTTGCATGAAATTTGTCCCTGATGTAAATGTTGATTACAGAAGTGAGATAACAGAAGTGCACATATTGGAGATCTTGGAGTCTTAGTGGACAATCAATTAAATATGAGCCAACAGTGGCGGCAGCAGCTGAAAAAGCCAATGCAGTCCTAAGTTGCATTAACAGAGGGATTAAATCAAGATCACTCGAGTCTCCACACTATAAAAAAAGATGTTGAGACTCTAGAAAAAGTGCAGAGAAGAGCAACAAAGAAGAATGGAGGACTGGAGGCTAAAACACATGAAGAATGATTATAGGAACTGGGCATGGCTAGTCCAGTGAAGAGAAGGACCAAGGGACACATGATAGCAGTGTTCCAATATTTGAGGGGCTGTCACAGAGAGGAGGTCAACCTATTTTCCAAAGCACCTGAAGGCCAGACAAGGAATAACAGATGGAAACTGATCAAGGAGAGACTCAACCTAGAAATAAGGAGAATTTTTTTGACAGTGAGAACAATCAACCAATGGAACAGTTTGCCTCCAGATGTTGTGGGAGTTTCATCACTGGAAACTTTCAAGAAGAGACTGGACTGCCATCTGTCAGAAATGGTGGAGGGTTGGACTAGATGACCTACAAGGTCCCTTCTAACTCTGTTATTCAAATTCCTAGCTGTAAATAACGTGACCACAGGGATGCTGCAACAATCATAAGTCTGAAAAATGATTATGTCACTTTTTTCAGTGCCATTATAACTTCGGTCACTAAGTGAATTGTTGTAAGTCGAGGACTATTTGTATAAGATAGTAGAATTTTTCCCCAGGTTTATAGTATGGTAAAAATTTCTAAAGCTTTAAATGTTTAAAAAATGACAAATATGCAAATGTGAAAGTGATTCTTCGGCCATCTGCTCTGGTAGAAAAGGTGTAATTTTTTGTATTCTAGCAATAATATGCAATCACATTCCAAAACAATATAAAAAGAGTAGAGAAATCTTTTTTTTTTTAATACTGAGGCAATATTGTCTAAGGCAGTGTTTCTCAACCTTGACAATTTTAAGGCATGTGGACTTCAACTCCCAGAATTCCACAGCCAGCATTGTTGGCTGTGGAATTCTGGGAGTTGAAGTCCACATGCCTTAAAATTATCAAGGTTAAGAAACACTGGTCTAAGGCAGAAGGAGGGGGGGGCAGAGGGGGAGAAAGAGAGAAGGTTGTGTTGTTTGCCTCTAAACCAGTGGTTCTCAACCTTTCTAATGCCATGACCCCATAATACAGTTCCCCATGTTGTCGTGACCCCCAACCACTTATACATCACCATGTGCCAGGGGCGTGGCCAAAGAAAAGGGGAAAAAATGGTGGACAGCCTTGTTTGGCAACCCCCCGTGAAATGGTCGTTCGACCCCAAATGGGGTCCCGACCCACAGGTTGAGAACCACTGCTCTAAACGCACATTTATTAGAAAGAAGTGGAGCTGTTCTTTCAGCACCACGTTAAAATCCCAAGCTGGTTCTTTGCTCTGCCTTATATGCAGCATGTAAGTATTTAAATTCTTCAATTAAACTGCTATTTATGCAAGTCAGTAAGAGCAGAATCTACTTTTCCCTCTCACTTAATTTGCTGCTAAAAACTTGTGTTTATTTTAAAGGTAAACATACTCCTTTTTATCAATCTAAACCAGAAAGCAACTACATTAATCTCTAGTAGTAATTCACACATATGTGTATTCTTACATCAGAAATAAAAGAGCAGCTATCAAGCTATTGACAATGCACATAAGAATACCAGCTCCTTTATCCAACATACACCATGGATCAGAAGATTTGCTCATTCCTTGCATTAAAAAAAATAAATAAACCACTTCAGGCAATGATACTATTGTGCTTCTTTCACACCACTTTTGCTTCTCTATTTATGAATGCACTTTCTCAAGCTTTAGAAATCTCAGGCCACAATAATATTTGCAGGCAAACTGGCTGAGGAATTCTGGGAGTTGAAGTCCACAAGTCATAAAAGGGCCAAGTTTGAAGACCCCTGGTGTACATTGTAAGCCATGAAAGTCGTATTCAATAAGCTGCGTTATCAACGGACGCGGCGATCCCTAGTCCACCGAGAGCGCCAATTCTACGGCCAGATCTGCCGGCCGCTTCACGCATAACCTCGCACTTGGAGAACGACACGCACGAGTCCCCGGCAGGCGCGTTCGCAGACCTGGCCGGGGAGACGCCCGCCGCGTCATCTGGCCGCGAGTCTCCGAGGGCCCCCAAGCCGGTAGATCCCAGTCCTGCCCCGCCGCGCGGCGCCCCTGTGGCCCGCCGAAGACCGCTATGCAACGTAGGCCCGGGTGCCATCGTTCTCCCTTCGTCGCCTCGGGGAATCTCCAGCCGCTGGGGGCGATCCGGCGGCGAACGCTGGTGGAGTAGAGGGCTGCCGCAATCTGAGCGCGGCGTTCCCGGCTCGGCTCTGTTGGGCGGGGTGGGGCGGAGCGCCAGCTCCTGGCTGGGCTCAGGAAAGAAGGAGGCAGCCTAGTTGCAGCGTCCCCGGGTGAGTAAAGCCAGCTCGAGCCTGGCAAAGGCAGTGACAAAGGCGGGGGCTTCTCCGTCGAGGTGGGGGGGGGGGTCCAGATTCAGGAGCCAGGCTGGGAGGTGCATGGGAAGAGGGCGGTTCCCAACGGAGAAAGGCTATAGTGTTAACCATCTGCCGGGCCGGACTTTCCCTGCTTGCGGGGTGGGGTGGGGGGGCTGGGGGGGCGGGAGAGACAGACAGAGGAGGCTCCTCCGAAATGGGTTGCCAAGCAGCTGGGCTCGGAAGGTTTCCTGTGAATGCGACACCGGACCTCGAGGAGGTGAGAACTCGGGGCTTTCCGCCTTTTGTTGGAAGATGCCGGGAAAACGTGACAAGAACATGCTTTTACAGTAAGGAAGGCAAGGACGTTGAATGCCATGTTTTCAAAACCAAGATAGCCCATTTGGCAAATGCGGCCCAGGACAAACCGCGAACTAATTCGCTGATCAGTAAAGATTAGTGTGTATTCTGAGGAGAGAGCTAAGCCCTCTTAAGTTGGAGTATAAGAACACCAAGAAACACAGTTGCTGATGCTCCTTGTGACATGAAGTGCTGGTGCACCTTCATAGTGAGTCCAGAAGAAAGATAGACATTTCCACTGTTCATCCTTTACTCTGTGTAGTGGATGGAACTGGTTAATTGTCACGAATGTCCATGTTTAGGAATGCTGAAGGCAGAATTGAAGAGACATTGTTAAGACCAGTCTTGCTGACTATTTAATCGCAATACAAGCTTCTAATGAGCTCAGGTATTATCTACAATAATGAATGATGTCATTCTTCCCTTCCTAGCCTAAAATTGACAAAAATCAGTTCATAGAAGCAGCATAAGCTTCCCTTCCTGCTTTTACTCAAACTTTTTTTTCCCACTGTATTTGATCTTCCAAGAAATTGTTCCTTGCTGATCCAGATGGGTGTCACATCTATTAAGAGCTGATCCATTGTGAGGATTATCTGATTCTACTCTTAATAGGTAGGAGGGGGGAGGGTAAGAACTGAAAATATAGTTTTCACTATACTAAGAGTGAAACTAGAATGCTAGGCAAAAAAGGCTATGTTTACAGAAAGTTCAGGGAAATATATTCTGTCTTTTTCTTGGTTTGCTCTAGTCAATGAAATAATGAAATTTTATTTTATCATGACAGTATCAGTACACTGCGTGTTGGTGAGATTGGTGAGCAATTGGTGAGATGTGGTATGTTCGTTTGCAAGGTAATCTCTAGATTAGATAAGTTAGCTTGCCCAGAATAAGGTGAGCATGCCTGGCTATTGGTTGCACTTTTGGCACACTGCCTGTGACTGCTTTGTGTCCTTAACATTAGCAAGAAATGTTGCATATTGCATGGGCGCAATTGAAGATAGTCACCTGGTGTACCCTAGCTTATTAAAAAGCATTATGTGAATGCCTCATTTGACAATGCCATGTTTAATAGAATGGTTTTGATTGAAGTAGACAACTGTTTTGGAAATCAGTAAAATATTCTAACCGAAGAGCTTCCTGCAGGATGAATAGAATAAGTGTTAATATAGGAATGAAACTAAAATAGGGGATTTTGGAGAAGGAATTTCAGGGTTATGTGAATAATGGTATCTCAAACAGAAGAATTGAAATTGATGATATAAATGCCAGTTTTTAAACTAATAAAATGGAAATCATACATTCCGAGAGCGTTAGAAAAATGATAAAGCTGCAGGTAGAGAGTCCTTAAAGATTATTGTTGCTTATGGAATGGAAGTGCAATTTCTTTACCATATATGCAAATTACATATACATTGGAACAATGCAGTAACATTTTCCATGTGCAAAGAGAGAAACAACAAAAGTCAAATATGTTTATAAAGTGTACCTGTGAAAATAATTTGACAGAATTCTAGTATGAGCAAAATGTCAAACTGCTGTGTCAACATTTCAGAGACATTTCTTACCAGATTCCTCAATGTCTTCAACAATGACAGAATAAAACACTAGAATAATTCTTAAATATTCAGGGATATAGTCAGAGATGTATCTGCCTTGAAAATAGTTTTATGTTGAACTATATGACATAGTCAAACACCAGTACAGGAAATGTTTTAAGACCTTTTGTATTATGTCATAGACTATGATAATGTTTATGTCATAACATTTCAGTTCCACGGGAATCCTAGGACCCAGATTTTGGATGCGTTATGTAAATGAGTTCATTTGAGGTTCAAACATTTGGCCTTATGATGCACTGTTTCACCAAGTTTATAGGAATCAGACGTCAAGCTGCAAAGAAATCCTATTCTGCTTCAGCCATGTTTGTTCTTATTAGCTTGCCAACAGATCTTGGGGGGAGGGTGATTGGAATGTGTGTGGAGTTGTTCAATCTGGGAAGCAAGGTCATCCTTCAAGATTGTTACTAAGCAACGAAGGATTTTTCTCATGGTGCTTAACTAGGGAATGTGACTTGCACTGTCAGGGGAAAAGGGAGTTTCTATACTTTTAATTCACTGTTCTGGTGCCAAATCGCCAGAGCTGTTTTTCTCACCAGTGCCGGTATGTTGTACTCAATAAAGTTTTGCATTAGAGATTGCAATGTCTCAGCTGTGCTTACTTCGTTGGAATCGTCAGCCAGAATCTTCACATTAAAACAGCTCTCTTTTCAACCTCAATTCTAACTAAGTGGTCCTAAGCCCCTAGACCCCATCTGACTAACTCCAGAGGGGTAGCGAAGACTCAGCAGAAGATGCCCGAGATGGAACAACTTCCCCTTGTGAATTCTGGGGTAGGATTCGCTTAACTTTGTAATGCATTTCCCCTTCTACCCTTATTGGGTTGGGAGCTGCCGTCCCTACTGGCCTCATTGTGGATTCCTTATAGGGCTTCAATAAGCTACAATGGAACACCGGGTGCACCTTACCCACCGCGACAATTTTAGCTCTACTGTCACCGGATTAATGACTTTCATTATGAGGAAAGGACCTATGTACTTTGGTCGTAATTTCTTGAAACTTTGTCTCAGCTTAAGAGACTTTATAGACAAATACACCTTATTCTCTATATGGAACATCTCCTGTGGAGCCCGTTTCTTATCTGCCTGTTGTTTCTGACTCTCAGTTGCTTTGACTAAAGTTTTCTTCACAATACTCCAGACTCGCTGGAACAAACCTATCCAGTTGCTCAGGGTACTTGAGGAGGGAGGCTCCTGTGGGCACTCTGGTATTTGCACAAAATCCACCCCCTGATGCTAACATTGGTATTTGCACAAAATCCACCCCCTGATGCTAACATAAGAGGGGTGAACCCAGTGCTAGTGTGCACTGGATTGTTATATGGTACTTCAGCAAATGGCAACAACTCTGCCCAGTTTGTTTGCTGGTAGTTGACATAGCAATGCAGGTACGGCTCTACTATAGCATTGGTCTGTTCTGCAGATCCATTCATACTCAGATGAAATGCAGAGCTGAACCCCTGGGAGGATCCAATCCTCCTCACAAACTCCCCCCGAGAACTTGGGCTATAAACTGGACCCCCCCCCCAATCTGAAATAATTCACCTAGGTGCTCCGTGCAATTGGTAGATGTGTTGTAAGAACATCTTCACGAGCTTCTGGGCTGAGGGGAGACCAATGCAGGCGATGAAATGGGCTTGCTTGGAAATCAGGTCTATCACGGTCCAAATTACACTGCTCCCTCCACTCTATGGTAGCTTTACTATAAAGTCCATGGCTACCTCCTCCCACAGTCTAGCCGGGTCGGCCACCTTCTGTAGAAGTCCTGGACTTCTCCCTGGCAGTCTTTTGCTAGCAGCACAAACAGCACAGTTCCTCATGTAACTCTCAATGTTTTTCTTCATCTTTGGTCACCAGAACTGATGATTTACCAGGTGTAGTGTTTTTAGGAAACCAAAGTGACCTGCCTGCTTGGCATCATGGCTGCATTGTAGAACCTGAAGCCTCAGATGGCTGGGGATGTACAGCATGGGCATGACTTCTACCCCAGTGGCTATCTTAAACAGGGTTAATCCTGTGCTACTGTGTACTCCATTGTTGTATGCCACTTCAGCTAATGGCAGGAGCTCTGTCCAGTTAGATTGCTGATACAGTAGTTGACATAGCAGCACAGATACTGCTCTACCATAGCATTGGCTCGTTCAGCAGCTCCATTCATACTTGGATGAAAAGCTGAACTGAGGCCTGGGAGGACCCTATCAGCCTTATAAATTCCCGCCAAAATCTTGCTGTAAATTGGACCCTTTAATCTGAAACAATGTCCACTATAGTCCAGATCACCGTGTTTACTCCACTCTCTGGAACTTTGACTATAAAGTCCATAGCTATCTCCTCCCAAGGCCAGGTTGGTTCGGCTACTCACTGCAACAACCCCAGACTCTTTCCTGTCATTTGCTTCATGGCAGCACACACTGCACAGCTTTGTTCATAATTATGTCCTTCTTCATCCCTGGCCATCAGAATTGCCATTCGGCTTGGTGTAAGGTTTTCAGGAACACGAACTGGCCAGCTAGTTTAGCATTGTGACTCTTCTGTAGAACTTGTATTCGTAGTCCATCTGGGACATATAGCTTGTCCCCCTTCCAGGCAAAAAACCCTCTCGAAGTTAATTCCCCTTGGGCTCTGAACCATACATCAGTTTGCAGTTCTTTCTTTATCTGCTGCGTAAAAAGTGTCACAAGGGGGGGGGTGTTTTTCCTTTTTGCCTGTCGCCTGGTGGTTACTTGTTCCACCAGTTGTTTCGTGGGGATAATCATGTTCACCACCTCCTCTTGGTTACTTTTATACTGAGGCATACAAAAGTACATCAGCAAGGAAATTTTTCATCCTAGAATGTATTTCAAGTCGAAGTCAAGCCAACTGAAATATTGAATCAACCGTACCTGTTTAGGGGAGAGTTATGGGGGGAGTCCTCAGTGCTTCTATATTTTTTTGGTCAGTCCATATTTCAAAGGGAACCTTACTCCCCTCCAGAAACTGTCTCCATGTCAGTAGTGCCCAGTGAACTGTGAAGGCTTCCTTTTCCCACATGTCCCTAGATCTAGACAGTGCGCCTAAAAAACTATAGATCAGTGGTTCTCAACCTTTTTAATGCCACGATCCCCAACCGGTCGTAAGTCGAGGACTACTCAACCGGCCGTAAGTCGAGGACTACTCAACTGGTGCAGCCCCGTTTGCAGAATGGGACTTTTGGCGGGCTCAGCAGGGCAGAGACAGCCTGGACAATTCCTATTGGCTTTTGAAAGCCAATAGAATTAGACTCTATTCAAGAGAGTCTATTCTATTGGCTTTCAAAAGCCAATAGAATAAAAGGGAGTAGCACAGCTAAGGAAAAGGGGGAAAAAATGGCGGACTGCGTTGTTTGGTGACCCCCGTGAAATGGTCGTTCGACCCCAAATGGGGTCCCAACCCACAGGTTGAGAACCACTGCTATAGATGGAGGTTCATAACATTGTACAGGACACAGCAATTAAAACCATCCCAAAGAAAAAGAGATGCAGAAAGCAAAGTGGCTGTCTGATGAGGCCTTATAAATACCTGAGGAAAGAAGGAAAGCAAAAGGCAAAGATATACCCAAGTGAATGCAGATTTCCAGAGAATAGCAAGGAGAGATAAGAAGGCCTTCTTGAACGAACAATGCAAACAGAGGAAAAGAATAAAATGGGAAAGATTAGAGATCTCTCAAAAAATTGGAGTTCTCAAGGGAACATTTTGTGCAAAGGTGATCATGATAAAGGACAAAAAAAGGTTGAGACATAACAGAAGCAGAAGAAATTAAGAAGAGGTGGCGAGAAGACACAGAAGAATTATACAAGATCTTAATGTCCCTGATAACCATGATGGTGTGATGACTGACCATAAGCCAGACATCCTGAAGCCAAGTACGCCTTGACTTGACCAACGGAGTCCTCCGAAAATGGGGTAACACTTTCTCTGTATGGAAGTTTATGGCAATTTCCTGGGTAGTGAAAGCAATCTGATTTGATTTACATTTACAATTGGATTTTCACCACAGAGATTCTGTGTTTTATTAATTTTTAAAAGCTCTGGTATTATTATTATTTTTAATTTTTGATGGACATTTCCCTTTTTTCCATCTATTTTTATTGTGGGAAACATTATCTCAACATTCTCTGTGGTTATTCTGGCATGCTATATCTAATTCCCCTGCCCATGACAGAAACTGTTTATGCTTCACTGTGAAAGCTCAGTTACAAGCAATATTCTCCTTTTTTTAAAATATACATGGAGCCAAAACTTAATTGTACTTAGCCAACATATGCTGATTAGTAAGCTAATAAAGTGTGAGCAGGATGGCATGACAATTAGGTTGATATGTAATTGTTTCAGAGATGATTCAGAGCACTGATCAATGGTTCCTCATTAAACTGGAAACAGGTATCAGTCATATTTCCCCTACATTTCAATCCTGTAATGTAAATAATGCATTTGATGAATAGGTGGAGGGAATCCTTATCAGATATGGAATGGCCCAAAATTGTTGGGATACTTAAGAGAAGGCAAATAATATGTTGGAAAAATGGTAACAAGATCAACTTTAACAAAGATAAGCTTTTTCAACCAGGAAGCCAAAGTCAAGCACAATGGTATAGAATAGGTGAATTCTGGTTGGGTAATGATCTAGGAACAGCAGTTTATTATAAACTTAACAAGAGCTAGTAGTGTGGTATGGTTGCAAAAAATGAAGTGAAATGAAATATTAGACTACATAAGCAGACGTCTAATTTCTAATCACATGAAGTAATTATTCCGTTTTATTCTGTTATGGACAGATTCCTCTTCATTGTATTCTTCAGATGCCTGCGAGAATATCATAAGAGAAGATCAAGCCCTCCTTTCTCTAGTTTCAGAGCATTGGATACAAAATAATAGACTTAAATAACAGATTGTAACAGAATGCTGGGAGGGGGAATCTTAATATTAAAAGTAATTTAACAATGGAAATAGTTATCCAGAGAGCGAACAAATATATTCATTGGATATATTCATATAGAACAGTGGTTCTCAACCTCTTTAATGCCGCGACCCCCAACCGGTCGTAAGTCGAGGACTACCCAACCAGTCGTAAGTTGAGGATTACCCAACCGGTCGTAAGTCGAGGACTTTCCGTGCCCAAGAGCGCCGCGCATGCGTGGTGCCGCCCCCTGCGCCGGCCGAGGCATAGCTGGCAAGTGGCAGAGACGGCGCAGGCCAACCACCGGCTGGGCCACCAGCTGGCCCAGCCCAAGGGAGGTAAGGCACCCGCCGGGCCCCATGTGCGCCAGCAACCCTCCCTGCGCCCGCTGGCCTCCCACCTCCCACCCCGGCCCTCTTTTACTTACATTTTTAGTAGTTGCTCAGCAGGGAGGGGTGGAAACTTCCAGACAGCTCCCCTTCGCTGCAGATAACTTGCAGCACTGTTTGCAGACTGGGGCTTTTGGCAGGCTCAGCAGGGCAGAGACAGCCTGGACAATTCCTATTGGCTTTTGAAAGCCAATAGAATTAGACTCTATTCAAGAGAGTCTATTCTATTGGCTTTCAAAAGCCAATAGAATAAAAGGGAGTAGCACAGCTAAGGAAAAGGGGGAAAAAATGGCGGACTGCGTTGTTTGGCGACCCCCGTGAAATGGTCGTTCGACCCCAAATGGGGTCCCGACCTACAGGTTGAGAACCGCTGTTATAGAAGCTACACAGCTATCTGTCTAGATTATTTTAACTTGGATTCTTATACTGCCCTTGGGTTGAGCTTGATAGTGTAAACAAATTCTTCCAATTCAATATTTCTATAATTTTGTGCTATTAGTAAGGAAAAAGTAAGAGAAAGGGGGGGTCCCACAATAAAATCTGGTGTTGAAATGAATGCCAAAGGGGACATATTTCTGTCCTTGTTTCTACCATGATACAGGATAGGACTTGCTTTCTTTGGTTTGGTCTTGTAATAAAATGTTTATGACATCTTGCTCTCTTTTTGTCTGTTTCAGGGCCATGTAATGCTGCTACTTCTCTTAGATTTATCAACTTGGCATTTGGAAAGTTGTTTCTGTGCCTAGTTCTTTTTCCTTTTTGCTCCAGCTCATTCTTCCAAGATGGCCCAGGATGGAGCAGTTATGTGCTTCCATCCTAACCATGCTATGTCATGCCAACGCTATGTTCAAGCAATGGAGAAGACATCCCAGCTTCCTCGTTCCAAGAATGTGATACCTGCTTCTTTTAATCCTTATCATAGTCTCTCACCCAATGCTGGCCGGATTCATTTCCTCCGCAAGGGATTAACTGCTGAACCTTTGCGATCCCAGCTTGGCATATATAACAGTACTGGCTCTCTAACACAGAAGCTAACGAAGATGAGTAACTTTGGAAATGGCAGCTGTCTCATCTCAGGAAGAGTAACAGCTCCGTGTACTCCATTAAGAAGTTCCCCATGTCCCTCAGGCAATCAAGTCCCCCTGGTAGTCCCAGTCACTGGTGGTCAAAGTTCTGTGGTGACCTTTCGCTTTATTGAGAAGGCCAATGTGAAAACTTTAAATGGCTTCCCGCTGATGGAACCCAGGAAAGAAAACGGTTTGAGCAGAAGTTTGGAATCTGAAGAGGATTTTCACTTTGAGCCCAATACGCCAAGGAGCCAAAAGACAAACGTTCAGACACAATATTCCTCACAGAACAAAGTCACGGCATCCCTGAATCCTGTCATTTTGGATAACAAAGTGGGCTTCAAAGCCCAGACAGATAAATCCTCTTTGACCATGACAACTGAACAGGACCCAGTGGTTCTCAGTGGTAAGCAGGAGCGTCTTGAGTTTAAGCCAAAACCAGAGATATCTGCTTCAGATCCTCTTCTTGCTGGAAACAGATGTCTTGTAAATGCACAGCCCGCTTTGAGTCAGGGTAATGGAACTCCACTTTCTCTTGGTGCCAGTTGCCCTTCCAGCTCCCTCACTGATGGGATGAGCAGTCTATCTAATGATCTCTTGTGCCATCAAAGACACACACAGAGCAGGGAGCCACAGTACCAGGTACTTAGTAAGTCCAAATATTTTCTTGCCAAAAATATTATCTAAATCTAGATAATGGAAATCTCACATCTAGGGATCCTCCTAAATAAAAAAAAAATCTCTGTCTTTTCTACAGGGAAGCTTGTGGGCATATTCACGTGAAAGCTCTGTCCATGCCCAGCGTGTTGCCAAGGCCAAATGGGAATTCTTCTATGGCTCAGTAGAATCTCCTAAGACAGGTAACCCACTTGCTGCTACTGCATTATGACAAATATTTCTTAATGATCCATCACCATGAAATGATGTTCTGAGCTGATGTTTGTTATAGATAATGTAAGTATTGTAGAACGCCTATGTCAGTGATGGCGAACCTTTTAGAGACCGAGTGCCCAAACTGCAACCCAAAACCCACTTATGCATCATCGGGTGCCGGGTGGGTGTGGCCCATTGGGTGAGTGTGGCCCATTGGGTGGATGTGGCTGCTGTGGTAACAGCAAACTGGGTGGGACTAAAAAGTTCAATCAATCAATTCCAACTTTGCAAGATCTTTGTTTTTTCCCGTGAGAAGTTGAAATTGACTGATTGATTGAACCTTTTTTTTGTACATGGCAGCAGAGGCCTAAAGCAAAAAGGTTTTATAAAACCCAGCTGAAGGCCTAGGACTGGGGCAACGGTGTGCGTGCCCACAGAGAGGGATCTGAGTGCCGCCTCTGGCACCCATGCCATAGGTTCGCCACCACTGGCCTATGTACTTGTATGTTGAAAGAACACTGTTTTGCATAATATACTAACCATAAGAAATAAGCTCTCTTTTGCTGAATGTCAGTAAAAAATACTAACCTGAAACTCAGTAGTAAAAATCTCCAGAAACTTCAGATGCATGAGTAAAAATAAGGTATTTAGGTGTACTAAAAACTCGTTGAAAAGGATCTTCTTTCAGTTCTTGTTGGTTGCAGCTGCAGTTGAATAGTAGTACTTACTTTTTTTTAACCTGAGTTCCATAGATGAGCCTCCTATTGAATCTGTTCAAGCTCCATGTTGAGTAAAGAATGCTAGATGTCAAAGCTAATCTCTACTTAAATTATGTTATTTAATTTCAATATATTTGAATCATTCAGTTAAAATCAGCAGCTTATAAAAATGAATAATTTCAGATGAATCTATCTCAAGAAAAATCAATTTGAGAGCCTAAGAAATAGAAAGACTGAACATATTTTCACAGGAGATATATATTGTATAGCTATTCCTCTTACATTGCTATGTCTCAAAGGAGCAATTGATGAAACCTCTACTTCTTGTTGAAAATATCTCTCTTCAGTCTTCACTGCATTTTCAATTTGAAATTTGGGGTTTGTTCTCTGGAAATAATCCTTGCAATGCGAGCAATACTATGACCAAATTCACTGCCTGATTTTATGAATATAAAACTGGAACTCTTCTTGCGAATAGATACTGAACATGCAATGAGGAGGACAGGCTGTAGGAAGGAGGACTGGTTGATGTTAACCATACAAAGTGGCAGAAGGAGATATGTGGTTCTCAAAAACTTTTACTCATGAATGAATTTATTTGTGAAATAATATTCATGATTACGAAGTACAGTGGAATTATTTTTAAGGATTTTCTATTGGCAGAGCGCCCCTAGCATTCCTAATTCAAAGGCACTGTGCAACTATTCATACCTGTGATATGAAACTATGGAAATAATAATTAGAATTAATCGAAGGCATGAAATTAAAAGGAGAGGGGTTGGTAATACAACAGCATGTCCAGCCCACTGTGTCTAGCAGCGAGAGCATGCTCCAGGCACCTTCCATCAAACAATGCCATCTTGTTGAACCCTGGAGCTGAGCCTTCTCTGTGGCTGCATCTGCCTCTGGAATAGCAACCATCCAGTGATCCAGTTGGCCCCAACTTTGGTAAGGCTTTGAAGATCAGGCTTTCCCCAGGAATTTGGGCCAGAAGGTAAAATGAACTCAGTTGATGCAGCTTTTTGGTTTAGGTCTTTTTGTTTTGAGCCAGCTATCATGGATTATACACTATGGTGGATTTAATGTTTTGTTTACTGCCCAGAATCACCGTTGTGAAACAGGTGGCTCCAAAACTCGTATAAATAAGTGAATGATATGTTGGGAATTATCTGATGCCTTTTAGCTACTTATATTGTAAATAAGCACCATTTAATAAAGTTATAAACCTAACATTATACTTTAATAACTATGACAATGTTTGAGATAAGTAGTGTTGATATAGGACAGTGGTTCTCAACCTGTGGGTCGGGACCCCATTTGGGGTCGAACGACCATTTCACGGGGGTCGCCAGACAACGCAGTCCGCCATTTTTTCCCCCCTTTTCCTTAGCTGTGCTACTCCCTTTTATTCTATTGGCTTTTGAAAGCCAACAGAATAGACTCTCTTGAATAGAGTCTAATTCTATTGGCTTTCAAAAGCCAATAGGAATTGTCCAGGCTGTCTCTGCCCTGCTGAGCCCGCCAAAAGTCCCATTCTGCAAACGATGCTGCACCAGTTGAGTAGTCCTCGACTTACGACCGGTTGGGGGGTCGCAGCATTAAAAAGGTTGAGAACCACTGATATAGAAGTACTGGACAAATGTTATACATAAAGAGCCAGAATCATTTCGGAACCATACGTACATTTTGTTTGTAATACGGAATCTCTGTAATTCCAGGGATGCCATCTGAGAGTGCACTTGATCCTTCACCCCAGCTGCTTGAGAAATCCAAACTCTCAGTGCAACAAAACCCAGATGAGATGAGGCCAGAACACAGTCTATGTCATGTAGAGGTAGAAATTGAGGTGACCCCACCAAAGCTTGAAAACTGCGAAACTGGAATAATCCGCAGAACCGTGAAGTATTCAGAGACTGATCTGGACTCTGTCCCCTTGAGATGCTACCATGAGACAAACATTGATGATATTTTGGCTGAGAAGGAAGAAGTGGATTCAGCCATTGAGAGCCAGAAGGACAGCGAGAGCAATTTCAGTTCCATGGGAATTCCAAGGAAATTAAACCCGGTTCCAAGTGGCCTCTTTTTTCAGCACGCTGTGGAAGAGGATAGCAAACCTTTAGACAACAAGAATCAGGGAAATAAATACAGTGAAATATCTGAAGCCATGGTACCTCAGCAGGAGAGGTGAGGATTTCTCCAAGCGTGGCAATAGAGCAGTGGTTCTCAACCTGTGGGTCGGGACCCCATCTGGGGTCGAACGACCATTTCACGGGGGTCACCAAACAACGCAGTCCACCATTTTTCCCCCTTTTCCTTAGCTGTGCTACTCCCTTTTATTCTATTGGCTTTTGAAAGCCAATAGAATAGACTCTCTTGAATAGAGTCTAATTCTATTGGCTTCAAAAGTCAATAGGAATTGTCCAGGCTGTCTCTGCCCTGCTGAGCCCGCCAAAAGTTCCATTCTGCAAACGGTGCTGCACCAGTTGAGTAGTCCTCGACTTAGGACCGGTTGAGTAGTCCTCAACTTACGACTGGTTGGGGGTCGCGGCATTAAAAAGGTTGAGAACCACTGCAGTAGAGTGACAGCAGTGCCTATTGTTTGCCAGTTAGTTTGATCTCCGACCCTGGCAATTTGGCTGCAAACATTTCATCTCCATTGGGGGGGGAACATCTTCAATCCCAAATGGAGCATAAAGAGAAGTGCCAGGTATTCCATCTTGGGTTTGGGACTTGTTATCGGTGAATGGGCAATGGTGTGACGATTAGAAAGCAATTATTGAAAGGATGGCAGCCTACTGAACTATGATAATGAAAGTTTTATTTTATTGTAACTATAGTTACACCCTGGTTTTGTTTTACTTTGTTTTTACTCTAAATTAAGAGCAAGCTGAAACTTACTGTGGTGTTAATACTCTGAAAATCTAACCATCTCCTTTGCCTTTCTCAACTGGGCTTCCACAATCTCTCTATGAGAGATTGTGATTAGAAAACAAATAAACATTGCTTGTTTGAATTTAATGTGCTGCACAAGACTAGAATTCCCAGGGACAGGAATTTTTATGCACAGCCATTCTGCTGCTGACCTGCCACTTTGCTGTAAAACATGTGTGCTGTAAATTAAATGAACGATATTGTGAGGTTTTCTAAATGGTTTGCAATTTTTATGCAGGGGTTCGTTGAGTCCTAAAAATAAGGTTGAGAAAAACTAATATAACTTCTCTTTCTTTTCTCTTTACCACCACATATCATCACCAGGTCAAGCAACAGAAATTCTCAATTACTCAAGTCTCCTGTGTCTTTCTTCTTTGGGCAAAACATTTCCAAGGATAGTATGGATTCATTCAGCAAGCATTTTGAGAGCATCATGGAATCACATCGAGCCAAAGGAACCTCTTATACCAGCCTAGATTCTATAGATATCCTGTCTTCTCCCACTCATACACAAAATGAAACTGTCTTCTCCTTTGATCTTCCGACTCTTACCCCAGAAATTCACAAGGACTTTCAAGACAGCACTAAACTCATTGAGCAGAATTTTGCCCCTCTAGCTTTTCTGGAGCCAGATTCTGGAACCAGTTCTGCCACAGATGTCCCTTGGGCTGAACGGGAAGAGGAAGCAAAACAAAAATGGAAAAGTAGCTTGCAGAGTCCCTGCCATTCAGAGGGCAGTTTAGGAATTCCTCTGACCTCCATCATAAGGTGAGTGAGTAACATTAATTCCAGGTAGTGCATGAAGTGAAATGTAAAATATCTTGTAATTGTTTAGCTGATCATCTCTTTCTTTTGGATATGTGTTGTTGGACAGAAATTGCTTGAAAATGTGGACTGACTGGCATTTTTTTCCAGTGTTCATTGGTCTAATGAGAAAGACAATGTGACAATCAATAGAGTAAAGTAGAGTAGAGTAGAGTAAGAATAGAATAGAGTAGAGTAGAATAGAATAGAATAGAACAGAACAGAACAGAACAGAACAGAACAGAACAGAATAGAATAGAATAGAATAGAATATAGGAATGAAGAATAGAAAAGACGGTGATTGGTGAGGGGTCCTTGCTGTTCCCTGAGCTTGGTTGTTTTTATGCAGGCATTTCATTACCCAACCTAGATAACATCATCAAACTAGGTCAGAGCTTTTCAACCAGTGATACGGGTACCACCTGTGGTACATTGGCACCTGGCAGGTGGTACGCGACCATCCTATAAAAGTGGTAGCGGGCAAGGGGAATGAGCTGAACCGGTGGCAGCACCGCACAAGCCTGAGTGAGAGATGGCTGGAGCTGCAGGGCTGTCAGGGCTCAGTGGACGCACCAGGATCAGCGCCAGGCTCCAGCTGGAGCTCGGCGCTGATCCTGGTGCGTCTGCTGAGCCCTGAAGAAGCACCAATCAGCTGGAATGTTGCCTTATCTCCAGGGTCTTGTGATTTACATTCAGATGCGTGGCAACTGATTCATATTTATGACGGTCACAGTGTCCCAGGGTCATGTGAAGTGCCAAAACCTGCTGCTACCACCCATCAGACAGGGGGAATAAAAACCACACACACCTCATCCCACCCCCACTGCCAATCCTCAACAGAAATGCTCACAACAATGGAAACCTCAGACAGGAGGAAGAGCTCCGCTAGGTGGGCAGGCAGGTGTCTTGTTCGGCTGTGGCTTGGGGGGCACTTTTTTCAGTTCCATTGTAATTTCGAACAGTCACTAAGCGAACTGTTGTAAGTCGAGGACTACCTGTACTTCATCACTTTTTTCCCTTTTTTTTTTGGGTCATCAAGTTTTTGACACCTCGCTAGGCGACTGGTGGAGCTCAGGTATTGCCATATCTGAAAAGTGGTACAGTGGGTGAAAAGGTTGAAAAGCCCTGAACTAGATAACAAACTAGAGTGGGGTTTTCTCTCACTTTACTAATGGCTTGCTTCACAGTGATCGGTAAAATCAGTAAGGCAAGACAATATTGACAGGTGATAACTCTATTAAAAATTCATTCTATAATATCTTCTCAAATTTGTACAAGAAAAAGGACATGGACTTACACAAAAAAATAGATGAATATCTTTTAAAACAACAAGTAACTATCTAAAGCTTTCACAGGTGCAAAAGCAACTTATGAATGATCCTATAACTATTTTTGAAATATCAGAGGTCCCAGGCCCAGATGGACTTTCAAATCAATATTATAAATGTTTTGAAGACCAGCTGCTACAGCCATTGAAAGAGGCAATTAATTCTATATTACAGGGATCTGAATGCCTCAATCATGCAGGGAAGCTAATATTGCCCTGCTTCCAAAGGAAGGTCAAGATGCTACATTGATAGATTTCTTTATTAAATAATGATTATAAACTTTTTATAAACTGGGGGAGAGATTAAAGATTTATCAGAACTTTATACATGAGAACCAATCTACTGAAAAAGTAATGTAAGAATGGTCCTCAGTGTTACTGAATATTTGCAATATCATAATGAAATCTAGGCAGCCTTAACAGTCTTAGAGGTGGGGAAACACTTTTAACAATCTAAATTGGGCTTTGCTCTTTAGACCTTTAGATGAAATGGATTTTGGAAAGCAATTTATTCAAGGTATTACTTCAATTTACACATCCCAACATGTGCATATTATTGTTAATGGCAAATTGACTAAAATATGTGAGATTCAAAAAATTACAAAACGAGGTTGCCCTGGTCACCACTGCTTTTTTACAATAAAAAAAGATCTTTTAATTTAAGATTAGAATTTTCACACCAGTTATTTTGTCATCTCATCTGATATCTCTATTTAAAACCACTAAGACTAGAGGTTGCAAACAGAGACATCAGAGGAGATAACAAAATAACTGGTGTGAAAATACTAATCTTAAATAAAAATAATCTTTTTTTATTCTAAAGAAGAAATCAGTAAAGAGACTTGTAAGTAAAAGCCTTTCCTTAGTTATATTTCTGCAAGCTCCCCCAAATAGTTTGGTGTATTTGATGAAGAAGTTGAATGATTTTGGAGCTTCAGTTACTTTTAAAATAAACAGTAAACAAAGATGTTAATCAAGTATATGGCTGCATTTGAGCATGAAATGTTAACAAAAAAATCAGGTATTAAGGTGGAAAGGAAGATTAAATATCTTGGAGTGATATGGTCCGTACAAAAACTAAATTGTTTCAAAATAACTACATACCTATTTGGACTGATATTAAGAAAGATTTAATAAGGTGGGATAAATTGCAACTATATCTGATGAGCAGGATCTCTGTGATCAAGATGAATATCCTATCAAAGATGCTGTTTTTATTTCAATCAAATAACTTATGGGGGTCATCAACCAGCAGAAAGAAAGAAGAAAAATAGTCTTCAAATATCCAGAACATCCAGAAATAAACAAGGAGTGATACACAGAAAATTAAAATTCTTATTAATTAAAACTAACCTAAAATATAGAATTATAGATCCCCTAACAAATCTGAGGAAAATAACTGACATTAAAAAAATGATCAGTGGATAATGGTGAGGAAAAGGCATTTCCTACTCAAACAAGCTCAACTGGTGTTAATTATACTTTGTCTAATTATGTCAGACGCAGAACCTGATAATCTTATATACTATTTCAGGATTAATGTCAGAAAGAAAGAATTGATTATAATGCTGGTCATTATATCTGGTTTTGCGAGCCCAGAGTGGTGCAATTAGAGTGTATTTTTATTTGACCTTGCCAATATTGATGACTGAGGCTCCATTCAAGCAATAGCTAGGGTATATTTCTAAATTTATTTGGCAAGGATTAAGTATAAATTATCGCAAGATGCCATAGAAAGAGATGGTCTAAGGATAGGTACAATAAAGATAGATACAATAAAGGATCCCTATACCTATTACTATACATGCTAACAGCAGCAAGATTAGTCTTCGCACAGAGATGGAGACACCCTCAGAAGAAGAGGTAATAAATAAGATTTTTTCCTGTGCTGAAATGGATAGGTTGACGCTAGAACTCAAGGATAAGAGTGAAACAGATTATTATGAAATCTGGAACAAATTGTATAATTGGTTGGGGAAAAATAGATGGAAAAACTCTCCAATTTAGCAAAACACATTGATCAAGGAAGATGCTGATCAAAGGAAAAATATTAAAATATTAAAGTGAAAATTAAGAATACAGATGACGGGATCCACTAGAGAGACTATTTAAGAAAAATAGAAACATTTGTTTGAATATGTGGATTATGAATTATAGAAATCAATTGTCAACGATTTTTCTTTACAAATGTAAACCAAGCAAACACACTGTTAACCAACTATTATGTGATTTATGTTTTAAAAACCAATAAAACTTATTTTTAAAAAAGAAAGAGATGGTCTAGGTCTCCCAGATTTAATATTGTATTTTGAGGCATATTGCTTGAAGGAATGGGTGACCTTAAAGAATATTGTATTTGGAAGGTCATGAACTGAGATTTGTATGGCATGCCTATCTGTGGTTTGATCAAGGTATGTGGATTTCAAAAATCACTTTGTAAGGTGTGCCATTTACAGAGTTTGGTATAAATACAAAGAATTTATTATAAATAAAAGGAATGTCACCTCAGGAACGCTTTTTTTTTAGAAAGGAAATGACAGTGAGCCCTAATAGGGATATTTATAGTGAAATAATATCCTTTCTTCAAGGACAACCACTCTCAAATCAAAAGAAACTCGAAGTTAGAAGGTAATATATCAGTGATGACGAACCTTTTAGAGACCGAGTGCCCAAACTGCAACCCAAAACCCACTTCTGCATCATCGGGTGCTGGGTGGGCATGGCCCATTGGGTAGGCGTGGCTGCAGTGGTAACGGCAGAGTAGGTGGGACTAAAAAGTTCAATCAATCAATTCCAACTATTAAAGCTATTAAAATAATTTCTTTAAGAACAATTACATCTATATTATATATCTTCAGTCCTATATTATAATGATGCTATACCACTTGATCTCTTGTTGTCTTCCTTACAAAATGCACCAAGAGATCCCTTGGAATATTTTTTATTCTTGTAAATATTTATTTATTTTTCATGCTTCTTAACCATCAATCTCCCTCAGAGATAAATCTTGTGTGTATTCTACACGCCTTATCAATTTCTGCCTTTGTATCCTCTTCCTCCCAATCCAAAAGTTTTAATTTTGTAAAGCTTTAATAACCTTTTTCTAATATCTTCATCAAAATCCTCTCAAATTGCTCTAAATCTCAAACAAATTTCCCTCTCTCAATTCCAAGTAATTGGTGCCAAATTATCTAATTCTCTTTCCAGTTTTCTATAACTTCCTACTTTCCAGGACTTCGTCCACTGTCGTTAATTTGTTATATGTCTCTAAACAATTACAGAGCTTCTTCTTGACTTCTTTAATCTCCTCTGTTATCTTTACATCTTTCTGATATATTCTTTTTTTAAAAGATGTTAATTTAGTAGCCAGTTATTTAATCAATTTAGTATCAAGTGATTCAGCTAACTTGCCCAATTCTCAATTTTCTGAAATTAATCTAGTATAATTCCCCTCTCTGCATATTGCTCTAATGATCCTACTTTTGCTGCTTTTTCCAGTGGTTGCCATTGTAAAATTGTAATCCAAAAACAAAAGTGTCTTGATTGCAAAGGCAAGTGTCTCCTTTTTTTCCTGTTTTGTCTTTCTGTGTCATTAATATTTTCATCTCGAGTGGCACTCCATACACTTTATAGTTACACTCAGCTTCACAATCTGGCTCACCTTTTGTTCTGAAAAATCCACCAATTGCCTACACTCTTTAATTAGTAAAGAAAAAAAACATTTCCATGAAGGTCTGGTTCATTTATCTATTTAATTCCAATTTATTCAAAAGTACTTTCACCAGAATAATCTTTTAAACAAAGACCTGTTCTCTTTATCCATTTTAAATTTTCTTACATCCACTTGTTAAGCTGTTTGCCAAACATTTTTAAATTTTTAAAAGGTCTCCAGAAAGAATATTGATTCACAAAGTGGAATTTTCTTAGCTGCCTCTCAGACAATCTCTCTTTAGCTATAAATTAATTACACCCAATGGTGTTTAAGAAAGTGCTTGTGGGAATCTTGTATCCATATAGGCTGCATCATGGTTATGAGTTTGATTGAATTCCCTCAACTCCAAGCTGTTCAAGACATAGAACCCTCAATACTTGCAGTCTAGACTTGTCATCAGGAGCAGCTGTTGGGAGTGCAAGTGAGCAATCTCACAATCTTACAATTTCTCCTTTATTGGAAAGATAGCACCAGCCAGAATGTGCCATCTGGCCGTCAATCTCCTTCACAATGCTGTCCCTGCAACTTCAGACATCTAGTCCACTACAGATCCTCTGTCAACGCTGCTAACTTTGGATGTTCTTGCTTTGACAACATATGGAGATACAGCCTTTTTCTTTCTTATGCTTTACTCTTAGAATTAGATGATACTGGGGGAGGAGGAATGTGATGGGAGTTAGTTAGACATAACAATATTGTAATTCAGGGCTTTTGAAATAAGAGATGATAAGAAATGGTGGGTTGGAGAACAGGAGGGAAAGCCTACATTTCAAACTAATTGGAGAATGTGATTAATGACTGTTAATTAGATGAGGGAATTGTGTTTGATATTGTGTGCTAAGGGGAGGGGAATCCAGATTTTGGCTTCGACTATGTACATGCCGATGCTATGCCACTTGAATAAAGATTCTTTAAGGTAAACAACGCCTCGACGTTCTTTGAAGAGTTTCATCAGTCGGAACCATGACATCCTCACCCGGAAATACCAATAACCCTTCATCCTGTAAAAACAACATTTGTGGAAAATTGGATAAAAAGTGACTGGGTAACAGTTAACATGACAACCTCTGTGTTTTTTGTTCTAGCAAGCATCACCTCAGTCAACTGGTCTCAGACTCAGATTCTGAAATGGACAGCACAGAGCAACTAGCCCTGGGTAGTACGGACACTCTTTCTAGTGGACATAATGCTGATCTAGAGGCTGCTAAGCGTCTTGCGAAAAGGCTGTACAACTTGGATGGTTTCAAAAAGGCCGATGTAGCTCGTCATCTGGGGAAGAAGTAAGTATGTGTGGGTATTAAGAAAAGTCTCTTCATCCAGATTGTATTTTATTCACTCTGTAAAGAAATATGGCTGCCTGCTGTGCTTCTTCGTAGCTCTCTTCAGAGGAAGTGATTATGACTGCAGTAGGTAAGTCACAGCCTTCATATTGGAAACAATGGAGGAAGCTTTTGTTTCATTTTACAAACATTCTTAGTAATGTTGTTGGTGTGGCCTGTATAGCTTGTGGACACAGGGTGGCTTATCCTCTTTTCTAGCTTGGCAGCAATATTCCCCTATGATCGCTACAGTCTATTTCAGGGGTAGGCAACCTTGGCTCTTTTATGACTCGTGGACTTCAACTCCCAGAATTCCTGAGCCAGCTATGCTGAAGGGAAAGGGAGAGGTTTCCAAGCTGAGCCATGCTGACTCAGGGATTCTGGGAGTTGAAGTCCACGAGTCATGAAGGGGCCAAAGTTTTCCCCATGCTGGCTCAGGAATTCTGGGAGTTGAAGTCCACGAGTCATAAAAGAGCCAAGGTTGCCTACCCCTGGTCTAGTTGGATTAGAACACAGGATGGGGAAGAGTAGTGTAATTGAAAAATAACAAATCTGGGAGCTTTTCCTGTCCCTTAATGTCTGCCATGATCTCTTCTTCAGTTAATCCATCTCATAATCCGCCTCATCCATAAACAAGATGTTTCTTTCATTTCCAGCAATGATTTCAGTAAGACAGTAGCAGGGGAGTACCTCAAGTTCTTTGAATTCACTGGAATGACTCTGGATCAAGCTCTTAGGTAAGTGTCCAAGGAGGGACCTTTGAAGTCTTCAGAAAGATTGAGATTAATAAAGGTTCAGAGGGAAATTAAAGTAGCTGCAGCAGTCAATTGTTTTCAAGATTAACTTGTATTCACATTTATTTAGTAAGACCTATCAGATTTTATATATTTCTTTAGCCATAGTAGCTCATCAGAATTTGCTTCATGTATTTGTGCTGCCTACAATATGGACAGTCCTCAACTTACAATGGCAATTGAAACTGGATTTGCCATCACTACGTGACACAGTTTTAAAGTGCAACTGCATTGATTAGCAATGGCAATCCTTACAGTCCCAGTTGTTGTTGGGCAAGGCAACTTCCCGCTAGCTTCCCACAACCCAAGTTGGTGGAGATATTGGCAGGATGTTGCAAGTCCCAGGCCCAACAGGCAGGTAAGTGGCTGCTACTTGGTGGGGGAGAGAGCAAGGGGGTGTGCAGAAATGTGAGAGAGGAGTGGGGAGGGTACCCAAGGGTGTGAGGGGGGTGCATAAGAAGTGCTGCATAGGTTGGGGAGGGTATGCAGGGGTACAAGTGGCTGGTGCAACATAAGCATAAAGCACAAGCATAGCCCCCATTGACTTTGAGGTGAAGCCAATAGGGAAAGTGGCAAATTGCAAATTGCGATCACATAATTGTGGGGCATTTGACAACCAGCCAAACACCTAGCTTGTGATTAAGTGACCACGAGAATTCTGTGATGGCTAAACCTCTAAGGACTAGTGGGTTAGGATGTAAGTGGCATACTTGATCTTGCTCATCTTGACGTCTCAGCAGTTTTCGATACTATAAACTATGGTGTTTTTCTAGCCAACTTCAATGGTTGGGGGTATGCAACTCCATGTTGCCTTGGTCCACCTCCTTCCTCTGAGGCTGGTTCCAGCCAGTGTTGATAGGATAGAGGAGGCCCAGCCACCTCATTCTGTGGGGTGCTATAGCAGGGCTTTTCAACCTTTTCACCCATTGTACCACTTTTAGGATATGGCAATATCCAAGTACCACCAGTCGCCTAGCAAGGTGTCAAAAACTTGATGACCCCCCCAAAAAAGGAAAAAAGTGTTAAAGTACAGGTAGTCCTTGACTTACAACAGTTCGCTTAGTGACTGTTTGAAGTTACAATAGCACTGAAAAAAGTGCCCCCCAAAGCACAGCCGAGCAAGAAACTTGCCTGCAGCGTTCTTCCTCCTGTCCAAGGTTTTCATTGTTGTGAGCATTTCTATTGAGGATTGGCAGCGGGGGTGGGGTGGGGGGGGTGTTTGGTTTTTATTCCCCCCCACTCCATCTGCTGGGTGGTTGCAGCATGTTTTGGTTACTTCACATGACTCTGGGACACTGTAACCATCATAAATATGAATCAGTTGCCAAGCATCTGAATGTAAATCACAAGACCCAGGAGAGGCTGCAACATTCCAGCTGATTGGCACTTCTTCTGGGCTCAGCAGAAGCACCAGGATCAGTGCTGCTTTCCAGCTGATCGGCACTTCTTCTAGTCTCAGCAGAAGCACCAGGATCAGTGCCAAGCTCCAGCTGGAGCCTGGGGCTGATCCTGGCGTTTCTACTGACCCCTGACAGCCCTGCAGCTCCAGTCATCTCTCGCTCAGGCTTGTGCGGTGCTGTCACCGGTTCAGCTCATTCCCCTTCCCCACTATCACTTTTCTAGGATGGTCACGTACCACCTGCCAGGTGCCAGTGTACCACAGGTGGTACCCGTACCACTGGTTGAAAAGCCCTGTGCTATAGGACTCAGTGCTCTCTCCTCTCCTGTTTAACATATGTAAAATATGTTCATTTATGTCAGGGGTGTCAAACTCACAAAGTCACGTGACGTGTCGCGATGTATCACAGCTTTTTTTCCATTGCCGGCAATGGGGTGAGGGCGGTTTCGCTATGATGCATCCGGCCCGTGGGCCGGCAGTTTGACACCCCTGATTTATGTGTTCATTTATGTAAACCATTTCCCACATTTTTGTTTAGAAAGGATCTTACAGATCAGTTTCAAAAACAAGGTGCAAAGTATATCTATTTTATTTACTTTTATTTTCATTCAATTTCTATAGTCACTTAACTCCGCCAAGTCACTCTTTAGTTCTTTAGACCCAATGCCCTTTACAAAAGAAATAGGTAGGATAAATACAGAGCAGGTACTGGGATTCTTCCTCTTTAGTGCTCTGGATCACATGATTCAGGAGGGAGCAGGGAGCTTCAAATAGAGTAGCAGCTTGTTTACTACCTTTCCCATAAATGGGCAGAAGATTTATTTCCTGTTTGTTTGGGTTTTTTTTCTTTTCTTCCTTTCTTGGCTGGATCTGGCCAGTTTTCATACTAAATCTTTCCTTGCCAGCTTCTCCTTACCACATACTAAATTTGATTCTGTTTTCAGAGTATGGCTCTGCCAGCTGTCTATTTTTTACATAATTTCTTTCTAACATTCCATTGGGCTGGGAAAAAAATAAAAGGGATGGGACAGAAATAAATTCCCAATGTTACAAGATTCTTACAACAACCAGCAGGGTTGGGAAAAGTTCGGGAACAATGTATTGTTATTCCAGAATCAGATTTTACAATGAATATCCTGATTCTAGACCAGTGGTTCTCAACCTATGGGTCAGGACCCCATTTGGGGTCGAACGACCATTTCACGAGGGTCGCCAAACAACACAGTCCGCCATTTTTTCCCCCTTTTCCTTAGCTGTGCTACTCCCTTTTATTCTATTGGCTTTTGAAAGCCAATAGAATAGACTCTCTTGAATAGAGTCTAATTCTATTGGCTTTCAAAAGCCAATAGGAATTGTCCAGGCTGTCTCTGCCCTGCTGAGCCCACCAAAAGTCCCATTCTGCAAACGGTGCTGCACCAGTTGAGTAGTCTTCGGCTTACGACCGGTTGAGTAGTCCTCAACTTACGACCGGTTGGGGGTCGCGGCATTAAAAAGGTTGAGAACCACTGTTCTAGACCTTTGTGTCTCTGCTTCAGTGATTCTCTGCTACATTCCTGGCATGGTGAGATGGCACAGCTTGTTGGTGGCCTGTGCTAGAGTGTTTTGGAATTGCAACCTTTGGCCAGGAGCTGTTGCTATATCATTGACAGAACTGCTGGGGGACTAAGATGGGAAAGCTTCACTGTTCCAGAATGAAAGCGCAAAGTCCTAGAGCAGTGGCTATTACACTTGAGAAATAGCCATGTCTTCCTTTTCTCTTCAGATCTTTTCTGAAGGAGCTGGCCCTCATGGGAGAAACTCAAGAACGGGAGCGGATCCTGGCACATTTTTCACAACGATATTATGCGTGCAACCCCAAAGCCATCCCTTCTGAAGGTAAGATAAAATAAATTTAAAACATAAGATAAGCTTATTTGTCAAACCCTCTGCTTTACTTGGTTGCTTTTTATTAATTGCATTTGTCGTGGAAAAACCCAATGAAAAAGACAAGAGACAGCAACACAAAACAATGATTCTTACTTTAAGATTCAGAGGTTTATTTTGCTAATAACTTGGAACATAGCAAACATAATAACACAACATCACCTACATTAGTAACCCATTGCAATGAGGTCCAGCAAGGACAGCTATAGGCCAGTGGCAAATCAATCAGGTCCAGTCCCAACTCTTTATACCATTTCCCGTCCTAAGACTGTAGACCAGGGTCTTCAAACTTGGCACTTTTATGACTTGTGGACTTCAACTTCCAGAATTCCTCAACCAGCCATGCCTGGGGCATGCCTGGCTGAGGAATTCTGGGAGTTGAAGTCCACCAATAAAAAGGCAAAGCTTGAGGACCCCTGCTGTAGACAGATGGTCAGCAATCTTACACTTTCTGCTGACTTTTTGCTGATCCTTTGCTGAACATAACTTCCCACATACTCGTGAACATTGGAACCCAAATCCATCAGCTACTTTCAGTTCCCTATTTCTTACTGTTACAGTCCTTATGTTCTCAATATATTTGAAACAAGCAAGCTTAGCAAAATCATATTAAGTAAAGTACAATTGCAAACTGCAAAATTAAGCATAGCACAGACTTTGGTTCAATACTTTTTCCATGAGGCCTGATTTAATTCACCTGGGCCTAAACCTTGCATAAAATAACAATAACCAATATTTTCATCTTCCACACTTTGTGTGTTCATTTTTCGGGGTCTGCCATTCTGGTAGAGGGGGGCTGGTTGCCGGGGAATGTATTTGTTTTGCTCTGCTCTGTCCTCTGGAAAGATGCCTCCCTCCCTGAGAAAGGAATGTGGCCTGAAGACATCTGCCTTATCTCCAGACAATGGAGCCTGGGATCATTGGGAAACAAAACTGAGAGAGACCTTGAGATGGGCACTAAATCACCAGGTTCTCAAAACAACATAGTACCTATGGATTGGCTGGATTTCAACCAGACAATTGGACACTGGAGGGAGGAGTTTTGCTTGGGCATTATGATGAAACCTTTCACACACAAATTGTTCAGACCTTGCTTTGCTCTACTGCTATCACTAATTGTCAATAAAAGTTCCTTTTGAAACAATACGTGTTTCAAGAGATCTACTTTCTTGGAAGATCTAGTTGAGGCAGATTCTTACATAAAGCAAGGTCTGCAATAATGCTCAACCCAGAGAGGCAGCTGCCCTACCATGGGGGGCTCGTGCACAAGAAGTCTCTGCAAGGCAGCAAAACGGGAGAAGCCAGGACCGAAGATTTGAGCGAGTCAGCTACACAGGCCTGTCACAAGGAAGGCACCTCAAGTTGGCTGGCGGAAGCCACTGCCTTCGAAGACTCCACAAAACCGAGATGGTCGCTCAGTGTCAGGAAGAAAAAACCCAAAGGAGGGAAGAAAAAGGCTCAGAAGAAAAAGGTGGAGCTGACATCCAATGAGGAAGAGATGGACAAGCAGGTGGATCAGATGGAGGGGATCCTGAAGCAAGCCATGCAGTACATGGTGGAAGCTTTCGAGGACCTAAAAGCTAAATCCCTGAGCCGTCCAGAGAAAGAGGAAGAACTAGCTGAGGAAGCTGGGTGTGGAGATGAAGAAACCACAATCACTGAGAGCACAGGGGGAACAATGGGCTCCTACAGCCAGTAGCGAGCCCTTCAACACCCTGGAGAGAGATCTCTATGGATTTTATTGTGGAGTTACCCAAAAGAGCAGGAAACACTGTCATTTGGATAGTTACCTACCTCAAAACAGGCCCATTTCATCCCATGTCAAAAGATTCCAACTGCTAAGACTTTAGCCAAAATATTTGTGCAGCATATTTATCAGTTGCATGCCTCCCTCCCTGACAAAGGAATGTGGTCAGAAAACATCTGCCTTATCTCCAGACAATGGAGCCTGGGACCATTGGGAAATGAAACTAAAAGAGTCCTTGAGATGGGCGCTAAATCACCAGGTTCTCAAAACCACATAGTACCTATGGATTGGCTGGATTTCAACTGGATAGTTGGACACTAGAGGAGTTTTGCCTGGGCATTATGATGTAACCTTTCATGTGCAAATTCTTCAGACCTTGCTTTGCTCTACTGCTATCACTAACTCTCAATAAAAGTTCCTTTTGAAACAATGCCTGTTTCAAGAGTTCTGCTTTCTTGGGAGATCTAGTTGAGGCAGATTCATAGAATAGAATAGAATAGAATAGAATAGAATAGAATAGAATAGAATAGAATAGAATAGAATAGAATAGAATAGAATAGAGTAGGGTAGGGTAGGGTAGGGTAGGGTAGGGTAGGGTAGGGTAGGGTAGGGTAGGGTAGAGTAGAGTAGAGTAGAGTAGGATAGGGTATAGAATAGAGCTGGAAGGTCTTTTAGTCCAACCCCCCACTCAAGCAGGAGAGCCTATACCATCTCAGACAAGTGACTGTCCAATCTCTTCTTAAACACCTACAGTAATGGAGCACCCATGATTTCTGGGGGCAAGCTGTTCCACTGGTTAATTATCCTCACTGTTAGGAACTTTCTCTTTAATTCCAGGGTGCTCCTCTCTTTGATCAGTTTCCAACCATTGTTTCTTGTCCTGCCAACCTGGAACTAAGGAGAAAGTTCCTAACAGTGAGGACAATTAACCAGTGGAAAAGCTTGCCATTAGAAGTTGAAGGTGCTTCATCACTGGAGGTTTTTAAGAAGAGACTGGACAGTCAATTGTCTGAAATGGTATAGGATCTCCTGCTTGAGTAGGGGGTTGGACTGGAAGACCTCCAAGGTCCCTTCCAGCTCTATTCTAATTGAAACAAAACATTGGCGGTAACAGATGGAGGGTCTTGGTTTTGCACCATGTATCAAGGCAGTTCCTTCTGCTGGCAGGAAGATACATGATGAAGAGGCTGGATTCTAAACCCTTTTTACCTTTGTTTGCTCTATGCATATGAAGGCTTGGAGCCTTCCGTTGACTACAGCTAAATAATTTTAATATTCAGCTACAAATATCTTGCTACATTATGTCTGCTACCTTCAGAAGAGAACACTGGACATTTATAATGCCTTTAATATCTGCAAAAGTCATAATATACAAGAAGAATATATGTGGTGGCAACAGGCACTTTTACAAGAAATCTCTATATTTGGTCCCATCATTCCAGAACTGGAATACTTTGAAGGTGAAAATACCCATGCATCTTTTGGTGGAAAATCTTAAAGGCAATTCTAACACATTATTAATGCTAATGAAAATTATCCTTCAAAGAACCTTCAAACCATTTCTTAGGAATTATTTTTGTGAAGTATTAAAAAAAATATCACTTTTCTTCCAAATATTCATTGTAACAACAGGTGCAAGAAGGGTTTAACCGTTTTGCTTCCATTTTTCTACACACGCAAGAAGATATTTTTAAAAAGATATACTTTTTTTAATAATAAAAAAGTAAATAAGATGGTTTTTTTTTCTCCATTAAGGATCACATGTTAGACGTTAATTAACGATAAGTCCAATAAGAATTGCCCAAACTGATTGTTTCTCTTTGGTGCTTGTGCCACAGATGGAGCCCACACCCTGGCTTGTGCTTTGATGCTTTTAAATACAGACCTTCATGGACACGTAAGTGCCTTCTGATCTTTTAAGTCACCCCACTTGGTGCGTTGAGATGAATGTAGTGAAAAAGAACAAAGAAAACTGGGTGCTGGATGGATCTGTTCTCTCCAGGAGCCAAAAGATAAATGTAAGGCTAGCAAAAATGTTTAAAAATGTTTCAAATAATTGTTGGAAATGTAAACAAAAGCCAGGTACTTATTACCATATCTGGTGGGTATGTCCTAATGCAAAGAAATTTTGGTCTAAGATTCATATATGGCTGGAAAAGATGACTAAAATATAGATAGAATTTAAGCCAGAATTGTTTTTTGTTAGGAATATTAGGAGCTAACTATGGGAAAGAGAATGAGTATTTAATATTACATATATTGACAGCTGCAAGAATAGCCTTTGCCCAGTGTTGGAAAAACGAAAATATAACACCTGGTGAGATCATAATTAGGGAAATTCTAGAATGTGCAGAAATGGACAGACTAACCCTAGAAATTAAAGAGAAAGAAGACTCAGTTTATTTTAAAACATGGGAAATTTTTTACCAATGGTTAGCACAGGGGTTCTCAACCTTGGCAACTTTAAGACCTGTGGACTTCAATTCCCAGAATTCCTCAGCCAGCAAATCTGGCTGAGGAATTCTGGGAATTGAAGTCCACAAGTCTTAAAGTTGCCAAGATTGAGAACCCCTGGGTTAGCAAAACAAGTTAGCGAGAAATGATTGTGAAATTTATTAAGATGATTGATGTTTATTGATTAATCGATATGTTCTATAATTATTGCTATTTTTGTTGACTACAGCTACTTATTATTATATTAACTATTCTCACTGAATATCTGTATCCAGACGATAGTTTGCTTGCTAAAGCTTGGAATGTTTTGGGGGGCAACCCCATTGTTGTACCTACCCCCATCCCAACCCCATCCCTGAACCCCACCCTGAACCCCACTACCTAGATCGATCTTGTTCTTCCCCTACCTTTATAAAACTTAATAAAATATTGTCAAAAAAAAACGATAAATAACATGGAGACACAGGATCGCAGGGCTGAGTGGGTGATTCTCCAGGAGACCATTTCAAGCCTTGCAGGTTGCCAGCTCCTTCTGGCTTCTCCTGCAGTCAGAATATTCACATGGAGGAGGGCTCGTTTCTATTTTCTTTTGAAAAACTCTATTTTCCTACCAGATTTCTACTTCTGCAGCAAAATGGTCTCTACTGTGAGGCACATAACGATCAGTTTAAAAAAACTACTTGGTGCTGGGTTGTGGGGGAGGGTTGAATATATTATAGGAAAGATTGGCAAGCCTATGCTGGGGAAAATCTTAAGTATAAAAAATAAAGAATTTCTTCTAAAATGGTGGACGAGCGCCATTTTGTTTCATTTTGCCATGTGCCTTTTTAGCCTTCTTCCATATTGAATAGGCTTTCTGAACTTTCTGGAGTATAAGACCTCCAAGCTCCCTTCCAGTGCCATTATTCTGTTACAAAAAGAGCCAAGGTGGCACAGTGGTTAGAATGCGGTACTGCAGGCCATTTCTGCTGACTCTGCCAGCAGTTCGGCAGTTCGATTCTCACCAGCTCAAGGTTGACTCAGCCTTCCATCCTTCCAAGGTCGGTAAACTGAGGACCGAGATTATTGGGAGCAATATGCTGACCCCGTAAACCACTGAGAGAGGGCTGTAAAGGACTGTGAAGTGGTATATAAGTCTAAGTGTTATTGCTATATGTTCTTAAATAAGAATAGGGGAATATTGTTCTATTGCTGAGTAAGCTTTGCTTTACCCTTTGTTCTTGTAGTAACACTTGTAAACTGCATTCACATAAAATTTTAACCTAGATTAACCCATTTCCTGGGTTCACACTTTGCACTGACCAGATTGGGTTTGTACAATAGCCTAACCCCTTGGTGGCGAACCTATGGCATGCGTGCCACAGGTGGCACGCAGAGCCCTCTCTGTGGGCACGCGCACCGTCGCCCCAGTCCTAGGCCTTCAGCTTGGTTTTATAAAACCTTTTTCGCTTTAGGCCTCCGCCGCCATGTGCAAAATAAAAAAAAGGTTCAATCAATCAATCAATTTCAACTTCTCACGGGAAAAAAAAAGATCTCACAAAGTTGGAATTGATCAATTGAACTTTTTAGTTACCACTGCAGTCACGCCCACCCAATGGGCCACACCCACCCAGCACCTGACGATACATAAGTGGGTTTTGGGTTGCAGTTTGGGCCCTCGGTCTCTAAAAGGTTCACCATCACTGGCCTAACCATTAAGTTAGTCAAGGTTAACACTAACCAATCTGCTAGAATTCATATGTACTAATTAATTTTCCTTGTTAAGTATGTTTTAGGAACACCAAGAGTTTCTACATCAAACATAAGCTCTAATGCCCCAAATAACCTTCCAAAATTCATTCTTAGTGACCTATTTTAATTTTTGAATTTGGGGGGGTATTAAAACATTTCCTTCATTCAGATCTAAATTGCTGTTAGAGAAAGGATTTCCACCAAGCTATCATTAATTATCCTTGATAAAGTTTTATACTTATATTTGTTTTTTCTATATAAAAAAGCCACACCACCCACTACCATATTTTGTGACATATTTTTTTCCAGAATACGTAATTGAATTAATCTTGCTAAACTTATGAGCTAGTCATTTTTCCTTCTTTCCTCTCTTCCACCTTCTAGAACATTGGGAAGCGAATGTCTTGCTCAGATTTCATTGGGAATCTGGAAGGTCTGAATCAAGGTACTGATTTCCCCAGAGAACTACTCAAGGTAAATCCAACTAGAACTCTTTGTCAGGGGTTCCGACTAATGAAGCACTTCAAAGAACTTTCGGGCATGTTTCCTAAAGTCTTTATTACAAAGCTACAAATTGCCGGTCACCATCATGAACGTTTTGATGCCAGAATCTGACTTCCTCTCGCTGGCATCAAACTTTTCTTGCTAAACCCCTCCCTTATCTTGCAGTCACAAGTCACATTATCCAATTAGTGTGAAGGTCAAAAGTTTACTTCCTCTTTCTTTCCCGGGCTTTTTACCCCCCCCCCACTCTAAGCTATGTATTAACCCAGTAAATACCAGACAGTTTTGCATATTGTCAAAGCAAGAATATACAGTATTTGCAGCATTGACACTCTTCCTGGAAAAACAGTGCAATATAAGCGAAAATGTTGCTTGTCACTTTTACTAAGCTAGTTCCCAAGATCTAGCAAGTCCAAGAGGTTTTTTTTATTATTATTCCAGAGAGTTTATCCATTTTGGACTACAAAATTTTCAAGAAGAAACCTACCTGCAACTACAGTATTTATGGTAGCTCCCTGTTTCCTTTTAGCAAAGATCCTACTATGTGTGGGTATGATGTGTGCATGTGCACTGAGACATTTTATGTATGTACATATATTCTGTACATATGTATTTTGCTGTGGATGAGAGATTTTGAGTGAATCTGGGTGTGGGGGAGATACAGTGTGCTTCCATAGATGTGTAGGAATATTTGTACAGGGAGATCATATGTATATTCAAATCTTGATATATTTTGGAAAACTGCTTTGGTACCTTATGTTTCGGAGGAAAAACTGCTTACATGCAAAGGAATGGCATAAGGCAGATTCACACTTCCGTACCTTAAGGATACCACTTATTCCCCTTGAAGCTTGCAGGAGATAAAATGTTCTAAATTTCAGGGTGGTTATAAAAACTGAAAGATATTTTTGTGTATTTAATACTTTTTTGTTAACGGGTTTTTTTTTTAAAAAAAGTAACAAAACAAAAGATCAGTTTCCTTGTTAAAGTTCTGTTTGAAAATATATCCATGTCTCTGGAAAAGTCATTATTATTGTGGAATATTAATAGGGTAACCTTTATGCTCTCTTGTCTACCTGAACAAGTTAATGATTCTTTCCACAAAGGTTAATATTATTTTATGGAGAGCTTTATGGATCTCCCCCAAACATCTAACCAAATACTTATATTTTTAGAGGCTATTCATATTTAAAATTCAGGAGGTTAGAACATTGTCCTGGTTTAAATCGGTGTCTTATATTGATTAATGAAAGCTTGTAACCCTGTTTAATTGGTCTTGTTTTTTAATTTGAACATGTATAAACTATGCATTTTCATTTTGAGTCTCAAGAACTTACAAATATCCATATTAATGAAATCCAAGTGAGTTAGTTAGGTTCCATCAACCTGCAATTTGTCAGAATTCCTCAGTGGCTTCTGCCATTATGTTTGTAGTAGGTACATCTATCCTCCTTTCACCTTAATCAATAGGTTTCTCTCTTAGGTACTAGTATTCCCACTGGAGCAACTAAAGTCATTGGTCAATTGAGACTTACCGCATCAAAGTGATAGCAACATGTCATTAAAACCAATTTTTTTTAAAAAAAATCTAAAGCGTCTAGAAAAAAAAATAAAAAACCCACTCTTGAACTATAAAAACAAGGCAATTAGTCTAAACTCCAGTGACAAATTGTTCCATAGTCTAGCCCAGTGGTTCTTAACCTCGGCGATATTGCCCCCCCAGGGGGCGATTCCATTTTTCAGGGGGGCGAAGGAACGAAAAGGGGGCGATATGGAGGTGATGGAGCGAGAAGTTTTGGGGACACTTTTGAGACTTTTTCATACAGTGAATCGCTGTATATCTGTCGTACAAAAACATCAGATCGCTCGCTATTAGTGGATTGAATTGTGTTTTCAAATGTTCCTCCAGCTAGCTTCAGTACAGAACATCGTACATATCTGAATACGCATCGCTTATCTTCATGCGCATTGCGCAGCAGCCTCTACCCATACAGTGGCGTGCCATTGGCCAGAATGGGCAGCGATGGAGAGTGGAGCGCTTTGGATTTCACATTCCAGTTTGTGTCTTTTTAATCCTTTTTAGAGTGTGCGTGACTATATATACTTTCCTCGAATCTTAATTTAGTTTCAGAGTTTTCGTCTTGAAATTCTTAGTTCCTGCATTGCGGTTTGTTCTAATGCCCTTTTTATATTTGTTTTTGCGTCTTAAATTTCACTTGTAATTCAATCATTAAATGTTACTGTTTTTCTTTTCGGGCATTTCACTTTCTTGCAATTGAATTTTGTTTTCAGTGGTCATTACATTTAAGTGTCTTGAATAAATAAGATAATAATGACATACATGTATCATGAGGTTTGGGAAGAAAGTGACGGGTGGCACCAACATTTTTCACACAGTTGAGATATGGGAAAAAGACTGGAAATAAACTATTTGCATCTATATGTCCTGGTGACAATTTTAAAGAAAACAAAAAAAAAGTGTTAGCATAAATTGAAGAATTATTTCCTATGTTGTGATTGAGAGGTTATGTTGGGGGAGGGGGGCTATGACGACTTCCTCATTGGCTCAAGGGGCGATTTGTTCAAAAAGGTTAAGAACCACTGGTCTTGCCAAAGTGGAAAAAGCAGAATTAATTCTTATATTAGCGAAAAGGTTGAGAAAGTCAATAAGGAAGGTAGTCCCAGGTTCCCAGGTAAAAGAGGATCGATAGAAGAGAATATTTATAGCTCAGGGTTACTTGGTGCTCTCTGCAGCATCAAGTAACCCCGCTATTTTCTTGCAGATGTTTCATTACCCTACTAGATAACATCATCAGTGCTCAGTGCTAAGAGAGGATCATTATATAAACTTATCTGAGTTTTTTCAATGTTATCAAGTGAACCATCAAGTATCTGTTAAATGGGAAAGATAGGAATAAGAAACGTGGAGCATAAATGCTGCAGCACAAATACATGCTCTGCAGTAGTCATCCTTAACAGTTATGTCAGGCTTCATTCTTGCTTGCAATAAATATTCTAAAGTACCACAGTTGCATCCGAGTTTTTGCCATATCTAGCAGACAGTTGAATTAAGATTTAAGAGTCTTGGCTTTTCGTAGGATATAATTTCAATCAGTAATGAACACTCATCAAATTCTCAGATCGGATTCTGCAGTGTTCTGTCCTTTTTCGCTAAGAACATAGAATGTAAAATTATGAGGCTGGAAAGGATCTCAAAGGTCAAGGCAGGAAACCTTATACCATCCTGGTCAAACAATTGTCCAGTCTGTTTTTGAAAACCTCCAGTGATGGAACATCTCCAGAAGGCAAGCTATTACACTGATTGTTCTCATTGTCAGAAAATGTCTCCTTTACTTTTAGAGTGGATTTCTTTAACAAGCCTGCATCCATTATTTTTTGTCCCTCTGAGGCTTTGGTGAATAAGTCAGTCTCCTCTTCTCTGTGACAGTCCTTCAAGCACTGGCAGATAGTTTTCCTGACTGCCCTAATCCTTCTCTTCAACAGGCTAGCTCCCTTAACTGTTCGTCATACAATTTAGCCTCCAGACCCTTTACCATCTTTTTTGCTTTTCTCTGCACACTTTCTGGAGTCTCGTCTTTTTTATATCATGGTAACCAGAACTGTACACTTCCAGTGTGGCTTTACTAGTGCAGTATAAAGCAGTATTATCACTTCTTGCACTCTTGATGCTATTCCTGTTTATACAGCCTAAGACTCCATTGGTTCTTTTGGCAGCTGAAGCACATTGCTGGCTCATACTTAAGTGGTGGTCCACTATGACACTTAGCTCTCTTTCACATTTGCTACTGTTGAGCCAGGTATCACCTAAATTTGGTTTTTCCTGTCTATGTGCAGGACCTTACTTTTCTTACCACTGAATGCATCTCGTTGGATAGGGTCCAATGCTCAAGTCTTTTAAGATCCTTCTGAAACTTGAAATTTATCTTCCACAAGGTTAGCAATTTCCCCCAGCTTGGTGTCATCTGCAAATCTGATGAGCTCCCCTTCTATCCTAGATACTATTATTAGGGTTGTGTTGGGAGTGCTGAAGAACCTCTGGGTTGGGGGCTCTTTTCATGTCCCCATTAAGTTGCCCACGAAAGTGGTACCCATTTATCTACTTGTGGTCACTCACTTTCAAACTGCCAGGTCAGCAAGAGCTGGAGCATGTGACAGAAGTTCATCCACTCCTGCAGCAGCAACCAGGTCTTGAACACGAGCCTGCCAATCATCAGCCCAGCATCCTAACCCAGGAGTAGGCAACCTTGGCTCTTTTATGACTTGTGGACTTCAGCTCCCAGAATTCCTGAGCCAGCCATGCTGAGGGGAAAGGGAGAGGTTTCCAAGCTGAGCCATGGTGGCTCAGGAATTGTGGGAGTTGAACTCCACAAGTCATAAAAGAGCCAAGGTTATCTACCCCTGTCCTAACCACATGAGCCCAGATAGGTCATTTATGAAGATGTTGAAGAGTACCAAGTCCAAGACAAAACTTTGAGATACTGCAGTGCATGCATCTCTCCATGTAGATGCACTTCCATTAAGGACTACATACTGGGTGCTGTTAGTGAGCCAGTTGCAAATCCATGTGGTGGTAGGGCTGTCTATTTCACATTGTTTTAATCTTACAAAGTGGGCCGTGATCTACTTCGTGAAATGTTTTACTGAAGTCCAAGTATAGTATGTCCAAAGTATTTCACTGGTCTACTAATTTAATCATTTTATCAAAGAAGGCTATAAGGTTTGCCTGGCCTGATGTAATCACCTTGTTCATTTCTAGATGCTCACAAATCTTCTGCTTGATTATCTTTTCCTGGATTTTCCCAGGTATTGATGTCAAGCTCATTATCCTATAAAATGAACAAGACTGAGCTCAATCCTATTAGCAGGAATTGTGCAAGAGATTCCTAAGAGGAGTATCTGCCTACTATAGAGTTCATACGCATTTGTCTGAAATGGTATAGGGTTTCCTGCCTGAGCAGGGGGTTGGACTAGAAGACCTCCAAGGTCCCTTCCAACTGTTATTCTATTCTAATTTTCAAATCGTAGTATAACATCTCTACTTGGTTATAAAATGTATTTAGTATTACTTTTTCATGTTTTCAGCAGGAAAAAAAAATAATATTGGAAATGCCTTGCAGATAATCCTTGCGTAACAACCAGTCATTCGGTGACCATTTGAAATCATGATGGCACTGAACAAAGGATGCTTATGTCCGTTCCTTGAAGTTATCGCCATTGCAGCACTTTTGTGGTAACAATTAGAATTTGGACACTTGGCAGCCTGCCCGAATTTACAAGTACAGCGTGTTCTTCAACGGCTCCTTCCACCAATTTCGCTTTCCCCTCCCCTCAGCTTTTCTGCTCTTTTGGCTGCCTTGCATTCTGCTACCACCTACCTCTGCTACTCCCAGTTGACCTTCGCTATTTTTCGCTATTTTCTTCTTACTGTGGCTGACAAGGTATGCCTGTCTGAGCCGCTGCTGGCCCTCGTACTGCTTCAGGGTGGCTTCAGAGAGCGATCAGCAGCGGCCTTAATTAGGAGTGCCTCAGCAGCAGTGGGAGGAAGAAATTAAGTCAGCTGGAGTGAGGAGCAGCAGAGGGAGGTGATGGAGTAGGGGGCAGCCAAAAGGGCAGAAATGAGGGACGAGAAAGATAAGTGGGAGGAGTTGAAGAGGAGGCAAGAACAGCAGGGCAGCAAAAGCATGAGGCCCTGGCTTAAGGACTGCAACCAGGTCTCCTCGGAACTGCGGTCTCTGTGGTATGGCCACGTATTCTTTTGTTTAATGACCGCTTCCCTTATGAGTGGAAGTTTCAGCCCAATTAGGATCGTTAAGCGTGGACTACCAGTACTAGAAAAGTGAACCAAGCACACATTCATTGTAAGCTTCTTTTAGATCAGTGTTTCTCAACCTTGACAATTTGAAGGCATGTGGACTTCAACTCCCAGAATTCCACAGCCAGCAATGCTGGTTGTGGAATTCTGGGAGTTGAAGTCCACATGCCTTAAAATTGTCAAGGTTGAGAAACACTGTTTTAGATTGTTACTGATTTACTGCATGATTAACAGCTATGACTTAAAAGGCCCGTTTTTAAAAAGTGATTCCTCTTCTTTTTTAAAAAAAGGCAGAAAATCAAGTGCCGCCTTCCATTCCTGATAACTACAAGTACATATCTATTCTGTTTAACTACTTCTCTTCTAGAGATGTGGGGGTTTTTGTTTGTTTGTTTTTTGCAAGTTCCCAATTTAATCTAGAGCAGTGGTTCTTAACCTTTTTGAACGAATTGCCCCCTTGAGCCAATGCGGAAGTTGTCATTGCCCCCTCCCCCAACATAACCACTTTGCATCTTAAGAAGACAGAACTCTTGGAATAGCTCTTCCAACAGGAATCCTTTATTAAGAGAAAATGGTTGCAGGCATGCTAGACAGGACTTGGGGTTCAAGCTCTCCCATTCAAGGTTTTAAGGGGTTCCCCAGTAGTCCCACCCAATCAACCCCCCTTCCAGTGATAGTTTCAAGTATCACAATTCCATCCCCTTTCTTCTTCCGTCTGGATGGAGACTTCAGATAACTACATGAAAGGCAATTACTCTTCTTTGATATGTTAAAGCTTAGAGGCCACAATAAACACACATTCAGTCCTTTGAAGTGTGCTGAAGGAAGTGAGGGCCATAAAGCCACTTTGCTCTCCCCCTTTTCTCCCTCTTATGGCAGAATCCAGAGAAGGCAGAATTGGGAGTTTCTATGTTTGATAATTAAAGATGAAATATAATTGGATTCTGACATCCGGCCCCTCTTAACAATAAGAGAGATCCACCTGAAGGAAAACACAAGTAAAGAATTTAGTTAGGCTTGTTAGGATACTCTGTGTGAAACTTCTTCAATAGCTTCGGAGCTCTGACGTGACGTTTATGGACCCACTCATTTTGTGAGGCAGGGAGGTGTTTCCAGGCAACTAGGTACTGAGTTGTTCCATGATATCTCCTAGAGTCAAGGATCTCTTTTATTTCGAAGTGTTGTTCCCCCTCCACCATGATTGGAGGTGGTGGGGGGGGGATTTTTGGCCGTAGAGGTGACTGATGCTCTCTTTTCAGCAAGCTGCAATGAAAAATTGGGTGTATTTGCCTGAGGTTTTTGGGTAATTCTAATTCTACTGTTACTGGATTTATGATCCTTTTAATTGGAAAAGGTCCTATATATTTTGGTCCAAGTTTTTTACAGGGCTGTAGGGACTTTAGGTATTTTGTAGATAAGTACACCATTTCTCCTATAATGAATGGTGTAGGCTCAACCCTTTTTTTATCGGCTTGTGCTTTGTATGCCCGCCTAGCTTCATCTAGTGATTTTCTGACTATTGGCCAGGTGTTTTGTAGGTTTTCCATCCATTCTTTCAGTGAAGGGATCGTTGGTTCTTTTGGGGTTAACTCTGGCATAGGGTTGAAACTTTGGCCGTTGGCTATTTGAAAAGGAGTGTAGCCTGTGCTGGAGTGGACTGCATTATTGTAGGCAACTTCTGCAAAAGGAAGTAAGTCCGTCCAATCACTCTGTTGGAAATTTAAAAAACATCTCAAATATTGCTCAAGTACCGACTGGCAGCGTTCCGCTTGTCCATCTCCTTGAGGGTGGTGGCTAGATGTCAATCCCTGAGTGGTCCCTAAGAGGGATAAAAATTCCTTCCAAAATGCAGACGTAAATTGCACTCCCCTATCAGAGATGATGCGTTGGGGTGCCCCGTGCAATCTGTAAATGTGCTGGATGAAAAGTTTTGCTAAGGCCTTTGCAGTTGGAATTTTTTGGCAAGGGATAAAGTGCACCTGTTTGGAAAATAGGTCCGTGACTGTCCAGATAACAGTATTCCCATTGCTTTCAGGCAATTCCACTATAAAATCCATGGCTATTTCCCTCCAGGGGGCTGAGGGACTTGCCACTGGTTGTAACAGCCCTGGCGATTTCCCTTGCAACCTCTTTGCTGATGCACAGGTTGGGCAGCTGGCAACATAACTTTCTCTGTCCTTTTTTATTGATGGCCACCAAAATTGCCGTTTAATTAAGTGTAAAGTTTTTACAAATCCAAAATGCCCTGCTGATTTTGTGTCATGGCAAAGTTGCATGAAAGTTAGTCTTTGAGTTGTTGGTATATATAACTTTTCCCCTACCCAAGGCAATCCGTCTCTCATTGTGCACACATGTTTGTTTTTCTGGAACCAATCATCTGTTTCCAAACTTTTTCTGAATTCAATCCCAGTTTGGCTGTCCAGTTGTGGTTTTATTTTGGCTTGGGTTCTTGTGGTTACTGGCGCTGCCAGTTGTGATTCTGCCATTATTGGTCTAGAGTCTGTGGTTCGTGCGCTGTTATATTGGGGCATGCGAGATAGTGCATCTGCCAGGAAGTTCTTTCTTCCTGGTAAATGTTTGAGCTTAAATTGGAATTGATGAAAATGCTGGGACCAGCGGGCTTGTTTGGGATTGAGTTTCCTGGAAGTTTTCAGGGCTTCTAAATTTTTGTGATCAGTCCATACCTGGAAGGGGATTTTGTTGCCTTCCAGGAACTGTCGCCACGTGAGTAATGCCCAACGTATCCCATAAGCCTCCTTCTCCCATACGGGCCAGCGCTGTTCTGTTTCCGTGAGTTTCTTAGATGTATATGCACAGGGTTGCAATACTGCATCATCATTTTCTTGTAATAGCACAGCCCCCACTGCCACATCACTTGCATCTGCCTGTATTATGAAGGGCTTGTCCATATCTGGGTGCCTTAGTACTGGTTCGGCAGAAAAAAGTCTCTTTAGTCTCTCAAACGCTGCTTGGCACTCCATTGTCCATTTTAGTGGCTGGCTAGGTTTTACTGAGGATGTTCCCTTCGTTTTTAGTAAGTTAGTGAGGGGCAAGGCTATCTGTGCAAATGAGGGGATGAATTGGCGGTAAAAATTTGCAAAGCCCAGGAAACTTTGTAGTTGCTTTCTTGTGCGGGGTGGTGCCCATTCTAATACTGCTCTGACCTTCTCTGGGTCCATTTCAATGCCCTGTGGGGATATGCGATAGCCTAGGTAGTCTATCCTTTCCTGGTGGAATTCGCATTTTGAGAGTTTGGCATATAGGTGAGCGGCTCGCAGCTTCTTTAAAACCGCTCTGACAAGTTTGACGTGTTCTTCTTTTGTTTCGGTAAATATAAGAATGTCGTCCAAGTAAACAAGGACCCCCTTAAACAGGTGCTCCCTTAGAACGTCATTGATTAATTGCATAAAGACTGCAGGGCCCCCTTGTAATCCAAATGGCAAGACTTTGAATTGATAGCACCCCATGGGGCAGTTAAATGCAGTCTTCCATTCGTCCCCTTCCTTGATTCTCACGCGATAGTAAGCTTCCCTTAAGTCTAGTTTAGAAAAAATTTTCCCTTTCGATAGGTGTGACAGCATGTCTTTCATGAGGGGCAGCGGGTATAGGTTGCTTTCACTGATTGTGTTCAGGGCCCTATAATCCACGCATAAACGTAAAGAGCCATCCTTCTTCTCTCTAAAAAGGACCGGGGCAGCCACTTTAGGCTTAGCTGGTTCAATGAAACCTCTCTCCAGTTTTTTTTTTATAAATCTTTCCATTTCCTCCTTCTCCTTTGGGCTCATGGAGTATAATCTGGGTTTCGGGAGTTTTGCCCCAGGCTTGAATTCAATGGTACAGTCTGTGGGTCGGTGGGGGGGAAGCTCATTCGCCCTCTCCTCACTGAAGACTTCAGCAAGGTCCCTATATTCCTCTGGTATTTCTGTTAATCTTTTTTCCTCTCCTATGGATGCTTTTTCTATTCTTGATTCTGGTAGCCTCTCTTGGGGTTTTAAGTCCATAGGGTCCCCCTTCGGGAATTTGATTTCTGTCGTCCTCCAATTTACCCAGGGGTTCCATTTTTTCAACCATTCCATCCCTAGAATCATTGGGCATTCCATACCTGGGGTCACCACAAACGTTAAGTCCTCTTCATGGTTTGCCCAGGGAGAGGTGTATTGGCAAAGTGGCTAGGGTAGCTGGCACCCCCCCCTGCTATGGATCCATCTAGCTGGCCAAATGAGATTGGTTGTTCCAGTCTCCTGGATGGGATGCCCAGATTCCCCACTAGTGTTGGGCTAATGAGGCAGCGGGTGCAGCCAGAGTCTATTAAGGCTTTCACCTTCACAGCTTCGGGCATGGGGGGGATTAATATAGTCACTGTTTTGAAGATGGGTGTGATGCGTCCACTTACCAGGGGTTCGCCTTCCGAGCTGTCATCTGAGGCATCCACCGTCCCTGTGGTGTAGGCTGGAGTTCTTTCCCCTTGGTGAGCAGAGGTGGGGTTTTCTGCAATTTCCATCATTTTCATGGCTGTTTCTTTTGGCTTAGCTGAATACCCTCTGGGTTTGTTGATTGGGGATCTGTCTGGGTTGTGCTGGGGGGCCTTTGAGCGGCATTCTACAGCTCGATGCCCTTCTCTTCCGCACTTGAAACACCCCATCTGCTTCTTGGCTGTATCCGATGATTTCACCGGTTGGTGTGTCAGCTCAGGCGGGGGGCGGCTCCATTGTTTTCCTCGGCGATGCCTCTTCAATATGTCGATCTCTGCTTCCTCTGCCAAGACGTACCATTCCTCAAGTCGATGTGGGTCTCCGCGGGGCAGGCAAGCATCATATAGATCATAGTTTAGTCCGTCTTTGAAACGGCCAAGGAGGATGTCTTCTGGCCAATTCAGTTTGCTGGCAATGGCTCGGAATTCTTGTGTATACTCAGCCACTGGGCGTTTGCCCTGCCTCATCGTTGTTATTCTTTCACGGGCTTTGCGATCAGCCAGGGGGTCTTCAAATCGTCTTCTCAACGAGGACATGAAACGGTTGAAGTTACGGAGTTCTGGGGCATTGGAGTCATGCAGGTTCACCACCCAATCTGCAGCTGGTCCATCCAGGGCAGATTGCACGATCCGGATGCGGGCTTTGTCGCTGGGGATGTCCTGCCCAAATTCCTCCATGTAGCTGAGGACTTGGGTTAGGAAAAACCCCAAGCGTGTTGGCTCCCCTTTGAATTTCACCTCCAACGGGGGACGTCTTGGAATGGATCGGTGCCTCCATTGTGGGTGGTAGTGTCTTCCGTCCAGATTTCCATCTGTGGTCCGGTAGGGGGTGGGAGCTCCTGGAGCAGTAAATGTCCCTGGGGTTGCAGGTTCCACGTCCCCCTCGGTGTCTCTCCCTTTGTGGCTCCAGGAACTGGGGCGGGCGTAGGGCTCAGGAATCTCCTCTCCTAGGGAGCTGAGAGTTCTCTTCATCAGGTCAATAGCTCTCTCTAGGATCCAGTCTGAGTACGGCATACAGCTTCCTCCCTCTTCACTTGCGTGCAGGGATTTCTCCATCTCCTGCTTCCATTCTGGTTGCTTGGTCCCCCGTCTCAGGGTCACTTTTCTTGATTCCTTTCCCCACTCGCTTTTCTTTCCAACGCCCATCGACCAGCGAGGCTTGTGGTCCTGTGTCTCCACCACTTCTTCTTCTGAGAAATCTGGCCTCTCGGATCCCAACATCTGGCAAGGTTCCAACTGGGTCAGCGGCTCTCTTTCCAGGGAGTTTTCTCCCTCTCTTGCTTCGTTGTCTGACATGGTAAATTTTTGCAAAATCCCCCGGCAAGGGTCTACCTTCCAGGTGGATTAATTTTGCAAGTCCTGTCTACTGTAAGGACCCACCCCACTTTGCATCTTAAGAAGACAGAACTCTTGGAATAGCTCTTCCAACAGGAATCCTTTATTAAGAGAAAATGGTTGCAGGCATGCTAGACAGGACTTGGGGTTCAAGCTCTCCCATTCAAGGTTTTAAGGGGTTCCCCAGTAGTCCCACCCAATCAACCCCCCTTCCAGTGATAGTTTCAAGTATCACAATTCCATCCCCTTTCTTCTTCCGTCTGGATGGAGACTTCAGATAACTACATGAACGGCAATTACTCTTCTTTGATATGTTAACGCTTAGAGGCCACAATAAACACACATTCAGTCCTTTGAAGTGTGCTGAAGGAAGTGAGGGCCATAAAGCCCCTTTGCTCTCCCCCTTTTCTCCCTCTTATGGCAGAATCCAGAGAAGGCAGAATTGGGAGTTTCTATGTTTGATAATTAAAGATGAAATATAATTGGATTCTGACACACAACATAGGAAATAATTCTTCAATTTATGCAAACACTTTTTTTGTTTTCTTGAAAATTGTCATCAGGACATATCGATGAAAATAATTTACTTCCAGTCTTTTCCCCATATCTCAACTGTGTGAAAAATATTGATGCCACCCGTCACTTTATTCCCAAACTTCGTGATACATGTATTTCATTATTACCTTATTTATTCAAGACACTTAAATGTAATGACCACTGAAAACAAAATTCAATTGCAAGAAAATGAAATGTCTGAAAAGAAAAACAGTAACATTTAATGATGGAATTACAAGTGAAATTTAAGACACAAAAAGAAATATAAAAAGGGCATAAGAACAAACCACAATGCAGGAACGAAGAATTTCAAGACAAAAACTCTGAAACTAAATTAAGATTTGAGGAAAGTATATATAATCATGCACACTCTAAAAAGGATTTAAAAGACACAAACTGGAACGTGAAATCCAAACCGCTCCCCCCTCCATCACTGCCCATTCTGGCCAATGGCACACCACTGTATGGGTAGAGGCTGCTGCGCAACGCGCATGAAGATAAGTGATGTGTATTCACATATGTACGGTGTTCTGTACTGAAGCTAGCTGGAGGAACATTTGAAAACACAATTCAATCCACTAATAGCGAGCGATCTGATGTTTTTGTATGACAGATATACAGCGATTCACTGTACGAAAAGGTCTCAAAAGTGTCCCCAAAACTTCTTGCTCCATTGCCCCCATATCACCTCCTTTTCGTTCCTTCGCCCCCCTGAAAAACGAAATCGCCCCCTGGGGGCGATATCGCGCAGGTTAAGAACCACTGATCTAGAGTGCTGGTGGGTCTCCCACTTATATACTAACAAGGCTGGACCTGTCTAACTTCTTGAAATCAGGCTGCCTAAGAGTAATGTAAGGTGTTACGAGTATCAAATGACACTATTTAGAGTAATTAAGATACATTCACTGGTATGGATAGAACATGACAGGATAAAAAGTATTCAGCCACCATTGAAGATCCTTAACTATAATATTTATTCTGAAAATTATATCAAGATATATATTGCTCTGAAACCACAACAAAGTTGTAACAGAACAGGACAACATTATGTTAAAGAATCTTAAAATTTCTTATATTATCAACATAAGAAATCTGATTAATGGAGTCTATTTCGGTAAATAACTGTCCATCGTTAGCCTGAATTCCTAATATAAGTTTTGTTTCTGTTGTTCCAAATGACAAACCAGTAACTTCTCAGCAATCTTTCTGAATCCCAACATTTATGATGATTACAGTTCAAAGAAACCTCAGATTGTTTTCAATATAAAAGCCCCCAATTAAACGTTGGTGCTGTAAAGGCTCAGTATGATTCATCTGTAGGGTTTCTGGCAAATAATTAAAGTCAGTCCTTATCTATCTGTTCCAACTATATAAAATTAATAAGAGTCTCCTTTTTTGGCTGAGGCTGAGGCAAAAACAGTGACAAATCAGTCACAAATAACCTTAAATGTGCCACAGAGAGTTAATTAGTTGAATCCTGACTTTCCAAAAATTGGTCTTAATGTAAAAAAGAAACTTAATGTAAAAAAGAGAGAAATGTTGAAGTACTATCCATAATTACTTAATGGTCGGTGTGGCCAGGTCTGTGCAGCTGGATAGACATGGGCAAGTTGACATGGATGGGGGGTCTCAACCAGATCAGCACAGATGATTTGGTGCAGCCAGATTGGTGCAGATGGGTGGCAGGGGCGCAGAGGGTAGAGCAGGGGTAGGCAACCTTGGCTCTTTTATGACTCGTGGACTTCAACTCCCAGAATTCCTGAGCCAGCCATGCTGAGGGGAAAGGGAGAGGTTTCCAAGCTGAGCCATGCTGGCTCAGGAATTCTGGGAGTTGAAGTCCATGAGTCATAAAAGAGCCATGGTTGCCTACCCCTGGGGTAGAGTAACCTGGTCCCATTCCCTTTTTTACCCAATTTCAAATGTCAATACCGTAAGGTGATTGATTGGTATGGATCAGATCAGCTTCCCAGAGCCTGGCGCGATCCGATCCACAACTTGCAAAAGCACCAATCCATCACCTTATTTTGAAACCTGTAAGAAAGGGAGTGGGATACGGGTCCTTTCCCTTCCTTTTCCCTGTTCCCTTCTTTCCGTTCCCAGGAGAGCAGCAGGGAGAATCACAGCAGGAGGGCGAGCAAACATTGCACAACCCCCTGGATCTGCCAGGTGAAGAAGCACCCCTGGTGAGCAGATGGGTGGTCTCTGAGGACTTGAGTCTCTGTGGGTGGCTGGGGTGGCAGCCTCATTTGATGCATCCCTTCAGGCAAGTGAGGTAGGCTGGGCCACGCCTGATCAGAGGAGGAGGAGGCAATGGGGACACTGTTCTTGAGGGCGGCAGATTGACCATTGCTGGGGTCCAGCAGCTCTGCAGATTGGTTTCCCTTTGAGGTTGCAGTTCCTGGGACATAACAAGGCCCAGCTCCACATTCGGCTGCCAGCAGTTCGGGCAGGTGGTGAGTAGCGGCAGCAACAGCGCAAAGTTGCCACGCTCAGAATGGGGAAGATGATGGGAAGGAAGTACATCTCCTCTTGGTGGTGGTGGGGATGGATGGCGGAGGACATCTTGGCATCCTGACTATCACCCAGACCTTCTTGGACTCTTACTTCCTTTCCCTCTCACAGAAGTGTGTTTCTCAGACTTCCTCCCTCCCTTCTTTGTCGGGAAAGTTGCAGGCAGAGGGCAGACCTCTTATGGAGTGCTCTGGCTGACATCCCAAGCAGTCACCCCTAGAATGGCAGCGGCAGGGCCACAATCTGGACGTGCTCGTCGTGGCGCACAGTCTAGGCTAGGGGCTTGCCAGGCTGCATGTCCCATTCTGGGAAGCGGGAAGACACCCGCCTTAATTATGAGGTCTGCCGTTCCACCATGCCTTGGGCCTAGAAGGGTACGTTTTTTCTGCTGGGAGGGAAGTGCCTCGTCACCTCCCCACTTGGTCCGAATAATCCCACGGTAATGATTCCCCTCACCATGAGTTGTACCCATCACCGCATCCCCTTTGGCTGTTTCTTTTTCAGGAGAGGAAATTGATCTTTCAATGATGCCAGCCTACTAAAAGCTTATTTGTTTGCAAATATTCAGATCTCTTAACCCAGGGGTCTTCAAACTTGGCCCTTTTATGACTGGTGGACTTCAACTCCCAGAATTCCTCAGCCAGCGTGCCTGGCTGAGGAATTCTGGGAGCCCTTTTATGACTTGTGGACTTCAACTCCCAGAATTCCTCAGCCAGCGTGCCTGGCTGAGGAATTCTGGGAGCCCTTTTATGACTTGTGGACTTCAATTCCCAGAGTTCCTCAGCCAGCGTACCTGGCTGAGGAATTCTGGGAGTTGAAGTCTACCAGTCATAAAAGGGCCAAGTTTGAAGACCGCTGTCTTAACCCGTTAGATTTCACACACATATTAAAACTAAAATTTCTAGAACTTTCCTGCCCTTTGTCCGTAACATTTCTTTCTCAGCTGTGACTTATGATTGATACTCATAATTAAGAGACCTGTGAACCTGGTTGAAGCTGTATGGTGGTGATATGTTGTTGATATATATTGGGTTGGTTTGTTTAATGTTATGCCTAGATTCACTCTAAGCCATGATTTTGTTTAATCTTTTTTTTAACAGGCAGAGTTGCTCACAAAATAGTGCTAAGTCGTAAAGATTTTGCTTAAGTACTGTTTCATTTGTGGTTTTAATATAGCATCCTAGCAAAATTCTCTTTCATGAACCATCTTGAGTAGTTTTTCTTACAAATTCTAAGAACTTGGCTCTCAAAAGTGTTTGGCTTCTTCCGACTTTAATGCTGCATGCATGCCATTATGGCTTGTGCCTACTCAGAAAACGTATCAATTGCACATTTTTCCATAAATGTAATCACATCTTTCCATCATACAAACAAACAGTAAGGTAAATTATGCATAGATAGTCCTCACTTACCAATCAAGTGATTCAGCAACTATTTGAAGTTACAACAGCACCGAACAAGACTTACAGCTGGTCTTTGAAGATGCAGCCATCATAGTGTCCCTAAGATTGCAATTCAGGCAGTTTGCAACTGGTGCACATTTACAATAGTTATGGCATCCTATGCTCATGTGATTGCCACTCATGACCTTCATAGCTGGCTTCCCACAAGCAAAGACAATGGAGTAGACAGCAGGGAAATTGCAAGTCATGATCATGTGCTATCATACTTCACAACCTGCTGTGATTTGCTTAACAGGCACAGTGGAAATAATAATGAACTGATGTTAAGTCGGGCACACGGTGTGATTTTTTTTCAACTTACAAGCACATTGAGTAGTGACAGAGTTGCTAGTTCCAACTGTGGTTGGAACCTGACTACAGACAGATACATTGGGCTCAATTTCCCCAATAAAATCCAACTGAAAAAGTGTTAGGTAACAGCACAACACATTGCATGGCTTTCAGTGCAAGTCATTGAAGCTCAGTTTTAAGGAACACCAAGCACATGCAAATGGGTTGTAGTGTGACTGGTTTCATAGATCAAATGTTTTTATTCTGTTAAATAAGCAACGCTCATCTGCTTTTAAGGATTTAACAGATTAGCAGTTTCTAATACCGAGATCTCAAATTAAGAACTAAAGAATTAGGTTTTATTTTTGTTTTCCATTTCCATCTTTTGGCATACTTTGCTCCTTGAGATTTTATCAAGATTTCAATCCAATTTCAATCCAATCAGAAACATTTCTACCAATCCATCAATGGAGAAACTGCATTGACTCAATCAGCATCTGACAAGGAAGAAACAGTGCAGTTCTGGGCGCAGATATGGGATAACCCAAAGAAATATAACAGGGATGCAGCTTGGCTAAAGGAGGTGGAAAAGAATAAAAAAAGAAACTGAAATGAAAGAACTAGTAACAACAGCAGGAATGGTAGAGAAAAGAGCAAGGAAGATCAAGAATTGGTCAGCATCAGGTGAAGATGACCTGCATATTTTTTAATTGAAGCTTCTGACTAGTCTACACCCACTCATTGCCAAGCAGTTTAACAACATACTACAAGGTGAAATTGAAGAGTGGCCAACATCTGGGAAAACTTAACTGATAATGAAAGATCCAGCAAAAAGGCCAATTACCTGCTTACCAACAACTTTCAAATTGCTACCTGGTGTGATAGCTGATGCAATCCCATAGCATCTAGTTGCAAACAAGCTCTACCTGAGCAGAAATGAAGCTGCTCCAACAGCACAGAAAGAAAAGATCAACTCGTAATTGACAAAATGATTTTGGAAAACTGCAAGAAAAGTAAGACCAACCTAAATGTAGCATGGATTGATTATAAAAAGGCATTTGGCTCTCTGCCACGATTGGATAATAATCAAGTGCTTAGAAATAAAAGGAGTCATTAGAAACTTCAAAAATGTTGTGCAAAGATTGATGGCACAACAACACAATTGCAGGTCAATGGTGAGAGACTGGGAGAAATTAATATCAAGAGAGCAATATTTCAAGGAGATTTAAATTCACCACTACTATTTATCATTGAACTGATTTCTCTGTCAAAATTACTGAATAATTCAGGCCATAACAATCAAATATAAAAAAAATGCCAGGCTATCCCACATCCTTTACATGGACAATTTGCGATTATTTGGAAAAACACCAATATGAAATGGAATCACTACTCAACACTGTCTATATATATACAGCCAAAATATTGCAATGGAATTTGGACTGGACAAATGCATCACACTCACCATCAAACAGGGAAAAATAGTGAAAGCTGAAGGAATTGAGATGCCCCATGGAAACAATATCAAGAGTCTGGATGAAGATAACTACAAATACCTGGATATCCTTCAAGCTAACATCTAGTACAATGAAGTCCAGAAAAAGGTTAGAGGTGAATACCTTAAGAGAGTGAAAAAGATTTTAAAGTCCAAACTCGTGTAGGAAATACCATCAAGACAACACCTGGGGCAATTCCAGTCATTAGACACATAAATGGAATAGTGGACTGAACTCCAGAGAAGTAAAAGTCATGGGCAAAAAGACCAGAAAAATAATGACAATGAATTGTGCCCTTCATCCTCGTAGTGACATTGAGACTCTACATACCCAGGAAAATAGGTGGGTGTGGAAGGTGGCAAGTACATCAGATGGTTGAAGAAGAAAAAAGTACCGTGGAAGAATATCTGAAGGACAGTGAAGAAGATGCACTGAAGGCTTACTGGAGAGACCAAACTGGCCTACAAGAAAGACTAAATGCAGAACACAATGGAAGCATGGGAAGACAAAACATTACATGGCCAGTACATTAAAAAAATAGGGAAAGCATATAATAACAAGACCTGGCAATGGCTAAGAGCAGGAAAATTGAAGAAAGAGGTCAAGGGGTTAATTCTGGCTGCGCAGGACCAGGGTTTAAGGACAAATGCATACAAAGCCAGAATTGAGAAGAAAGCAACAGCCAGTAAGTGCCACCTATGCAGAGAAACTGAAGAAATCATGGAACACCCGGTTAGCTGCTTCAAGAAAATTGTACAGACTGAGTACAAGCAATGACATGACAAAACAGCAACAATGGTGCCTTGGAAGATCTGCAAGAAATATCATTTTTCTGCAGGCAAGAACTGGTGGGACCATAAAATAAAGTCATAGAAAATGAAAAAGCTAAATTGCTCAGGGACTTTAGAACTCAAGCAGACACGCACCTGCCACATAACGCCCCAGATTTAACAACTGTGGATACAAGGTAAAAAAAAAGTCTGGCTAATGGATGTGGCAATACCTGGAGACTGGAGAAGATAATAAGATACAAAGACCTGCAAATAGAAATAGAACAAACGTGGCAAAAGCAAGCAAAGTTAAGTACCAAATGTAGTAGGCGCCTGTCCCAAAACAACTGGAGCACCACTTGAATACCATCGGCATTGTCAAATTCACCGTCAGTTGCAAAAGGCGGCTTTACTCAGAACAGCCTTGGAAAGCTCTCAGTAGGTAGACAAAAATGCCAAATCCAGTCTGAGTATCTGACTGTGCAATGAATCAATAATTATAATAATGTGGTCATTAAGTGAATTTGGTTCTGCTATTGACTTGCTTGTTGGAAAGCAGCTGGGAAAGTTAATAATAATAATAAAGTTGGAAGGGACCTTGGAGGTCATCTAGTCAAACCCCCTGCTGAGGCAGGAAACCCTATACCATTTTGGACAAATGGCTGTCCTGTCTTTTCTTAAAAACTTCCAGTGTTGGAGCATTCACCGCTTCTGGAGGCAGGTTGTTCCACTGGTTAATTGTTCTAATGGTCAGGAAGTTTCTCCTTAGTTCTAGGTTGCTTCTCTCCTTGATTAGTTTCCATCTGTTGCTTCTTGTCTTGCCTTCAGGCACTTTGGAGAATAGCTTGACTCCCTCTTCTTTGGGGCAGCCCCTGAGATAGAACACTGCTATCATGTCTGCCCCTCGTCCCTCTTCATTAAACTAGACATACCCAATTCCAGCAACCGTCCTTATATGCTTTAGCCTCCAGTCCCCTAATCATCTTTGTTGCTCTTCTCTGTACTCTTTCTAGAGTCTCAATATCTTTTTTACATCGTGGTGACCAAAACTGGATGCAGTATTCAAGTGTGGCCTTAACAAGGCATTGTAAAGTTACAAATGGTCACATGATCCCAGGATGATAAATGCATGCTAGTTGTCAAGTGCTTGAATTTTTATCACATGATTGTTGGGATGCTGCAACAGTCCTAAGTGTGAAAACTGATCATAAGCCACTTTTTTCAGGGGTGTTGTAACTTTGGTCTCTAAACAAATGGTTCTACGTCAGTGGTTCTCAACCTGTGGGTCGGGACCCCATTTGGGGTCAAACGACCATTTCACGGGGGTCGCCAAACAAGGTTGTCCGCCATTTTTTCCTCCTTTTCTTTGGCCACGCCCCTGGCACCCGGTGATGTATAAGTGGTTGGGGGTCACCACAACATGGGGAACTGTATTATGGGGTCGCGGCATTAGAAAGGTTGAGAACCACTGTTCTACGTCAAGGACTCCTGTAGTGTTTGAGCAGCTAAGAGGTTACCAATCTTTGGAAACAAATTGCATATATAATTCCTAAATTAGTATGATCAACAACTCCACATTATCAGAATCACTTTACTCACATTGGCTTATACATTAATCTATGTTTTAACTAGGGTTTATTCAGTGGTTATCATAGTGGTCTGTAACAAACAGTATTTATAGGTCACAGTAAATTGGATTCAAGTCTCAAATTAAAATCTTAACCAAGCAAAATATTTCATTGTTCAATGCAACGTTGAATACTGTTAATGAATGAGACTTCACTCACTTAGGCTGGAAAATACGCTTAGAAAACCTCAGCAATTACAGTGCCCTTTTGTTTCCAAGTGGTCTAGGTTGAGAATTAGAAAAGGAATGACATGATTTCTTGATAACTTGAAAAGCTACCTTTGGAGCCTTGAGTTTTACAGCCAGATAAAAAAGCAGAAAAATATTGAATATTAGAAAAAAAAACAAATTCCCAACACTGCTGTATCCAAATTCTAACACAGTATAAAGGTCAACTATTACTGCTACCTCAAAAAATAACACAGCGCGATCCTAAACATCCAGCGACAAATGAATGCCCCCCCCCAGAATGGCCCGATTACCTACACACCCATTTAAAATGAAAATAATTTTTTTATTGTATTCCAAACCAATCATCCTCTGGCTCTTTTCAAGACCCAAGGAACATAATTTCAGCCATTTTGTGAAAGGCAAAAAAAAAAAAAAAAGTCATTCCCCACCCACGGGCATCCTTTATTCCTAGCTGCAAAGCGGTTGCCATAGCTATAAGTTAATTAACGACCGCTTCTTGCTTTCCCATTCCATATTCCTATTTTAAAACGGGAGAGGGACGGTTCACGCTGCATTCGTGGAAGGCACACCCCCGTTGCACGATCCTGTCATTTGGGAAGGGTTTTTTTTCCCTCTCCCCTGCTTCATGCGTTGTTATACTCTTCGTCCTTCCCACGCCGGGAAACGTTTTTAACCATTTGTTTATGGTAGATAGATAGACAGATAGACAGACAGACAGACAGACATAGATGATAGATAGATAGATAGATAGATAGATAGATAGATAGATAGATAGATAGATAGATAGATAGATAGATAGATAGATAGATAGATAGATAGATAGATATAAAAACGAGGAATTGTCAGGGCGTGGGAACCAAATACGAGCCTCCCGCCCATCACATTCGAAGCTACACCTGGCAGTTCCACTACTCCAAAACTACAATTTGAAAGCACTAGGCTTGGTGCACGTGAAGGGCTTTTGCAGGTAAGCGAGGACCTCGCCTCGCCAGGTAGCTTTGACCCGGTACAGCGCCGTCTCCTTTGCCGTCGGGACTGTTCACAGCACATGCATCGCCACCCGCCCTTCCTCTCCCTCAGCCCTCCCCTCCACAGAGCCGCTGTTTCCCACTGCCCCGCCCTTCCTGCGTTCCAGCAAACGCCAGAGCGCGCTTCTCGCGTCGAACGGCTTCCCAGCCGCCCCCTGAGCTGCTGTTGCGGAGGAGGACAAGCGGAGAGAAGCTGTGTGCATTAAGCGCCGAAGCTCGGGGTGTTGTTGTTTTTTTTTCTTCCCCCGATAAAACCAAACGGGAGCTCTGCGCCTGGGGGGCGGGGGGGGGGAGGCGAGCTTGGCGCCCTTTCCGGACGGTTGTTGGCGGAGAGGCGTACTTGCAACAGGCAGCCAGCCGGTTGGTCAGCTCCGCCTCGGGCCGAAATGATCGGGGTGAACAGCATCAACAGCAGCGGCAGCGCCGGCCGCCTGCGGGCGCGCTCCATGTGCTCGGTGCGCTACGGGCGCAACTGCCGCGGCATGGAGACCTTCTGCTACGGCTGGCCGCAGCGCTCTCGGACCCTCAAGCCCGTCCTCTACACGGACCTGGTGGTCAGCCGCCTGCAGAGCCGCAGGAAGAAGAAGCCGGTAAGGTGTGAAGAGCGAGGCTTGGGTGGTTCTGCAAGGTTTCCGGCGGCGCTCTGACGTTACCTTTTCTCCTGCGGAGAAAAGGTGGTATTAGGGGGAGGAAAGAGCGCGCTAGGCCGCTCTGGGCTGGGTTTGGCATTCAACTTCTCCCCAGCGATGCCTGGACGAGATGGGTTCGGCTGCGCTTTTGCGCGCACGGGCGCAAGGGTTTTGGAACCGGGGCACAAACGTTGATAATTGCCAAGGTAAATTCCCGCAGGTACGGGGTTCAAGACGCGAAGAAAGCTGGTTGTATGTTTGCAGGCTCTTCGGTGCATGGCATGCACCCATCCCGAATCTGCGTATTAATTACCAAGGGCCTGTGTGCCAAGAATGACAATTTTTGTCAAGACTCTAATCGTTGTCGGTGGTGTGATAGGTGGGTACCCTGGCCATGTGTGGGTCCTGCAGCCAGATTGAGCCCTGTAGCAGCTCGCATCAAGAATTCATACCAGGGAATTTATGTATTCCATTTATTCAGAGCAGATAATAGATGGCTGCACCTAGCTTATCAGATAAGTTAAGCAGGCCAGACCTCATTAATAGATCTATGAGGAAGTTGGGGGGGGGGGAGTCTTGAAAGAAAGCAGTGGCAATCACTTGAGTTATTCTCCTCTCTTGTTGGGCTTTTTTAAATTTGTATTTGTATATATTAGGGGGGTTTTTTATTAAGTGCTGTAAGCTGTGCAAAGTTACTTTTTGTGAGATGGGAGGCTGTACAAATTTGATAATTACACAGTTGACATTTTATTTTTTTAAAAAACGTGATCACTGGGACATGCAGTTGCATTACTTTGTATAATCTATTGTTGTAAATTTCTCCAATACAGATTGTGATAAATCAGTCCCAAATCAAGTTTAAAAATATATTTTTAAAAATTTCCATTTCATGAATTACACATTTCCTGAAAAGGAAATTCTAGCATTCTAAATTGGTTAACAAAGATCATTTAAAAAAACTATAACACACGTGTATGCTACACAGTGTAATACACACGTACCACACACGTGCATACACAATATCCTCATCCTTTTGTTCTACACAATTATGGTAATTTGAAGGAGTGATAGCTGACATGAATAGAGTCACTGAAGCAGTAGGCGTGAGCTTAAATGGACTCCAGAAGATGGTAGAGGACAAGAAGGCCTGGAGGAACGTTGTCCATGGGGTCGCGATGGGTCGGACACGACTTCGCAACTAATAACAACAGCATAGTGAAAAGGACTGGGGATCACACGATAGCAGTCTTCCAATATTTGAGGGGCTGCCACAAAGAAGAGGGGGGTCAACCTATTTTCCAAAGCACCAGAAGGCAAGACAAGAAACAGTGAATGGAAACTAATCAAGGAGAGAAGCAACCTAATACTAAGGAGAAATTTCCTAACAGTGAGAACAATTAACCTATGGAATGGCTGCCTTTGGAAGTTGTGGGTGCTCCATCACGGGCTTTTAAGAAGAGACTGGACAGCCACTTGTCTTGAAAGGTGTAGAGTCCCCTGCTTGTGTTGTATTAGAAATCCTGCAAGGTCCCTTCCAACAATGTTATTCAGTTATTTCTGAATTACACAGAGGAAGTAATTAGGCTCAGTCGATCCACTAAAGAGAGAAGATGACAAGGAAGTAACAGGCAGCAGAGAGAAAGCAGAGCTACTTAACTCATTCTTTGCATCAGTCTTCATGCAGAAATAAACTATAGCTGAACCCACCAAGAAGAAAATAAGTGAAAAAGACAGACTAGAAATAAAAGTTAAAATAAGCAAAAAAATCATAAGAGAATACCTGTCTGATCTTGATGAACATAAGTCACCAGGACCTGACGGACTAACCCCAGAATTCTGAAGGAGCTGGCAGATGTTATCTCCAAACCACTCAAAAATCCTGGAGCACCGGGGAACTACCAGAGGATTGGAAAAGAGCTGATGTGGTTCCCATCTTCAAAAAAGGAGAAAAAACAGACCCGGGAAACTACAGACCAATTAGCCTAACATCAATACCTGGGAAGATACTGGAAAAAATAATCAAAAAACAGCTCTGCAAACATCTAGAAACAAACAAAGTTATAATTAGAAGCCAGCAGAGGTTTGTTAAAAACAGATCATGCCAAACCAATCTTATTTCATTCTATTTAAGTGACTAAATTGGTGGACCAGCGGAATGTTGTGGATGTGGTATACTTGGACTTCAGCCAGGCATTCCACAAAGTAGACCTCAACCTACTTCTTGGAAAGCTTAAAAAAAATGGGATAGACAGCATCACCGTCAGATGGGTTTTTAACTGGCTGACAAACCACACTCAAAGAGTAATCCTTAATGCTACTACGTCTGTATGGAGGGAAGTAAGCAGTGGGATACCACAAGATTCCGTCTTAGGCCCAATACCTTCAATATCTTCATAAATGTCTTAGATTAGGGAATAGAAGGGGAATTTATCAAATTTGCAGATGATACTAAGCTGGCAGGAACAGCCAACACCCTAGATCACAGGTCGGCAACCTGCGGCTCCGGAGCCGCATGCGGCTCTTTGAGCCTTCCCCTGTGGCTCCCAGCCTCCTCTGCCTTTGCAGAGAGAGACAGAGAGAGGCAATTGCACTTCCCTGCTTCTCTCTCTGTGTGTGTGTGTGTGTGTGTGTGTGTCTGGGTGTGTGTGTGTGTGTGTGTGTGTTTTGTGTGTGTGTGTATGTGTAAAAGAGAGTGCACTCACAGTGTTCTCCGAGGAGCTGAAAAGCTTTCTGGGCGGAGCTCCTCCCTTTGCTGTGTCTCAGCAGGAAGCAGGAAGGGCAGGAGAGAGCTAGCTAGCCCAGCTAGGCTGACTCAGGAATTCTGGGAGTTGAAGTCCATGAGTCATAAAAGAGACGAGGTTGCCTACCCCGGAGGTTGTTGGACCACAGCTTGAAGCTTGCCAGGTGAGCAGCAGATAGGAGGGGGGGGGAGAAAGAGAGAGAGAGAGAGAGAGGGAGAGAGAGTGGGGGAAGAGGAGTGGCAGACCAAGGGCAGATAGAGAGGGAGGGAAGGAGAGACCCTTTTGACATCTAAAATGAAGATAACACTGCATATATCCTTTTTTTACCTGTGTGTGTATGTAATTTTATTCTCTTAAAGCATTCTCTTGGTGATCATTGTTTTAATAGTATGGATATTCCCAAGAGTCATATATTTACTTTTATTTTTAATGTGTATGTGTGTGTGTGTGTGTGTGTGTATACATATACATATACACATACACACACACACATACACATACACACACCTATAATAAAGGTTAGAAAGGATATATGCAGTGTTATCTTCATTTTAGATATCAAAAGGGTTTTGCGGCTCCCAGTGTTTTGTTTTTGGTGGGAAACGGGTCCAAGTGGCTCTTTGACTGTTTTGGGTTGCCTACCCCTGCCCTAGATGATAGGCTTAAGATCCAGATGGATCTTGAGAGACTTTAACACTGGGCCCTATCTAACAAAATGAAATTTAACATAGAGAAAAGTAAAATCTTACACTTAGTCAAGAAAAACCAAAAGTACACATACAGATTAGTTGAAATCTGGTTTAATAGCAGTAACTCTGAGAGGGATCTTGGAGTCCTAGTGAACAATCAATTAAATTTGAGCCAGCAGTGTGCAGCAGCAGCCAAAAAAGCCAATGCAATTCTAAATTGCATTAACAGAGGGATTCAATCAAGATCGCGTGAGGTACTAATACCACTCTGTAAAGCCTTAGTACAGTGGTTCTCAACCTGTGGGTCGGGACCCCATTTGGGGTTGAACGACCATTTCACAGGGGTCGCCAAACAACGCAGTCCACCATTTTTTTCCCTTTTTCCTTAGCTGTGCTACTCCCTTTTATTCTATTGGCTTTTGAAAACCAGTAGAATAGACTCTCTTGAATAGAGTCTAATTCTATTGGCTTTCAAAAGCCAATAGGAATTGTCCAGGCTGTCTCTGCCCTGCTGAGCCCGCCAAAAGTCCCATTCTGCAAACGGTGCTGCACCAGTTGAGTAATCCTCGACTTACGACCGGTTGAGTAGTCCTCAACTTACGACTGGTTGGGGGTCGCGGCATTAAAAAGGTTGAGAACCACTGCCTTAGTAAAACCATATCTAGAATACTGCAACCAATTTTGGTCTCCACACTATAAAAAAGATGTTGAGAGTCTAGGAAAAAGTGCAGAGAAGAGCAACAAAGATGATTAGGGGACTGGAGGCTAAAACATATGAAGAACGGTTATAGGAACTGGGCATGGCTAGTCTACTGAAGAGAAGGACCAGGGGAGATTTGAAGGGCTGTCACAAAGAGCAGAGGGTCAACCTATTTTCCAACGCATCTGAAGCCCGGACAAGGAATAATGGATGGAAACTGATCAAGGAAAGATTCAACCTGGAAATAAGGAGAAATTTCAGTGAGAACAATCAACCAATGGAACAGACTGCCTTCAGATGTTGGTGCTTCATCACTGAAGGCTTTCAAGAAGAGACTGGACTGCCATCTGTCAGAAATGGTGTAGAGTCTCCTGCTTGGGCAGAGAGTTGGACTAGATGACTTACAAGGTCCCTTCCAACTCTGTTATTCTATTCTATTCTATTCTATTCTATTCTATTCTATTCTATTCTATTCTATCCCAGGCTATTCAAGTATCCATCTCAAATTGAGAATGATCAGAAAAGAGGAATGATCAGAAAAGAGGATCAGAAAAGTTATTGATGGTCAATGATCAGATGGATGGATGGATGGACGGACGGACAGATGGATGGACGGACGGACAGACAGACAGAAATGGCCTAATATGATCCTTCAAATCTCCCAGTGGTACAGCCATTGCCCTGTAACTGATTCCATCCAGCTTGCTCCTGACTATTCGTTTTTTTCCCATCATTAGAGCTTTCTCCAGAGAACTAGGTTTTCACATTATGTGTCTGAAGTGTAATACTTTGAATCAGATCCTTTATGTCCCAAGTGAGAATGTTGAGTTGATTTATTTGATGATCCATTCATTTATTTAATCTGACTTTGTTAGCCTGCTGTATGGCTCTGAAGTCCTAACTTTTCCTCCAGGTTTTTCAGCCAAGCAACTCTGTTGATGCTGGTGATGTGGTTTTGTTTTGGGGGTTATTGTTAATCCGGGCATCGTGAGCTTGTACTTTGGTGATGGTTTTAAATTTTGTACATTGCCCAGCGTCACTGTTGTGATATGGGTGGCTCTGTAAATTGTGTAAATAAATAAACCACCAATCTGGGGGATTAGTAGACCTTTTTGTGCAATCTTTATGTTCTAACAGGTAGAAGATACCTACCACTTCAGTATCTTCATTGACCATTCCAAGGCTGGTTGTTGAACTTTCCTTATATTGAATTTTAGTCCCATCTTTTCCATGTGCTTCTTGACTTTTATTACTAGAGCTTACAGATCCTTTGCATTTTCGTCTATCAAAGCAGTATCTTCAGCATAACTCAGGTCACTGATATTTCTTCTTCCACTTTTAAAACCACACTCCTATTCTTCCAGTCTAACTTCCCTCAATATATATTCAGCAGATAGGTTGAATAAATGAGTGGAGGGCATACATCTTATCTCACTCCTTTGGCAGTCTGTTTTGTCGTATTTTGTCCATACTATGGCTTCCTGATAGTTTATGCATGAGGACTACAAAATGTTCAGGAATTCTCATTTTTCTAAGCACATTTCACAACTGTGTGGAATAAAGTTACTCATAAACTCAAGGAATGGATTAATGAATGGCAAATCTATATGGGGAGAAGAGTTTTCCTCTTTTAATGTAATACTTTTATCCTGCTTTCATATAGAAGGCTGTTATATGTAAATTTCTCCTTATGTTGTTTGCTAAATCAGAATAATTTTCTGTTAAACCGTTGATATGTGTTTTTTGAAATGTAGTACTCATAGTGTTATAGAATTGAAAGGAGCCTAAGGAGTCATCAAGTCCAACCCCCTGCACAGTACAAGATTCACTATACCACGGGTCGGCAACCCATGGCTCCGGAGCCGCATGTGGCTCTTTGAGTCTTCTCCTGTGGCTCCCAGCCTCCTCCGCCATTTGCAGAGACAGAGAGGCACTTGCACTTCCCTTCTCTCTCTCTCTCTCTCTCTCTCTCTCTCTCTCTCTCTCTCTCTTTGTCTCTCTCTCTCTCTCTCTCTCTCTCTCTCTCTCTCAAAAAGAGAGTGGCCTCAAGCTGTTCTTGGACAAGCTTATTGGGCGGGGCTCCTGCCTTTGCTGCATCTAAACAGGAAGCAGCAGCTCTCCATCCCTCCCCCCCCTCTCTCTCTCTCTCACTCTCACTCTCACTGAGTGGGGGAAGAGGACTGGCAGACCAAGAGCAGGAGAGAGCCAGCCCAATAAGAATGTGTGTCAGCTTGTCGGAGAACAGCGTGAAGCCAGCTTGCCAGGTGAGCAGAAGATCAGAGAGAGGGAGGGGGGGAGAGAGAGGGAGGAAGGGAGACAGAGAGAGAGAGAGAGAGAGAGAGAACTCATGCACAACAGCTTCTATTTCTTTTTAATTAAACTCTTCAATCAAGCTCTCCCCCTTGTGTGTGTGCGCGCGTAAGTTTTGCAGCTCCCAGTGTTTTCTTTTCCCTGCGAAATGGGTCCAAGTGGGTCTTTGAGTGTTTAAGGTTGCCGACCCCTGCACTATACCATCCATGATAGATGACTCTCCAGCCTGTTTTTGAAAACCTCTAGTAAAGGGGGGGGGACCATTCTATCCAATAATCTTTTCTACTGATTGACAATTCTTACTTTCAAGAAATTCTTCTCAATGTCTAATTTGTATCTAATTCCTTGAGGTTTCATCCAATTAATTCTAGTCTTAATCTCTAGAACAGGTGAGAATAATTCTTTTATACCATGACAGCCCTTTAGATATCTGAAAACAACTATCTTATCTCCTCTCAACATAATCTTCTGCAAGCTATACATAACTAGGTCCTTAAACTGTTCCTCATAGGACTTGGTTTTCGATCCTTTTACTACCTTGGTAGCCCTTCTCTGGAGTAGCTCCAGTTTATCAATAGCTTCCAGTTTGACGTTGTAGCGATATGGACGCAGGAAGGCAGAGCTCTGCTTTCATCGCCTGATTTCGCCCTGCTGGGGACCCTAAAAGGGCCTAAAGTCGCTCCAAAGAGGTGATGAAGAAGGAGGGGTGCCTTGCTGATCACAGAGAAATGGTGGTCTTTCCGTTCAATCTGAGGAAAGCCCTCCAAACTGGCAGGAGAAAGACTGGCTGCATCCCTGCGACCATCTTTCAACTACTGACAACTGAAGAAACAAAGCAGATCGTAAACAGCGTGTTTGGAACAGGGTGACAATATTGATCCTTTCTTTACTATTTTACAACAGAATTTCCTGGAAAAGGCTCCCAAGAAGCTAAAAACCTCCGAATGTGAGAAGGAAGGGTACTGTAGCCCTACTCTTCCAGAGAAACGGAAGCGGCGTTTTAATTTTTTTAGGGGGGACAGAAATACATAATACTGAAGTGGAAACAATATAAAGCTTTGATAAGTTTGAGAATTGAGATAACTGTTAAGATTTTCTCTTTGAAAAAATATTGGGGAGAAATATAAGAAATCAAATTTCTGTTTTGAGAGTGGAAAATGGATATAGAATGACATCTAGTGGTGGATTAAAGAATAGCACTATAACAGCAAGGACTGATGCTGACCTAGCAAGAAGCCCAGATAATAACCTAGCTTCTTGGCTACTTGGTGACTCCTAGCTTAACAGTGAACAGCTGGCAACAGAGCAAAATATTTTGGCATACTTATCACCTTGACCTTTGTGGACTATAAATACCTACTGAGCTCTGATTTTTAATCTTAAGAACTATTTGGAGAGAAAGAAAAAATTGACTTTTGCCTACGTTAGGCTGGGAGAGAGCTTTGGATTGTTTTTAGGGTGGTTCGCTGAGCTCAGCTCTCCGCTCCCAACTCCCGATACCGATCGAACTGGCTACAATGGTGCCGCACACTCAGTAGCCACCCCTCAAGCGCCACCCCCTGCCCGGCACTCATTGGCTACTACACGCTGCCTGTTGGGCGCAGCATGGTCTCATCAGGCCGCGACGGCAACTCGAGGCGATCGCCGGCGCCTCAGGCCGGCCGCCCATCAGAATCTACATCCCGCGATTGGTTGGCTCCCTCTTCGTGTCCCTCCCCCACATGACCCTGGGGATGCTGCAATGGTCATAAGTGTGAAAATGGTCATAAGTCACTTTTTTCAGTGCCGTGGTAACTTTGAACGGTCACTAAGCAAACTGTTATAAGTCAAGGACTACCTGTACTTTATCACTTTTTTCCATTTTTTTTTTTGGGTCATCGAGTTTTTGACACCTTGCTATGACTCGTGGTATTCGAATGATGCCATATTCTAAAAGTGGTACAATCGGTGAAAAGGTTGAAAAGCCCTGCACTAATAATACTCAGCAAAGCATATTATGTGGGAAGGGTTATTGTATATTACTTTCTAAATAAAGAAACCATTCCAATATTGTCTGGAACCTTCAAAACACTGGAACTGAACTAGGGTAGAGCATTCATAAAGCTGCTAGTTACCTTTGCTGTATGGCTAGTATTACAGTAATCTAGAAAATCACTAGATAGCAATGTGGAAATCTAAAAAAATCTAAATCAGATCTGATAGCCCTAGAGCAGGGGTCCTCAAAATCTTTAGCTGATCAACTCCTTCATAAAGTTTCAGATTATTTATTAAGATCCAAACATTTATTATATGAAAATAATTTAATAAAAACACCTTTAACTAATAATAATATTCAATAGGCAGACAAAAATGCCAAATCTAGTCTGAATATTTGGCTGTCTGTGCAACGAACAACAACAACAACAACAACAACAACAATAATAATAATAATAATACTGAGTACTGGAGAGACCAAACTGGCCTACAAGACAGACCAAATGAACAGAAAAGAGGCATGGGAAGACATAGTCAGTACATTAAAACAATAATAGGGAAAGCAGATAATGGCAAGACCTGCCAAGGGCTAAGAGCAGGAAATTGAAAAAAGAAACAGAGGGGCTAATTCTGGCTTCACAAAACCAAACCTTAAGAACAAATGCATACAAAGCCAGAATTAAGAAGACAACAACGGACAACAAGTGCCGCTTAAGAAACTTAAGGAAACAGTAAACCACCTTGTTGGCTGCTGCAAGAAGATCGCAAAAGATGATTACAAAGTAGCAACAATGGTGCATTGGAAGATCTGTAAGAAATATCATTTGCCTGCAAGCAAAAAGTGGTGGGGCCGTAAAATAGCACAAGTCATATAAAATGAAGAAGCTAAATGCTGTGGGACTTTAGAATTCAAATAAACAGGCACGTGCTATATAACACGCCATATTTAACAATTATCATAAGAAAGAGGAAAGATAAAAAATACCAAATTCAGTCTAAACTTCCGAACTGTGTGAGCAAGAGGTAAACTCAAGACCTCTCTCCCTGGTGGCTGATTATCCAACCCTGAGTAATACTGTCTCACCACTTTTACAACTAGCATGAAGCTTTATAGAGGTTCCTCAATGATTAATTGATCCCAATCAACCTTCCATCATTTATCACCCACCCATTGACCCCCAACCATTTATCAACTCCTTAGATAGTCCCATTAACCATTGGGGAAGTCTTCTCTAGAGTAAGGTAAATTCTAACATTATAGGAACGTGGAGAGAAAAAATAACATTTACTATTGCCATTGTACTGTAGTTATATAACCTCGAATAAATAAATAATACTATTTCTTTTATCTCTCCAGGCTGTATATAGTTCTATCAAGAATGAAAAGCTACAGTGGGCCATGTGAGTACCCTGTTATTATCTGTAGTAAAAATTATATTTCTTTTTGGGGGGGAATAACTTTGTAATCTTATCCTGTATTTTTTATTTCTACCTGTTTATTTTTCATATAAATCCAAGATGTGTCACAATGAAAATAAAATGTGCTGCTGTCTGCTTCATATCTTGTTCTAGACCAGGGGTAGGCAACCTCGGCTCTTTTATGACTCGTGGACTTCAACTCCCAGAATTCCTGAGCCAGCCATGCTGAGGGGAAAGGGAGAGGTTTCCAAGCTGAGCCATGCTGACTCAGGAATTCTGGGAGTTGAAGTCCATGAGTCATAAAAGAGCCGAGGTTGTCTACCCCTGTTCTAGACCCCTTCTCCAGTTTGTTGTAATCATCAAGCGGATCATTGTCGGATATATGGGAGGGAATAGCCATCTTTTTAGTGGATTATAGCTATCTTTTTTAAAGAAAGCTGAAATGATCCTGAATTGAATAATCTTGAAATATTTTTGAATACAGGTAGCCCTTGACTTACAACTGATCACTTAGGGACCATCAGAGTTACGACAGACCCCCCCCAAAAGGTATTTACAACCCAGCCCCAAAGTTTTGCCTGCTGCAGCACCCCTGCAGTCATTCACCCTTATGACCAATTGCAAAGATGGAGCAGCGTGTACACCTTTACCTACCCCCTCCCCCGTGTTGCCCCACCAGATCCTCATGGGCACTGGCCTATTTTGCCCCTCCACCAGGTTCTGTGCACTTCTTTCCACCCCCTGTGATCAATTGCTCGCCTACTTTTAGAAGATTCCCCAAACCTCAAGTGGGTCAGGATAGGGAAGGAGGAAAGGTCTCTTCTTTCCTGGATCACGTGGCACAAGCCCACAAATGGCTGCCTTTTTCTGAGCAAAAAATAATGCTGGCAAAGTTCTCAGCTAAAGCTGGAGGAGCTAAGGCTAGTGTCTTTCTAGTGAGGAAAGGGAAACCAAGAGCTTGCCTCCCTCCTTCCATTTGCTGGCTCTCTTTTTGTTCTCCAGAGCTGCTTTGGCTCCAGGGGAGACTTGGAACCCCCATTTCTACCGCCATCTTGTGAGCTTTTTTTTTCCTTTCTGATGAGTTAACTGACCCCATATAAAGTGATTGCTGCCTCTGTTCTTCAGCCTCAAGTCCCCAACGGATGGATGCTACACATACACCTCTTCTATTCTTGTATTTACCCATTCTGTTTCATGTACAGTAGTGGCCAAAATTGTGGCAACCTTTTGGGAAAAGTGTATTTTTGAGGTTGGATGGCTAATAACACCACTTTTTTGGGAGTAGTACCATAAAATTATGTATCAGTGGAAAGATAATTGAATCAAGAATTTAATGCAACATAGTTTGTTCAATTATCTGTACTGTATTCTATGAAAAGTGATAGCCAAATAACCAGAAAAAGGAAGCACAACTTGATAGGTTGATCTCAGGTAGCTTTCCTTCATCTGATTGTAGCCAATGAGCATGAGTGTTTAGAGAGCCAATCAGGTGTCATCTTGTTTTGGCAATGAGCCAATCAGACCACAGTAGGATTCAGTTATTGATGTCACGTATTGAAGCTGAGAGGAGGACATTTGTCAATGTGTTATGTGATCCCTATCAAGTTGGTTGGGTTTTTTTGTGTTCTTTCATTGAGTGAGCTTGTAAAACGTAATAAAATTAAAGTAATGGTGCAAAGAGTTGACTGGTTGCCCAGAAAATGAAGTAAAATAGTATTATGAAGTGAACAAGGCTACAGTTATAAAGAAATTAGAAGAAAAATTGGTGGAAACTTAACCAAAGGTGGCATTTCTACTGTACCCTTTTCCCAAAAGGTTTCCACAATTTTGGCCACTACTATAGCTTTATGGTACACACTGAAGGTGAAGGATGAATCTGCTATATCAGTGTTTCTCAACCTTGACAATTTTAAGGCATGTGGACTTCAACTCCCATAATTCCACAGCCAGCAACGCTGGCTGTGGAATTCTGGGCGTTGAAGTCCACATGCCTTAAAATTGTCAAGGTTGAGAAACACTGCGCTATATGCTTACCATTGCTCTGGCTCTGTAGGAGATGAGAACTCTGTTACAGAGCAGCTTTATAAAGGACTACATTTTGAAACCTGTCCATGTACGCAGTATGTAGCAAAAATCCTTTCTAAATTCAGCTCATCAATAATATTTATTTTGTGGCAGCATTTCAGCTGCATAAATCTCAGGGACTTCTAGATACAAGAGATATAAGAAGATTCTAGTTCTTTGCTGCCATTTTGTATAAATATGCCCACTGTTGGACACATCATAATGATTTTGGATAGTTTGTGTGGATGTACCAGGAATTTAACAACTGGCTCTCACAGACCCAAACCCCAGGAACATTTGTATAGAGACTGCATCTGGGTTGCACAGATTTGGGCATTCAAGGGAGATAAATCCTTTGTTGCCAGCTAATGGTTGTTAGATTAAGTAGGTCAACACTCCTTTGGGGGGGAAAGTTGATTGGGCAGAGCACTCAGACAGTAGAAACACTGCCTCTACACACACTGTACATAGTGATAGGTGGTTTCTGAATCATTTATATCCTGGTCAAGAAAACCCCAATGACAGCCCATATATTTCCCAGATTGGCTCTGATTCTACTGGCTTTTTGCAAGACCCTGAAGGTGTGATTTTGCCAAGTAGATTATGGGAGTATGGTGGAACTGGTGCAGTGGCTGCACCAATTGTTCAGGTGAATGGCATTATGGGCTGCAAATTTTATATGATATTGTGTCCGGCGCTCTCTCTCTCTCTCTGTGTGTAAAACTTTTAAGCTGTTGTATTGTTCTTATTTGTTGTTTTTATATTTGTTCTAAATATTTCTAAACCACCCACAGTAGATACAGAGATAGAGATAGAGATAGATAGATACAGGCTTTTTTTCTCATAGAACGCCCAGAACGGAGTTCTGGCATCTTTTTTGGATGGAACCTTGTAGGGTAGGCAAGGCGGGTTGTATGACGTGTGTGAGTTCTGGCACCTTTTTTTTTTTTTTAGTTCAGGCACCATTTTTTTTTTTTTTAGAAAAAAAGCATGATAGATAGATAGATAGATAGATAGATAGATAGATAGATAGATAGATAGATAGATAGATAGATAGATAGACAGAGAGATAGAGATAGATAGATAGATAGATAGATAGATAGATAGATAGATAGATAGATAGATACAGATACAGAGAGATACAGAGAGATACAGAGAGAGATACAGAGACATAGATAGATAGATAGATAGATAGATAGATAGATAGATAGATAGATAGATAGATAGATACAGACAGAGATATAGATAGATAGAGAGATAGAGATAGATAGATAGATAGAGAGAGAGAGAGAGATACAGATACAGAGAGAGAGAGAGATACAGAGAGATAGATAGATAGATAGATAGATAGATAGATAGATAGATAGATAGATAGAGATAGAGATAGATAGATACAGGTACAGGTACAGGTACAGAGAGATAGAGATAGATAGATAGATAGATAGATAGATAGATAGATAGATAGATAGATAGATAGAGATAGATAGATACAGATACAGAGAGAGAGAGAGAGAGAGATACAGAGACATAGATAGATAGATAGATAGATAGATAGATAGATAGATAGATAGAGATAGGTACAGGTACAGGTACAGGTACACAGAGAGATAGAGATAGATAGATAGATAGATAGATAGATAGATAGATAGATAGATAGATAGATAGATAGATAGACAGACAGACAGACAGACAGACAGACAGACAGACAGATAGACAGATAGATAGATAGATTGTGTGTGCGATGGGGAACTTCCAGAATGGACTTCCGGAAGCGACATCCACACACAGAACCAGTTGTTCACCTATTTGAATCCCACCACTGACTCTGATTCATTCAGACCTTAAATATCCAAACCTTTCCTGTGCTGGCCAGGCCATAACTGGATGTGAGAAGTCCCTCTTTGAGATGAACCTTGAAGGGGTGAAAGAGGGACCTTTGGAATTCTCTTCCCTCAAGCTTTCTTTTATAATCAGTATTGGATTACCCAGATGGATAGCTGGGTTACCTCAATATCACAGAATAATAATAATAATAATCATCATCATCATCATTTTCTATGACTTTCTCTATTTTATGATTCCCACCAGTTTTTGATTACAGGCAAATGATATTTTTTGCAGATCTACCAATGCACCATTGTTGCGGCATGACAAAGTAGCAACAATGGTGCATTGGAAGATCTGCAAAAAATATCATTTGCCTGGAAGCAAAAACTGGTGGGATCAGAAAATAGAGAAAGTCATAGAAAATGATAAAATTAAACTACTCTGGGACTTCAGAATTCAAACAGACAAGCACCTGCAACATAACACCCCAGACTTAACAATTGTCGATAAGAAAGACAAAAAAGTCTGGATAGTGTACGTGGCAGTGCCTGGAGACAGCAGAATAGACGAGAAAGAACTGGAGAAGATAACAAAATACAAAGACCTACAAATAGAAATAGAAAGACTGTGGCAAAAGTAAGCAAGGGTAGTACCAATAGTCATAGGCTCCTTGGGTGCAATCCCAAAACAACTGGAGCACCACCTGAACACCATTGGCATTGACAAATTCGCTATTAGTCAATTGCAAAAGGCGGCCTTACTAGGAACTGCTTCCATCCTGTGACGATATCAAACATCCACATCTGCCTATCCCAGGTCCTGGGTAAGGACTCGATAGGTAGACAAAATGCCAAATCCAGTCTGAACATCTGGCTGACTGTGTGATGATCGATAATAATAATATAAAATTGGAAGGGATCTTGGAGGTCATCTAGTCCAACCCCCTGCTCAGGCAGGAAACCCTATACCATTTCAGACAAATGGCTGTCCAGTCTCTTCTTAAGAACGTCCAGTGTTGGAGTATTCACTGCTTCTGGAGGCAGGTTGTTCCACTGGTTAATTGTTCTAACTGTCAGGAAGTTTCTCCTTAGTTCTAGATTGCTTCTCTCCTTGAACTTCATCATTAAAACCTGGTGAAGATTTTTTCCCCCTATGGCTATTCCATGATGATAGGGAGCACAAGAACTTCAGTGATTTTTTTCAAATAATGTTATTAAAGTACTATATACGGAATAAAAATTATGCAAACTACAATGATATAAAAGAAAAAAGTGTGAGGAAGAAAAAAAGACTCCTCCTTCATCCCAACAAATATGCACAATTGAAATTTATTGCCGTGTCTTAAGTTGCAACCTAAACTCTCTTCACCCTGTATCTAATTTCTCAACGAAAAACACAATCCAAAATTGTTGTCATTTATTCTTTGTCAGCAAAAATCCAGTAAATATTTAGTAATTAGCAATAATAATTAGTAAATAATCATTAGTAATTAGTAAAACAACTAATTATCTCTTATCTTTGAGCAAATAAGCCAATTTTTGTCACTTTTTAGAAAGTCCTTACAACCTATCTCTTTTCTATACCCAGTAAAAGAAACCATCCAAGTCTCTTTTGTAGTTTAATAGTTGTATATCTTCCGTAGACATTAAAGCATCATCCTCTTTCATTTGAAACTGTAATACATCCTTTTCTGCATCCCTCTCCTTCCTTGTCACATTTATATCCAGATTAATTTCAGACTTACCCAGAATATCTTGTTCTTCTTTCCATTGCATCCTTAATTGTTTATCAATCATTTCTGAGAATTTCAAAGACCACTTGTCAAAAATCTTCATAAACTTTTCTTGGCATTCCATGAAAAAAAATAGCATTAGAATATTTTTCCATTCTTTTGTTATCCTCTACCTCCCTCTAGTGTCCAACTCTAGTATGCAACTTTTAAAATCTCATCTTGTTCCAAAGTTGCTTTTCAAAAGGCAAATGGGCTTTCTTTTGGGGTTTTCATGAAAACATTCTGAATTCTGAGAACTAGAAAACTAGTTCTATTGTAAGTCCAGCTTAGTAAATATCTTGCCTTTGGCTAGGTGGGCTTGCATGTCTTTCCTTAGGGGCAAGGGGTAAACATTCTCCATGCACACCCCATTAAGCCCTCTATAACCAATGCACAAACTTGCTTAACAACTGTCTTGCTTAGCAACAGAAATTTTGGGCTCAGTTCTGTTGTAAGTCAAGGACTACCTGTATAAAAATATAGTAAATATAATGCTCTTGTTTTAGGTAACGTTTTATAGGATACTATCATTTTGGATGACAGTTTTGAGCTGGAAATGATGGTCACTTGCGTGCCTGCTATATGATAGAATTCATACTGATGGATTGCATGGTTTTGCTCTTTTAAGAAACATAATAGCTCCCTCATATTGTTATCTTGGATATACTATATAGACAGAAATTGCTAAGGAAGGTTGTTCAAAATATTTGGGCTTCAGTCTTCTCCAGAAGGGAGACAACCCATGACCCTTTTGGTCATTGCTTCAGAGATATTTCTTTACAAGTTTCCTCAAAGCCCTCAAAAATGGTGGAGCTTCTGATGTACTTGAAAAATTCCTAAAAATCCAGGGAACTATTCAGAGATGGATCTGCCTTGAAAGTAGCCCATGTTGAACTGTAGCATAGACCTCAGGAATTGATTGCAGGAAATGTTTTATGACACTTTGTATTGTGTCCTAAAATGCTTTATGATCATTTCTGTCTTAAAATGATTTATAAAATTTGCCAAATTTTAATTCTATGGGAGCCATGGGTCCCAGAGTTTGTGTGCAGTCTGTAAGCCCATTTGAAGTACTTTGATTTTAAAAAAAAATTGCCCAATTAAAGATGATAGAAGTAAGAGTTTTAGTAGTACACAGGTGATAGTAGATAGACCTACACTGGTATGTTTTGTAATCTATTAAGAAAACTATAAGTACAGTATATCCACGAAGTAACAGCTTGAGGGAGAGTTCTTTTTGTGTGAAGGGTATGCAGTACTTCACTTCATGTTCATAAGACCCTTATTAGCTCAACTCTTAATTTTAAATGTACTAATAGGATCCTTTTAAAATAAAACTGGCCAATATAGAAAGTATGGGTCTTTCTCTTTCTGTTACATTAAATAATGACCGTTGCTATGATGCCTGAATGATACCTAGTACTACAAAAATACTATAAGGGGAATATTGCTCCTCTCGCTGTTTAAAAATAAGTATCTCTGTATAATCTCTGTAGAATGAAGTCAGACAAGACTGCAGTATTCTCAGGTACCTATTCTATCTTCTGTACCGAATAAATCAATTGCCTGTTTTGTTCGTGGCATTTTTCCTATATAATAACAATCTCCCATATTACTGAGAAAATCAGAGGTAATCTGGGCCTTTGGAATCCTTAAAACACTGTCCCTTAAAAAGACACTGCACTGAACAGGTTTTTAGGTATGTGCTTCTCAATCTCAAGTATGTCAAAGTCTTGGCTGAATATTGATGAATGGGATATATGTCAAATAACGGGAAGAGATGAATTTCTGATGTGTCTTTGCCCCTCTAGAGATGAAGAAGAGTTGCGAAAATCCCTTTCGGAATTGGCAGACCCCAACTCAAAGTCCATCAAACGCATCAACAGCAGCAGCAACCCATTCCTGGACTTCTCACAGGATCCCAGCATTGCTATGTACAAGCACGGTCTCCTGGTGCGCAAGAGCCATGCTGAGCCAGATTGCAAAAAGAGTACGTGTTACAGTAGTGGCATGAGTGTGAGTGAGTAGAGTGTGAGTGAGAGAGAAGCAGGAGGGCGTGGGAGGGCGCTCTTTGAGGCTCCAAGAAGGACCATTCCCCTTTGCCATGCTGAATTATTACAACTTGGGATGTAAGGAAAGAGAGGCTTGTTTTACAAGGGTCAACTTTTAAACCTGTAGTTCAGTGGTTCTCAACCTTTTAAATGCCGCGACCCCCCCAACTGGTCATAAGTCGAGGACTACTCAACCGGTTGTAAGTCGAGGACTACTCTACTGGTGCACCACCGTTTGCAGAATGGGACTTTTGGCGGGCTCAGCAGGGCAGAGACAGCCTGGACAATTCCTATTGGCTTTTGAAAGCCAATAGAATTAGACTCTATTCAAGAGCCGAGGTGGCGCAGCAGTTAGAGTGCAGTACTGCAGGCCACTTTAGCTGACTGTTCAGCAGGTCAGCGGTTCAAATCTCACCGGCTCAAGGTTGACTCAGCCTTCCATCCTTCCGGGGTAGGTAAAATGAGGACCCAGATTGTTGGGGGCAATGTAAATATATATATACATTGCTTACTGGTGTACACCGCTTAGAGAGTGCTTGCACTTAAAGCGGTATATAAGTCTCACAAATAAATAAATAAATAAATAAATAAATAAATAAATAAATAAGAGAGTCTATTCTATTGGCTTTCAAAAGCCAATAGAATAAAAGGGAGTAACACAGCTAAGGAAAAGGGGGGAAAAATGGCAGACTGCGTTGTTTGGTGACCCCCTTGAAATGGTCATTCAACCCCAAATGGGGTCCCGACCCACAGGTTGAGAACCACTGCTATAGTTGCTTTAAGACAGGATTTCTTTTACTTCTTCCTTTTTCACCCCCATGGTCATTGGGGGCCTAGGGCAATGGTGGCGAACCTATGGCACGCGTGCCAGAGTCAGCACTCGGAGGCCTCTCTGTGGGCACACATGCCATTGCCCCAGCCTCACCTCCCCCCACAACCCCCTCACCAGCCCTCCTGGAGGAGAATCGCCCCCGAGCATGGCCCACACGGAGCAGCGCAGACATGGCAGCCAGGCAGCGTAGACAAGACTCTGCCCTTATGCCCCATCCTGCACAGTTTTTTTTTAACAAATTTTATTTATAATAAATTAAAAACAAACAAACATTGGATTTGATGTGACATTCCAGTATATACATTCTTATCAGATTATTCCACTTTTTACAATCAATTCTTCATCTCCACATATATATTTAACTTTTATATGCAATACTTGTTCTAAAATAACATATATTTCTATCTTAACATTCATCTTTAATCCCGACCGTCCTCTTTAAATTCCTCCAGCGATAAAATTTATCCCAGGTTTCATAATAAACTGATCCACGTTTGTCTTTTAATATCATTGTGAGCCTGTCCATTTCCACACATGCTAATATATTATGTATTAACTCTTCCTCTGTGGGAATTTCTTTGCTCTTCCATTTTTGCGCTAAAGCAAGCCTAGCTGCAGTCAGGATGTGTAGCAGCAGGTAGATTGTTCCCTTGTCGTATTTTTCTGTCCTTATTCCCAACAGGAAGAGTTCAGGTTTTAACTCTAAGTCCAGTGTTAATATATCCCTCAACCAGTTTCGTGTCCTGTTCCAATACTCACGGATCTTTGGGCATTCCCACCACATATGGTAGTATGAACCTAATGCTGTTTTACATTTCCAGCATAGGGGTGAAATGTTTGAACCCATTTTGGCTAACCTTACGGCCCCATCCCGCACAGTTGAGGCTGCGGGATGCGGACAGAGGGCGTGGCCGCCATGGCGCTGCTGGGCTGCCTGGGCGATCTGCAGCGGGCCCTGGAGGCGGTGAGTGGCCCTATGGGCAGACGGGATGGGGCGGGGGTGGGGCCAGTTTTTGGGCACTCAGTCTCTAAAAGGTTCGCCATCACTGGCCTAGGGCCTCCTGGCATCCATTGACCTCCTTTTTCTTTAATTGCAAATTGGGATGCATAAAAAGAATAGCAGCCCTGTCTCAATGAACAGGATTCTGTGTAAGATGAAAATGCGGACAGCATCCACAGAAAAGGGGAAAGAGAAGGGGGAGAAGGAGACAAAGGAAACTATAAAGGAAAGAGAGAGAGAGAGAGAGAGAGAGAGAGAGAGAGAGAGAGAGAGAGAGAGAGAGAAATACGTTTATGAGACCCATTCCCTGATTTAAAATCTGTTCTGGATTTTAGCCACGTCTCTCCCTGGTACTTGGAAATATGGCTTTTCTGACATTTTGTGGCATTCTGTTTCCACAAATATGATTGATATCTGCATTTCCAGTCTACAGCTTTACCTTGCATTTCGGCAGGGGCACTGCGATAAGGAAGAAGGCACTGCTAGCTCATCTTCTAAAGTGTTGGCTATCCCCTCCCCTCCCCCAGTTTGGTTTCATTTGCAAATTTGATGAGTTCCCTATCTATCCCCGTCATCTAAATTATTTAGGAAGATGTTGAAGAGCACTGGCCCTACGAACACAACCTTGGGGCACTCCATTGCATGCTTCCTGCCATGTAGGATTATTACAAAATACAGAATAACAGAGTCGGAAAGGATTCAGAGGTCTTTTAATCCATTCCAGCGGTCTTGTACCATTCCAGAAAAATGACTGACCAATCTCTTCTTGAAAACCTCCAGCGAATGGAGCACTCACAACTCCCGGAGACAAGCTGTTCCATTGATTAATTGTTCTCACAAATCCTCCTTAATTGCAGGTTGGATGTCCTTTTGGTGAACTACTACCCATTGCTTCTTGTCCTGCCCTCAGGTGCTACAAACAATAGCTCAACCCCATCTTCCCTGAGACAGCCCTTCAAGTATTGGAAGGTGGCTATCATGTCACCCCTAAGCCTTCTCTTTGTTAGGCTAAACATAGCTAGTTCCCTTAGTTGTTCACCTAACAACGCTTAACAACTGCGTGGCAAAAAATGATTCAGAATGAAACAAAACTCAACAATTATCTTGCTAAGCAACAGAAATTTTGGGCTCATTTGTGATTGTAAGTTGATGATTGCTTGTATAGCTGACCTTCTACTTCCCTCCTCAACCTTTTGGATGACAAGAGTTGTCAGCTATTATGTCAGGAAGCTGTTTGATCTCCCAATGCTGCAGGTTTTGTCTCCCAGTTGATGTCAGGCTAGTTAAAGTCTCCTGTTATTATAGTACAGGTAGTCCTTAACTTACAACAGTTCACTTACAATGGCACTAAAGTGAATTATGACTGTTTTTCACACTTATGACTGTTGCAGCATCCCAGAAGTCAAGTGGCTTACATTCGGATGCTTGACAACTGACTCATATTTATGACAGTTGCAGTGCCCTGGGATCATATGATCCCCTTTTCCAACTTTCTGACAAGCAAAGTCAATGGGGAAGCCAGCTTCACTTAACATCCGTGTTGCTAATTTGACAATTGTGGTGTTTCACTTAACAAATGTGGCAAGAAATGTTGTAAAATGGGGCAAAACTCACTTAACAAATTCCTCACCTAGCAACATAAATTTTGGGCTCAGTTGCGGCCGTAAGTTGAGGACTACCTGTAGTGTGGCTCCTGCACACCTCAGTTAACTGATTAGCAAAATGTTCATCTTTTCTAAGTTTGGTTGGATAGTCTATTTCAGCGGTTCTCAACGTTTGTATGACGGCGACCCCCGTCACACAAACGTGCGCATGCGCGGCGCGGCCGCGCATGGGGGTGGGGCCCCCGCGCGCGGCGTGCATGCGCGGCGCCCCCCCCCGCGCGCGGCGCGCGTGCGCGCCACGCGTGGGGGAGGCGTGGCGCCCCCCCGCGTGGCGCGCATGCGCGGTGGCGCCCCCGGAGGCGCGCCACCGCCCCCACGCGCGGCGCGCGTGCGCGGCACCGCCCCCCCGGAGGCGCGGCGCACCCCCGGAGGGGACAAAATGGCGGATCGCCGCGTTTGGCGACCCCACAAAAGAGGTCGATCGACCCCAAATGGGGTCGCGACCCATAGGTTGAGAACCGCTGGTCTATTTGTTGTTAGTTGCGAAGTCGTGTCCGACCCATCGCGACCCCATGGAGAACGTTCCTCCAGGCCTTCCTGTCCTCTACCATCTTCTGGAGTCCATTGAAGCTCACGCCTCCTGCTTCAGTGACTCCATCCAGCCACCTCATTCTCTGTCGTCCCCTTCTTCTCTTGCCCTCCATCTTTCCCAGCATCAGGCTCTTCTCCAGTGAATCCTTCCTTCTCATTAGGTGGTCAAAGTACTTGAGTTTCAACTTCAGGATCTGGCCTTCTAAAGAGCAGTCAGGGTTGATCTCCTCTAGGACTGACCGGTTTGATCTCCTTGCAGTCCAGGGGACTCGCAGGAGTCTTCTCCTATCATTGTCTTTATTAGATCATGTGGAGAGATCAGTATTTTATTTATTTATTTATTTATTTATGAGACTTATATACCGCTTTAAGTGCAAGCACTCTCTAAGCGGTGTACACCAGTAAGCAATGTGTGTGTATACATTGCCCCCAACAATTTGGGTCCTCATTTTACCTACCCTGAAAGGATGGAAGGCTGATTCAACCTTGAGCCGGTGAGATTTGAACCACTGACCTGCTGAACGCAGTCAGCTAAAGTGGCCTGCAGTACTGCACTCTAACTGCTGCGCCACCTCGGCTCATAAAACCAATCCTGTGTGTCAAATTAGTAAAGCCAAAAGTGGAACAACAATGAAGTCCCTATGGAAAGAGTATCTTTAGTTTTGATTCTCTTTTCTAAAATAGCTATGGGGTTAGTCTGACCACGCATTCAATCTCAGATCACTTGCAAGAGGTAGCCTCTCATTCAAAAATTGTAAAATAGGCTTCTATATCTTCATCCTCTTTGGGAATATTTATGTCTTTGGGACCACCTCCACTCTCAACAATTTTGGTGAACTTTGGAATTGAATGTGTCCCTTCTGGCGACTATATCCCTTTAAGAAGGTCTATCAGCCCCTTAAACTCTTCCCTCCTTGCATTCTCTTTCACTCCTTTCCTAGTCCAGCTTATCAGGAACGGTTGCTGGAATTGGGTATGTCTAGTTTAATAAAGAGAAGGACGAGGGGGGACAGGATAGCAGCGTTACAATATCTCAGGGGCTGCCCCAAAGAAGAGGGAGTCAAGCTATTCTCCAAAGAGCCTGAAGGCAGAACAAGAAGCAACAGATGGAAACTAGTCAAGGAGAGGAGCAACCTAGAACTAAGGAGAAACTTCCTGACAGTTAGAACAAGTAACCAGTGGAACAACCTGCCTCCAGAAGTGGTGAATGCGCCAACACTGGAAGTTTTTAAGAAGAGACTGGACAGCCATTTGTCCGAAATGGTGTAGGGTTTCCTGCCTGTGCAGTGGGGTTGGACTAGATGACCTCCAAAGTCCCTTCCACCACCACCATCATCATCAATAATAATAATAATAATATAATAATAATAATAGAGAAAATGCCAAATCCAGTCTGAACATCTGGCTGACTGTGCGATGATCCAATATAATAATAATAATCATCTTCCCTTTTCCCTTCATAGCATCTCTTCTTTCCCTTTTTAATGAGTCTCAGCCTTTCTTCTTGCTGCTACCTTATCAATTTTGTAATGTTATTAGCCCAAGTATCTGAACCAGGCCCCATTTCTAACTGATCTTCCTTTTGACTTTATCACAGGATTAGGATAGATACCTGTTTCTACTAAAATAGTAGCCTCTTCTAAGGGAGAATCTGTCCCTTCTGCTTTTTCCATGTCAATGTGTTTGGTATAAGCTCTGGTATGCAGTGCGGGTTTCTCAGCCAGAATGATGGCTATATTTTACAGAATCTGCGAAGGACAAAGTCTCTTCCTTTTACATCCTCTTTTTTTAACCAAGGCTTCTTTTCTTTTGATAAGTGTGCACTGAACTGCTCTGAGTTTAAGCTATCTCCAGAGCAATCAGTTTGCCTTTGATGTAGATATAATTTGAGTCCTCCGTGGGCTGGAATATGAAATAGATGCACATTTTGATACAGAGCATACAGCAGACAGCTATACCTTGTTGTGCAAATTCATGGAATTAACACTACAAAGCTATTGCCAAATTATTCTGGACACGACGAGACAAAAATACATTTGATGAAAACAAGAACAAGAATAGGACAACATTACATTACAGCAAGGGTGTCAAACTGCCGGCCCGCGGGCCAGTTGCATCATATGGAGGCCGCACCCACCCCAGCTCCGGCAATGCAAAAGAAGTCGTGATACGTTGCGTCACGTGACGTGGCAAGTTTGACATCCGTGCATTACAGTAATATAACATAATGTGGCTTCGTTTGAGATTATATTGATCTCCAATTTTCAAGTTACAAGGACTCAGAAAAATATCTATCTATCTATCTGATAGGCATCTATGGGGAAAGGTTTTATTAAAGAAGGTTAATTTTGTATTGAATGCAGATAAAAATCTAAGCCAGGACAACAGTTTTAGGGTCAGCAGTCGAAGAAAAAAGGAAATCTGAAAAAAGAAAGGGATATGTGTCATCTGCCAGATAATATAGCATTTTCCTACTTATGGACTGGAAATAGAGGAAGAAATAATAGTTTAGCTTCAGGCATATCTAGGATATGGTTCATATACAGTTTTTTTTGACATACCTGCTTCTACCGACTTGTATGGTAAGTACAAAGTCTTAAGCAACTGTCTTTTGCAAGTGTCATAGCCCTAAAATACAATAAGAGTGGACAGACTACAGATATATATTTTCCCTGGCACCAACAAAGACAGTTTTTCTGATATCAGCAGAATTTGTCCTATTTGCCAAAGTAAAATTTTACCAACTTTCTCTTTTCCTTGACAGCTCCAAGAGGCAAACGGGGATGGAAGACTTTCCATGGGATACTAAAGGGAATGATCTTGTATCTACAAAAGGTATTGCTTGCTTGCTCGTTCTGTCTCTCTGTCTCTCACAAGCACACACAAACCTCCATGTCATAAAGAATGGAATCTCCTTAGTTATATGCCCAATTATATTATGTGAAAAGGATACACCCAACTTTCTTAAAATAGTCCTACATTGCAATATTTCTGCTTTGGAAAAATTATAAAGATATTAAAACGCCATTCAGATCATACTGTAAAGAAATCCACCGGCGTTCTCTGAAATAAGCCCCTAATACAGGGGTAGGCAACCTTGGCTCTTTTATGACGCGTGGACTTCAACTCCCAGAATTCCTGAGCCAGCCATGCTGAGGGGAAAGGGAGAGGTTTCCAAGCTGAGCTATGCTGGCTCAGGAATTCTGGGAGTTGAAGTCCACAAGTCATAAAAGAGCCAAGGTTGCCTATCCCTGCCCTAATAAAATGTTGGCATACATTCCCTCACTGTATTCTTTCTTTTGTTCATTCTTCAATAATGTGATTACATATGGCTGAATTATCACAGTTCAAAAGCAGCGAACTGTGCACTCCAGGACCTTAATCTATCTTCATCTATGGAATATAGCATTTTGATTTTTAGAACTCCTGAAGCATATTTCCTGCTTCTTTAATATCAACCCTCGACTTAAGAATGGGTCTACTGAATCAGTCTGTGATAATACTTAAACTCAAAACTAATTGTCCTTGATATACCTGTCCTCCGCTAATTTTAAAATTATCCAAATTGCTGGCTATTGCCATTTCTTGTAGTAATGATTTTCACAGGTTAATTATGGTCTGTGGGAAGAAGTGGTTATTTTGTCTCTTCTGAATCTCTTTCTAACCATTTCAAATCATTAGACTCTGGATACTATTCTTAAGATGTAGATAAAAATTTAACTTTCTCCATGCCATGCATGATTTTAGATACCTAAATTATGTCGCCAACAGTAATGTGGCTCAAAGTCGCAAATGCATATAGAAATTGTCATTTTACAGTTTTTTTCTGCCAGAGTTTATGCTCTTTCATGTACTGATTAGGACAGTCCGTTTCTTGGATAGAGAGGAATCGTCTTCTTCCACAACAGCAAAATAACATTTAAAAAATCTTTCCTATAAGAGCAATAACCACTTTTCATTTTACGCACTGACATACCTTGGGTTTTTTTTTCCCTCTCTCTGATCTCTTTTCAAATTTTTCCTTTCAATTTACAGGACCACTTTATACAAAATATCTGCTTTAAAATTTGAGTATTTGAGCGCTGGTGTCTGACCTAGCAAGCAGCTGCATAGGGCAACCACTCTTCATTCTGCAGACATTTTGCGAATTAAACAATTATCACCCATACTCCTTTTCAGCTGTCTTTAAAAAGGCATGAGAGAGTCTTGCAGTTGACTGTAGGACTATGCTACAATTCAGATAGTCCTCACTTACTGGCCTCAATTGGGACTGACAATTTCATTGCTATGCAGCGTTGCAATGCAATGTAACTGATTTATATCAATTCTGACTGTGGGTCATTAAACAAATCACTGTGGACTGTGAACTGCAATGTCACATGACTACAACTTGCTGCCATCTTCCCCATTGACTTTGCTTGCAAATGAAAATTATGTGACTGCAAAATGCTATGACTATTGTAAATATGCACTAGTTGCCAAGTGCCCTAATCATGAGCTTGTGATCGTGGGACCTTGCAATGGCCACAACTTCAAGGACTAATTGTAACTCTCCTTGATCAGTGCCGTCGTAACTTCAAATTGTTGCTGAATAAGTGGTCAGTAAGTGAGGATTAACAATACAACGGCCTACCTCATGGCAGTGAGGTATACTAAGTGCTTGACCTTATAGAACTGCAATTTTTTAGAATTTGTGAAGAAGTATATCTTATTTTAAAAGATAAATCAGGAAGAAAAACCTGCACGCCTTTGAAATGACAGGATAAAGTTATATCATTATTTTAGCCATTGCCTGTCCACTGCAGGATGAAGGCCTTTTCTGCGTGTCTTTTTTTTTCCTTTTGGAAAGGATATATACAGTATGTTAAAATGATATGCTTGGTTTGTACATGCTTTAACTTCTGAAGTTTTAAGAGTGGAGAATTGCTGACATTTTGCCAGTGAAAGGGCTTGCTGGAGTTCGTAGAAAATAACCAAAAGCAACAACAGATCCAATAAAGGAAAGTAACATAACAGATATCTATTCTTTACTGCATTTCAGGAGGAATATAAACCTGGCCAAGCCCTGGCTGAGGAAGATCTAAAAAATGCCATCAGTATCCATCATTCACTGGCCACCCAAGCATCAGATTACCACAAGAGACCCAATGTTTTCTATCTAAGGACAGCTGACTGGAGAGTCTTCCTCTTCCAAGCCCAGTAAGCAGGAGGGCACAGAATGTAAATTAGATGCCACTAATGAGGGAAAGGGATTGATTTATCAGATCAATTTTATTTATTGGAGGGAAAGTTCTAGAACAGGGGTTCTCAACCTTGGCAACTTTAAGACTTGAGGACTTCAACTGCCAGAATTCCTCAGCCAGCTTTGCTGGCTGAGGAATTCTGGGAGTTGAAGTCCACAAGTCTTAAAGTTGCCAAGGTTGAGAACCCCTGTTCTAGAAGTAAAAGTGGAAATTTTACTTATTATATTATTAGAAGGATCTACTGCAGTGGTGGCGAACCGATGGCATGCGTGCCACAGGTGGCACGCAGAGCGCTCTCTGGGGGCACGCGTGCCATCGCCCCAGTCCTTGGACTTCAGCTTATTGCTTTAGGCCTCCGCCGCCATGGGCAAAAAAAAAGGTTCAATCAATCAATCAATTTCAACTTCTCGCGGGGAAAAAAAGATCTCGCAAAATTGGAATTGATTGAACTTTTTAGTCCCGCCAAGTCTGCCGTTACCACTGGAGCCACACCCACCCAATGGGCCCACACCCACCCAGCACCCGATGAGACACAAGTGGGTTTTGGGTTGCAGTTTGGGCACTCGGTCTTTAAAAGGTTCGCCATCGCTGATCTACTGGTTGTTAGGCAGCTCACAATAGGTAATATCAGAAAAAAAAGCAGAGCTAAGCTTTGCTATCATTGAATGCAGCCTTCCGTATTGTTCCTTCCCTTTCTGACTGTTCAAAACAAAGAAAGATTTTAAAGAAGCACTGCATCTCTTCAATATTCCTTAAAATTCCAGGTTTAAGAGGGGGAAAAAAACTATATAGAGCTTCATATTCAGACTAAGGGCCATATAGAATATTACCATTTTGCCTAGATCACTGCAACAATAGCCAAAAAAACTCTGTGCAGTAGCAGCACATTAGCATAAAATACATTACTTTGCCACCTTTTACACACGCTGGGATATTTTGTGGATTTGGGTTTTTCTTCCCCTTGGCTTAGCATCATTTTAAATGTTTTTAGATTTTATTTTTAAACATACAGCCTTCAAGAATTACAAAGTGCATGGTAAGAGGTTGGGATTGTTTATGGGTTTCAGCAGAGGACTTGGGATGTCTTTTGTGTACAGTTATGAGAGCAAGTTATTTTTTGAAAGAAACAATTTTGGCAAGCTTTCTTGGCTCATGATATCATTTAGAGAATGATATCTCTTTTACATTGTACTCCAGGAACACAGAACAAATGAATTCCTGGATCACACGGATTAATATGGTAACAGCCATGTTTTCCGCACCGCCATTTCCAGCTGCCATTGGATCCCAAAAAAAATTCACTCGGCCATTATTGCCCAGTTCTTCCACAAGACTATCACAAGTAAGTGGGTCATCTTTATTGTTTAGCGATTCTAGTATTATTCTGGAGGAAGAACTAGAGAAAAATTAAATGGAGTTAAGATAGTAAGTTTCTAATGCAAAAAAGGGCTCAGAGAAATAATGAAACTTCCAGAGTTGAATAAACTGTCTTGAAATTGGCAAGCAGGAGTTGTGTGTCCATGTATCTGTGCAAAAACTGAGATTCAAAGAGCTGATAAAATTGGTAACGTTACCACAAAGGGAAAAGAGAAAAGTGAAAACAAGTTGTGAATGCCAGTTGGGGCTGATTTGCTACTAGGAGGTCCTACTATAGAGACCAAGCAACTTTTTCCCCCATTCTTCATAGGAAGAGCAACTGAAGAGTCATGAAATCAAATTTAAAGCCATGGCAGCAGAACTGTTGGAACATCGTTCCTCCCTTCCTGAAAAGAAGGTGAAAGGCAAGGAGTATGAGGAACTGAAGCAGAAAGAGGAGTATCTGATATTTGAAGTAAGTAGGAAGAGCCAGATCGGTTTCCAAACAGAACTTGCAAAGCAATGTTGGAGATGGTAGCAGAAGATTCTCAAAAAAGAATGGTAGGGAAAATGTTTTCATTTGAGTAGCTCTTCCATCAGGACTGATCTAAGGCTACCCATAGTAATTTGCTGAAGCCAAAGATATTTGGAGAAAGCTGTTGGTAAATGTTGCCCTCTTGGATCTAGAACAGGGGTGTCAAACTTGCAATGTCACGTGATGTGTCGCGACGTATCACGACTTTTTTTCCAATGGGGTAGGCGCGGTTTTGGCATGACACATCCGGCCCACGGACCGGCAGTTTGACACCCCTGATTTAGAAGGTCACAATTCCTTCATAAATGCTTGCAGGAAGTCTTGAAGCAAAACATGAAGGCAATACTCTTTCTATTGTTTGCTCTCCAGCCCACTACTATTCTAGAGTACTAGCTCTACATATGGAGGTGTCCTTTGGCTGTTTTAGAAGGTAACATTAGGCCATCCAAATGCCCATGAGTCTTCAGTTACTGTGGCCAAAGTTAGGGGATAACTGAGTTGCTGTAAGGACCTGCCTCAATCCCTCTTCCCAAGAAAGCAGAACGGCTTCATCCCAAAAGGAACTTTTATTAGGAGAAGTTGACGGCAGGCATAGAAGGCAGAATCTGAGGGTTTCCTGTGTGAATTGATAGGTTAAAAGAGTCCTTGCAAACCCAAATCCCAATAGTCCATCTGGTCAGCTCAAATGAGCCAATCTCCAGGTGTGAACCCGCTGTGGGAACAGGGTTGATAAGATGCCATTTCCAAGGCTGTTGGGCTGTTAGATCTTCCTGCCTCTTCTTCCGCAGCTAGAGATAAGGCAGATGGCTGGAGGCACATTTCATTCTCACCCCAGGTTGGCAGTGAGGGAAATAGATTAAAGAATGGGCAGATAGAGGAAAGCAGAGAGGATACATTGTAGCACCCATAGCTTCCCCCCCTTCCCCCAGGAGTATGGCAGAACTTGCAGGAAGATGTTGTTGTTAATTGCGAAGTTGTGTCTGACCCATCACCACCCCATGGACAATGTTCCTCCAGGTCTTCCTGTCCTCTACATTTTCTTGAGTCCACTTAAGTTCACACCTACTGCTTCAGTGACTCCATCCAGCCATCTCATTCTCTGTCGTCCCCTTCTTCTATTGCCCTCAATCTTTCCCAGCATTAGGCCCTTCTCCAGTGAGTCCTTCCTTCTCATTAGGTGGCCAAAGTATTTGAGTTTCAACTTCAGGATCTGGCCTTCTAAAGAGCAGTCGGGGTTGATCTCTTCTAGGACTGACTGGTTTGAACGCCTTGCAGTCCAAGGGACTTGCAGGAGTCTTCTCCAGCACCATAGTTCAAAGGCCTCAATTCTTTGGGAAGATAGAGTAAGGAAATCACCCCCCTCCCAATAACTGGGTTCTGACAGTTGCAGTCTAACAGTAGGTGGAGAACTACAGATACAGTAGCCACATTTTGGCTCATGTCCTGCATAAATTTATTTAATAATCCTTAATAACCAGCCCACTATCAATAAACCATGTGGGGATTGTTTATTCTGTTCATTCTACATATAAACACTTTCTTTGGCTCTCATGATCCTGCTGTAGCTGGATTCTGACTAATAAATCAGATTTTAGTCTTGTTGAAAATCAGTGGGTTAATGGAATAATTAACTTTTGTTGATTTAATGGGAATAAAATAACGATTTTAGGATTTAAAGCAACACAGTTACGAGTGAATTTGTATCCTCCAAATATTTTGCATTTCAGTTCCCATAATTTGAAATCAGCACGGCCAGCGGTCAGACATTATCGTAGTTGTAGTCCAAAATATCCAGAGGTCACCAGTGCCTACGTTACCCCTAGAACAGAGTTCCCCAACCTTTTCGGGTTGGTGGCCTATAGCAGGGGGAGGGTGGAAAGAAAGGATGGTTTTGTGGAGGGGTTAAACGCATGCACGTGTGCGTGCATGAACACCCATTGCTCACGCAAGTGGGGCCACAAGCACCTGTAACACTTGAAGCAATGCTCACGTTGAGTGGGACTGGGCACATGCGCGTGCACGCACACACTGGCCAGCCACTCATGCGGCCCATTGGCTAATAGGCCATGGCCCAGTAGTAGGCCGTGGTTGGGGACCCCTGGCCTAGAACATAAACATGATGTCATCTTATTCAGATTAGTTATGTGTTACTCCTGTACCAAACCTGTTACTTCTTGCTTTCTGCAGAAATTACGCTATGGCATTTATGCTACTCTAATGCGCACCAAGTTGAAGACCGGCTCTGAGGATCTGGCAGCTTTGGAAGCCAGCCTGTTTGTGACAGTGGGCAGCTCAGAAGACAGCTTCAAGGAGTCCCAGTCCAGCCTTTCCCTGAACCAGGAGACAGCTGGCACAGGTTCCAAGATAAAACGTAACCATCAGTAAGCAACTAGTAAGCAACAGAGATGATAGATGATCACTCTTGGCAAAGAAAATGGCATTTTCTGTCCTAGAAATTTGCAAATTGTCATTGCTTATGGTCAAGAGTCATATAAGGGAAGACATTATCAATGGGCCCAATTCTGTATCAACTTCACTAGTGGAAAGACACATTATGACTGCAGTCCTACATTATACGGCCTTCCCAGTATAATCAGACTATAGCTTATGGGCGAAAGTACTAAACTCCACAGTTAAGTAACAGCTCTGCATTCTTAAATCAGCGTTTCGCTATGCCAACTTTTTCTATCTCTTGCAAAACCAAGAATAAGAGAGTGGAAGAAAGAAGACTACTTCCTTTCCTTTTCTTACAATTTTTTGTGATCTATTTTACAGTTTTTAGTACCTGATAACGCTGAATCACATTGGAGTAAAAAAAAAAAAGAGTAATTTTGGCATGCGTAAGATAGACATTATGTTCAATAGTACTTTTACACTCGAGTTTTGGGGGGCAGAGGCTCGTCCTTTCCCTTGCAGATACAATGCTGTACTATCAGCCTGCAGGAGCAACTTCTTCAAGGAAGCCCAATTCTTTCATCACCAGCAGCTCAGTTATTTCCTCGTCAGCACAAGCTGGATCATGACTTATCCTGATAATTGTTCACTTCTTACAAAACTGGGCAGAGGTTGCATCTGCTTCAAAGAAACTATCACTAATAGGTAAAATCAGGGATAGTAGCTATCTCCCATTCTCCTCTTCCACAGCAGAACACCATAGCGGGCCTACTGGTCTTAGGCCTAATTAGATTCTGCAGTAATTTATGAACTTGAATGACCAGCACAAAATCTATTGATTATGTAGTAGAAAGAAACTGGCCATTCTATTGCTTGAGCCTGGTGGGGGCATATTCAGAGAGATGGGGGGGGGGATTCCAGATGTCCAGGAACGTTCCCAACTCCCAAACCCTTGGTTGTGTAGGTAGTATGGTCCTAACAGTTGTATAGATAACCTGGTCCCTTAACTTACAATCTCAAAAGGCTTTAAGGCATGACTCAAAGCTTGATGATAATGTTATGTATGCAGTGGAAGATAAAAAGACCCAGCTGATCATTGGGGAGTACATGAAATTCTGGAGATGTGGAATAACAGGCTACCTGTATGGTGGGAACATTGTACGGTAATACTTGAGAGACAAACACCACTTCCAGAGATCTGATAATGAATCTCTAAATATGTCAGATTTCTTCTGTTCTATGCGGACTGTAAAAAAAAAACAACACAATTGTACAGTTTCTTCTTCAGTTACTGAAGTAAACCAGCTCAAGCATCTACAGTTCTCCTTCAAACTCTTTCTGTATTACAGAAACAGGATAAAGAATGTGTTATTTTGAGTGCCATAAATCAGGATCCACAGCTTTAGATAACTGACCAGCCCCATATAAATGAATGGAAAGCACTGTATTTTTCTCGACAATCTTTCAGATGTTGGAGAGAAGCCTGTCTAACATGCTGAATTGTGCAGATGCACACAAGCGTTTGTTCTGAAATGGCCATTAAGAAAAACCACCCTAATAATGCCCCAAAGTGTGGTGGTTCCTAGGAAACGAATCCCCCATTCCTTGTCAGAGTTCCAGCAATGTAACCCAGGAATTAGGTGTTTTTCACAGAATAAAAAGGACTGGTTGTTTTCTTGTAACTGTGGTCACTTCTGCGTTCACAAACGTAGCGTCATTTACACAAAAATGCCATCTGGAGCCTTTTAATGCTCAAGGATTTGTGTTGAGGGCAGCCATTGTCTCCTACATGTATTCTTGTATATGATTTTGGCCTCTTCCCAAATTATCCTGAAACTAAAAATATGAGGGAAAGGAGTGCAATTTGTGTGAATGCTGAGGTAACCAGCCCCAGATATAGATGGCCGTCATGGTCTATGCATTTCCCACAAAGCAAATAGAACTTGTGTGAAGCTGTTTCTCAAATACTACACCTGCTGGCTAAAAGATCACCTGGCAGTAATTATTAGAGACGACTGACCATTTAAAGGAGAAACTATTCTCAAGGAATTTGCTCTGACTCTTCTAGGTATGACTTCCATGTAATTAATTTCCTTCTAGTTCCAATCTGAACCATTGTAAAATTTAGGGGTAGTATGAGGGAGGCCTTTATGGGAACTATAGTACAGGGGTTCTCAACCTTGGCAACTTTAAGACTTGTGGACTTCAACTCCCAGAATTCCTCAGCCAGCTTTCTGGGAGTTGAAGTCCACAAGTCTTAAAGTTGCCAAGGCTGAGAACCCCTGCTATAGTAGAATCCTTAAGAGTGGTACAGAGTAGTTATTTGATCTACATAAGTTCTGGAGATTTTCCAGAAAAGATTAGACAGCCATTTGTCTGGGATGCAATAAAACCCTTTGAACAGCAGCATGGGACTTTTAGGCTCCCACCATTGGCCACGCTCATTTCACCTCCAGCCACCCACCTCAGCCCATTCACAGCCAGCTTTCCTCTTCTGCTGGCCCTCCTCCTATGATTCTCCCTGGCCAATGGTCTCCTGGCCCATTCACCCAGACACCCTTTGTCCTGGGTGTTTTGCTCCATGGGACAAGAAGTCACCAGCCAATCGGGTGGCAGGCAGGAAGGGTGACCAAGGGGGCTGTGAGGGGGATGAGATTGGTGACAGGTTACGGGAGAGAGCAAGATTTGCGGGGGGGGGGGGAAGCAGAAGGGAAACAGTGCATGGCTGGCTCAGGAATTCTGGAAGTTGAAGTCCATGAGTCATAAAGAGCCAAGGTTGCCTATCCCTGTCCTAGACCCTTGGGCAGGGAGTAGAATTAGTAGACTTCCCAACTGCTTTCCTGCCCTATGATTCTATAAAAAGTGAATACTCTTCAGATATCAAGCAAGTGATGGAGTATTCTAAAAAAATCAAAGGTGGAAAGCAAACGTAACAAGATTCTGAAATGGGTGAACTCACCACAAAGTACTCTAAATCCTTGTGGAACATTAAGTGGAAGGAGTCTCCTTTAAGCATACCAGTAGCAAGCTAAGATTGTTGCTCTGATCTTACCTCTAGTGAGCAGCTTATGTCTGACATTTGCAATATGAATGTATGCATGTATAGTTTATTTTTACCAATTAACAAAATGGAAAGTAAACAAACAGAAGTCCAAATCAAATCAATTATCTGGTGTGACCACCCTTGGCCTTCAAAATATCATCAATTCTTCTACGTACACTTGCATACAGTTTCTGAAGGAACTCAGCAAGGTTCTTTCAAGGTTGTTCCAAATATCTTAGAGAGCTAACCACAGATCTTCTGTAGGTGTAGGCTGTCTCAAATACTTCTGTCTCTTCGTGTAATCCCCAACAGACTTGATGATGTTGAGATCACGGCTCTGGGGGGGGGGGGGAGGACTAGGACTACTTCCAGGACTACTACTACTTCTTTACACTGAAGATAGTTCTTAATGACATTGGAAGTACGTTTGGGGCCATTGCACTGCTGCAGTATAAATTTGGGGCCAGTCACATGGCTCCCTGATGGATAAGTGTCTGCATGTATTTCTCAGCATGGAGGACACCAGATCTCCAACTCCATTTGCAGAAATACAGTCCCAAACTTGCTAAGTACCTCCACTGTGTTTCACTCTTGCCTGCAAACACTTGTTATTGTACCGCTCTCCAACCCTTGGGTAAACAAAGTGCCTCCTGCTACAGCCAAATATTTCAAATTTTGACTCATCAGTCCAGAGCACCTGCTGCCATTTTTCCACACCCAAGTTCCTATGTTTTCATGCATCATTCAATGTAGCCTTGGTTTTCACATTGTAGGTATGGTTTCTTGGCCACAATTCTTCCATGAAGACCACTTCTGGACATTAGATGGGTGTACCTGGTTCATGTGCTGCATTAAGTTTCCCTCGCTGGCCACTGCTTCGAAATCTTGCTGATGTACTATAACTATCTTTTTGTCTTGTTACTGTGGCAGTTTTATCATGGTTTATGACCTCTGACATGAAACTGTCTTCAACAACTTCATCTTAATAGCAAAGTTTGCCTGTTCCTCACCCAATTTTAAGTCTCCTACCCAGATGTTTCTGTTTCAGTTAATGACTGTGTTTCAACCTACATAAGAAATGGATGATCATTAGCATCTACTTGGTATAATTGGTTAATCAAACATCTGACTCTAATCCTACAAAATCCCTGACTTTGCACAAAATCCCTGACTTTGTAAGAATTGTTGCTTACAAAGGGTGGCCCACCAAATATTGATTTGATTCGTATTTCTCTTCTGTTAATTTACTTTCCATTTTGTTCATTGATAAAAAAAACACTAATGTTTTTGAAAGCATTCTTAATTTAACAGCATTTTTGGCTAACACTTTTGCACAGTACAGTATGTGTATGTTTTGATGATGGGTTTATAATGGATGTTGTTGGTATGATTCTTCTGCGGTGTCCAGAAGGATAGTAAAACTGGCATTGGAACAAACCATTTTGAACTTGATACAACTGATGCCTGTATTGGGCTTACAGGTTATTCCAATCAGTAGACAAATGAACCTAATTTCAAATTCAAAGCATTTCCAAAATCAAAACATTTTGCAACATGGTATTAAGAATGTGAATAAATGAGGAAATAATTTCTTAGGTAATAATTTTTCAAATTAAAAACTAAATTCATAAAGTAGAAATGAACCACCGAAAGTAAGCAATAAGGGGTAGAACAGGATGTTGATTATAACAAAATCACAATACAAGTTTAAAGATTTTTTTCAAAAAAATATACAGATAAAATGGCAGGGGAGGGGAAGTTAACGAGGCAAGCAAGTTTACAAGTTACCACAATAAAAATATAATAAAGTGAAGGTCATTAGACAACCAGTTTGGTGTAGTGATTAAGCTATCAGGTTAGAAACTGGGAGATGATTAGGGAACCGGAGGCTAAAACATATGAGGAACGGTTGCTGGAATTGGGTATGTCTACTTTAACGAAGAGAAGGACGAGGGAAGACAGGATAGCAGTGTTCTAATATCTCAGGGGCTGCCCCAAAGAAGAGTCAAGCTATTCTCCAAGGCGCCTGAAGGTAGGACAAGAAGCAACGGATGGAAACTAATCAAGGAGAGAAGCAACCTAGAAGTAAGGAGAAGCTTCCTGACAGTTAGAACAATTAACCAGTGGAACAACCTGCCTCCAGAAGCAGTGAATGCGCCATTGGACGTTTTTAAGAAGAAACTGGACCACCATTTGTCCGAAATGGTATAGGATTTCCTGCCTGAGCAGAGGGTTGGACTAAACGACCTCCAAGGTCCCTTCCAAGTTTATTATTATTATTATGGATCATCGCAGTCAGCCAGATGTTCAGACTGGATTTGGCATTTTGTCTACTTATCGAGTCCTTACATCATCATCATCATCCTCATTATTATGGATCATCGCACAGTCAGCCAGATGTTCAGACTGGATTTGGCATTTTGTCTACCTATTGAGTCCTTACCAAGGACCTGGGATAGGCAGATGTGGATGTTTGATGATATTACAGATATTATTATTATTATTATTATCATCATCATCATCATCCATCACAAAGCCAGCTGGGTTATCTTGGGCTAATTCCAGCTCTAGGAAGGAGACAGTGGCAAGCCCCTTCTGAAAAACTTTGCCAAGAAAACTGCAGGGACTCATCCAGGCAATCTGAGAATTGGACATGATTGTATGGGAGAAAAAAAAGAGAGCCAAGATGACGAAGAGGCAGCATCTGCTATAAAGCGTTCCTGTGAAGGAGTACTATTTTATCCTCGTACTTTTAATCCATTGCTTTAAATACCACACCACCCTGCTGTCTTATTGGGGGCTCAACACTCAGAAGGAGTTGAGCAAGAATTGGGAACATGGGAAGAAAAAGGAGAAGATGTCGTGCACACTCCACAACACAGGCTTATTCCAAGCCCACAAAACAGCTGAAAGTCAATAGTTACCTAATGAGCAGACAGCCAGTTCCTGTAAGTATCTCTGCTCTCTCATCATATCTCTGCTGGATATGATGCTTTAGAGTTAGATTTACAAGCAAAGATCTAAAGTCAACAACTCATAGATCTCAACTCATAGATCAAACACACTGCTGCATCTGCTCTGCAGCTATACAATTACTAGGTTGAAGATGAGGATAGCAATCTAATAAATCTAAAGAATGGAAATGTAACTGACTTTCTAACTACATTGTGTGCACAATTATTAGGCAAGCGAGTATTTTGACCATATTATTTTCACGCATATTTTCCACCTCCAAGCTGTATAAACTCGAATGCTTAGTGGATATAAGCATATCAGGTGATGTGTATTTATGTAATGAGGGAAGGTGTAGCCTAAGGAGATCAATACCCTATATCAAAGTATGCATAATTATTAAGCAGCTTCTTTTCCTCAGGCAAAATGGGCCAAAAAAGAGGTTTAACGGACTCTGAAAAGTCAAAAACTGTAAAAAGTCTTTCAGAGGGATGCAGCGCTCTTGAAATTGCTACGATATTGGGGTGTGATCACAGAACCATCAAACGTTTTGTTGCAAATAGTCAACAGGGTCACAAGAAATACGTTGAGAAAAAAAGATGCAAAGTAACTGCCAAAGATTTGAGAAGAATCAAACGTGAAGCTACCAGGAACCCGTAGTGCTCCAATGCTGTCATATTCCAGAACTGCCAACTACCTGGAGCGCCCAGAAGTACAAGGTGTTCAGTGCTCAGAGACATGGCCAAGGTAAGGAAGGTTGAAACCCAACCACCACTGAACAAGACACGTAAGTTGAAACGGCAAGATTGGGCCAAGAAATATCTGAAGACAGATTTTTCAAAGGTTTTATGGACTGATGAGATGAGAGTGACTCTTGATGGACCAGATGGATGGGCCCGTGGCTGGACCAGTAATAGGCACTTCGACTCAGTTGCCAGCAAGGTGGAGGTGGGGACCTGATATTATTAACGATGAGCTGGTGGACCTTTTTGGGTTGAAGATGGACTCAAAAATCAACTCCCAAACCTACTGTCAGTTTTTAGAAGACACCTTTCTTCAAGCAGTGATACAGGAAAAAGTCTGCATCTTTCAAGACCATGATTTTTATGCAGGACAGTGTTCTATCGCATGCATCCGTGTGTGGCTAGCCAGTAAAGGCCTCAAAGATGAAAGAATAATGACATGGCCCCCTTCCTCACCTGACCTAAGCCCTACTGAAAATTTGTGGGCCCTCCTGAAACGGAAAGCTTACGGTGAAGGAAATCAGTACACCTCTCTGAACAGGGTCTGGGAGGCTGTGGTTGGTGCTGCACAAAACGTTGATCGTCAACAGATCAAGAAACTGACCAGACTCCATGAATGGAAGCTTATGACTATTATTGAAAAGAAGGGTGGCTATCTAGGTCACTGATTTTTTTTTTAAATGTCAGGAATGTTTATTTGTACATTTTGAGTTGTTTGTTTCTTATTCTCACTTTAACACATGCAAATAAATGAGTGAGATAGGCAGATTTTTATTTTTTATTTAGTTACATAATAATTCTGCACACTAATAGTTGCCCAGTAATTGTGCACACGTAGATATTCTCCTAAGAAAGCCAAAACCTCACTTTTACTTTTTTAAATATGCAGGTTTGAGGTTTATTAACATTTTGGATTGACCAAGAGCACTGTAGTTGGTCAATAAGAAAATTAATCCTCCAAAATACAACGTGCCTAATAATTGTGCACAGAGTGTAGACAGAGTCTCTTCCACCTGCTGGCTAAAATTAAAGTGGACTCTTTAAAAGAGGTCTAATGTACCAGAATTGCAACTAGCAGGGAGCCAAGAGTAGCCTACATCAAGGAAAAGAGGAATAACCAGATATGTCTAGTTATGGAGGTATGTCACACATAGAAGGAAACACAACAATCGAGGCAGCAGCATACATCTAACAAACCCCTATTGCCCAATCTAATCCAACCAGAAGCAGTCCCATTAAAAGTGAGCAATAGATTGCTCCCCCTAGATCAGGGGTGTTAAACTGTCGGCCCATGGGCCGGACGCGTCATCCGGAAGCCACACCCACCCCATTGTTGGCAGTGGCAAAACCATCCCAATATGTTGCGCGATGTCGTGAGTTTGACATGTCTGCCCTAGATGGAAATACGCAGACTCACAACCTCTGCCTCAAAGAAAAGATGCAGACGCCAAGCAAAGAAACAACACAAAATATCCCTAAAAGTGTTCCATCAACAAACACACCTGAGATAAACAGAAAAGCACCTCAGACTGCACCCCCCAAAAAAGGAAGGCAAGTGTTGGTAATAGGAGATTCTATTCTCAAAGGAACAGAATCAGCCATCTGTAGACTGGACATACAATCCAGGGAGGTATGTTGTCTCCTTGGAGCAAAAAATCAAAGACGTGGCTGAGAACCTAACCAAAATAATTAGGCCCACAGATTACTGCCCTTTCCTCCTCCTTCACATTGGAACAAATGACAACAAAGAACCTGAGTACAGTACTAAGAGATTATATGCAACAACTGGCTAAAGGGTTGGTGTCAGCAAGAAAATTTTGGTTTCCTGGACCATGGACTGCATTTCCTACGCGAAGGAATCTTGGCAAGGCCCGGAATAAGAAAGACTTGCAACAGAAATCAAGGACAATAAAAATAAAGTTTCTTTCAACATATTAATAACAAGAAAAAAGTCAAGGAAACTGTAGGTCCACTAAAGAGAGAAGATCGCAAGAAAATAACAGGCAGTAGGGAGAAAGCAGAGCTGCTTAACTCATTCTTTGCATCCGTCTTCACGCAAAAAGAAATTATAGCCCAACGTACCAAAAAATCTATTGCAAAAGGCAAACTAGAAACAATGGTTGGAAGCTGATCAAAGAGTGAAGCAACCTGGAATTAAGGAGAAACTTCCTAACAGTGAGGACAATTAACCAGTGGAACAGCTTGTCTTCAGATGTTGTGGGTGCTTCACCACTGGAGGTTTTTAAGAAGAGACTGGACAGCCACTTGTCTGAAATGGTATAGGATCTCCTGCTTGACCTCCAAGGTTTCTTCCAGCTCCTATTCTAGTCTAGTCTAACCTAGTCTATTCGCTGCCCACCTTCATGGAAAAGGGTGAGAAATAAGTTTCTAGTGGGTATATAACCAAAGGAGAGAGAGAGAGACTTTCAAATCATAAATATTCTTTTCAGTCCAAACAAATCACCTTAGAAATACTAAATAACAAAATAAACAGGAGTCAACAGGAATAAAAAGAACAATTTACTTTTTTAAAAAAATATATGTTTTATTGATTTTTAACATAATCACTTTAATATTTGGTAAACAGCATGTTGTCTGGGTTAGTATTTAAAAAACAATAACAATTTCTATAACACTACAGTCCATATAATGGCTTTGCTTGATTTTCTCTTCTTCCAATAATATTCTCTTTTGCCAAACTTAAATTAATACATTTCTTATTATTTGAATAAATGACAATTAAATATAGACACTTTTCTCATGTTTCTGCAAATAACCACATCAATATAAAGCTTTTCTAATTGCCTGGTCATAGATCCTGTTTACAGAATTCTTATTTAAATTTGTTTTCCCCATAATATTCAAATCATTCTTACTGGTTAAGATTTTCTCGAAATTAGTTACATTTAAGTATTTAAGTCTTTTTTCTCATACAAGCCATCCCAACACTTTTACATTTCTCATATCTTAAAAAAAAAGCAGGAAAAACATTTCTTGTATATAAACCATCCCAACATTTTTATATTTCTCATGTCAAAAAACAAAACACAAAGAAAAAATACTACGTTACTTGAGCGGTTCATCCCTCTTAAACTAATCTTCATTTATATCCAAAACATTTCTATTTCTTTAACCATATTCAAACATATGTTTAATTTTTAAATATTCCCTCTGGTAAATCCCATCATCTAATTTCTTAATTCTCATTTTAGCCTTTTTTTTTTTTTGCCAAACAACTTTCCTGATCAATATGCTTCGCTGAATCAAAGAATCTTTCCATAATCTTAAAAGTGTTGTTGCAGGTACAAAAGGCAAAATAAGTAAGATGTTTTTGTAGGAAGGTTTTGCCCCTTCATATTCATTGAGAATCTTTTCCTTTCTTTCTTTCTTTCTTGATTTTATTTATCATTTTTTGTCTCTCAAGTTCTCGTAGTTCTGGCAGAATCCATTTTGTCAAATCTTTTTCTTGTCCTTCCTCAAACTTATTTTGTAATCTTAGGGTATAGGTTACCTTTTCCATGTCCAGTATTTCCTGTAAGTTTTTTCCCATCTGAGTTAAGTCATACTTTCTTCTATTGTTAAGTTCCATCTTAAAACCTCTCTCCTCTGTCTCGTATTCAGTTGTCTGTTTTTTCTGCTCACTGTTTTTATTTTCTGAGAATTTTTGTGTTGTAAAGCTAAATTGGAGATGTGTTCATTTATATTTTCAAAGTTATTTTTAATTTCCTCGTGGTTTGAGATCATTGTTGTTTGGATTAGTTGCAAAAAGAACAATTTTCTTATCTCTAAGCCAGTTACTACACTGCAAGGAGCCGCTGATTGAGTTATAGCAGGCTGAGTGGCTTCCATCTAGCAGAGGTCAAGATCAAATTATACTCACATTTAGACACCCCATAATTCTCAGTATGTTGTTTAAAATGAGGCCTTCACACCTTTTCAATCTTTCTAAAGTGTATATTTTGCTCAGAGGAACTCTGACTGCTCCTAAGCCAATCTGGCTGAGACTATTACCATTTTAAAGAATAAACATGACAATCTTAGATAACCTTCAGGACACATTATTACTCAGCCATGGAGAGATGGCTGTGCAGGTGCAAAGTCTGCTCTTTCTACAATACACTGCACAAATAACCGTCTGGGGAAAAAAAATCTGTCCAATTCTTTCAGTACCTTGCCAGATTCACAACAAGCTGATATCCAAAGATTGGGTGACTTAAGATAAACTCTAGTGGCAACACATAAAGCAGTTTATGTGTTTAAATGATCTGATTTCACCAACTATCCAAGACAACCACCTAATAGAGCAAGTCTTTAATTGGGGGATTGTCTTCCCATCTACAGTCTCCATGCTATATAGGTAAATGCAACTCTCAAAGCTTACTATGTCATATTAAATGACAAAAACCAGTGCTGGTTTTTTACAATCCTTTTCTAAAGGATATACCTGCAGCAATTAAAGTCTTCTCAGCTAATACTCAAGCACAGCTCCTTTTTGGAGCTCAGTTGGGCCCCTACAAGTCATTCCTTCTCTTGGAAAGAGTTCAGTCCAAATATCTAAGAACCATCTTTCAAGCATCTCCCTGCGTTTGGAATATAGTCCTTCTCAAAATTGAAACGTCTGCCTGGATTCACTTGTCCCACCGGCTTAAGATCTTTTTCTTTCCAGTTGGCCTGGCCTCTCTAATGAAGATCAACAACTTCCAGTGCTCCCGTAGTCCAGGTAATACAAGCCAAATTGCAGCTCTATGGCTCTTCATGGCCATCAACAAATGTGCTTTGATCTCAAGACAGCAGGCCATTTACAGTTGCAAGCCAACTTCTCAGCCAGAGCAGCTAAAGAAACACTATCCTGAGCCACTCTGCACACCCTCTCCAACTAGTCAGATATCTCAGTCATACAATGATCCCAAATTCAGAAGGACCTTCTCTTTAGCCAGACTCAATGCCCTTCCAACAGCGGTTACCGAAAGAAGTTAGAAAAAAAATTCCCTTCAAAGAAAGGGAAAGGGCTGCGGGTTTGGGACTGCATTTCTGCAAATGGAGTTGGAGATGATGATGGTAATGATGATGATGATCATCATACCTTATATTTTAAGGAGGTACCTGATTGACACCTCAGATGCTGGTAGCAACCCGTGTCAACCAACAGTGCCAGCCAATTTGAATGTTCAGTTGACTGAGGTTCATGTCTGATGAATAAAAGATAAAATGATGATGATGATGATGATGATGGGACATTGGAGGTCGTCTAGTCCAACGCCCTGCTCAGGCAGGAAACCCTATACCATTTCAGACAAATGGTATAAACTTCCAGTGTTGGAGCATTCACAACTTTTGGAGGCAGGTTGTTCCACTGATTTAATTGTTCTGTCAGGAAATTTTTCCTTAGTTCTAGGTTGCTTCTGTCTTTGATTAGTTTCCATCCGTTGCTTCTTCTCCTGTCTTCAAATGCTTTGGAGAACAGCTTGACTCCCTCTTGATCAGGATCAATGGTGTCCTCCATGCTGAGAAATATATGCAGACACTTATCCATCAGGGAGTCGTGTGATTGGCCCCAAATTTATTCTGCAGCAGGACAACAGCTCCAAACATACTGCCAATGTCATTAAGAACTACAGTTTCTTCAGTGTAAAGAAGAAGCAGCCCTGGAAATGGCCCACAGAGTTCTGATCTCAACATCATCAAGTCTGTTTGGGCTTACATGAAGACACCAAAGAATTTGAGACAGCCTACATCCACATAAGATCTGTGGTTAGTTTCCCAAGATATTTGGAACAATCTTGAAAGAACCTTGCTAAGTTCCTCCCAAAAACTCTGTGAAAGTGTCCCTAGAAAAATTGATGCTGAAAAATTTTGAAGGCAAAGGGTGGTCACATCCAATTTTGATTTGATTTGGATTTCTCTTCTGTTCATTTATTTTCCGTTTTGTTAATTGGTAAAAATAAACTATTAACGCTTCTATTTCTGAAGGCATCCTTAATTTACAGCATTTTTGCACAGTACTATGTGTGTAGACACATACACACACACACACACTTTTCTATTTTAATTAATTGTGATTTCTGCTCTATAGCCAAATAAAGATTTGATTTATAGATTGGAAGAAAAAACTCACTAAAGAGAAAATGAAGAGATGCTTCTTTAAAAAAAGATTTATAATTACTTTACAAGGAATAAAGGTAAAGGAAGGTAACAACTACTGATAGAATACCGCCCACTGAAAAAAATATAGTTAAAACTAAGGTGGGAAAAAGGGATTTTCCATGTTAGAGCCGGGCTAAAGCATTTTGGTAAAGGGTGAAAAAATACATTAAGCAAGAGAGGTAGAAAATTTTTATTCAGCACAGGAAATCTCTGATTCTGCATGCAAAGTAATGAACAATTATTGCCATACATCTTTACAAAAGTAATCTGACTTTACATGTTAATTACTTTTAGTCATACACAATGTTATTAACACAAGAAACTGGCATTCACCTTCACTATCCTACAATCTTATGTTCATTTCAGCCACATTTTAAAGGCGGAATTTTTTCAGCTCTACATCATAAAGCCAATACACAACCATACTTTTGACTTGAGAAACTTTTTAAATGTTAAAACATTTCATTCTGGCACAATGTTGTTATTGCTGCAACGTTTTGCTCTCTGTACCTTTTCCTTTCCCAGATCAAAACACTGCTAAAGAAAACTTCATTGAGCAACAAAATAAAGAGATTTTTAAGCCATTTTGCACTTTTTCCTGGTCATGAAATTTATAATTTTCTGAACAAAGGAGATTCATATACTGTACCAGAAGAGATTTAAAATTAAAAATAAGTCATTTCAAACTCTGAGCTTCTATTAGCAAGGATAGTTAGTTTATTCTTACTGAGGGAATTAGCATCATTGGAATGCTATAAAAACACATTTATTTTATGTAATCAATTTATATAGTCACCTACTTGGCACACAACTCAGGGCAGCCTGAATCATCAACAAACAAACTAAGTTATTCCCTCATTGAATGTATTCTGCAACAGAAGACTTCTTTGAATAAGGAATATAAAAGGAAGCAGTTATCTGGGACCAAAAAACTGGGCAGCGGGTATGGAAACTGATTACTGATAAAAGCATTCTCATGAACAAATGGCGCGTGCTGATAGTTATTAAAAGTGTAGTCAAGAGAACGGTTAAACTAATTCATAATAATCTGCGTGGGTCACTGAAATCCAGTTTTGCCCCACAGGCTGCTTTGATTGTAAAACCAACCCTCACTACATGGTGAGCGGAACCATAGTTAAAACATTCTAGAACAGTGGTTCTCAACCTGTGGGTCGGGACCCCATTTGGGGTCAAACGACCATTTCACGGGGGTCGCCAAACAAGGCTGTCCGCCATTTTTTCCCTTTTCTTTGGCCACGCCCCTGGCACCCGGTAATGTATAAGTGGTTGGGGGTCACCACGACATGGGGAACTGTATTATGGGGTCGTGGCATTAGAAAGGTTGAGAACCACTGTTCTAGAATGTAAGCAGGCCTGGATCAGAGCTTGATAAAAGGTATTGGACTACGCAACCAGATTTCTCCACATTTACGGAGCTCTGGCTAACATAGGCCACAGACTGGCTAAGAAAAAATGGGAACGACCCAGACTGTATAGCGATTCCCATTGATGACAGCATCCTGGACCCTGGAGAGGCCCATGCATAATAAGAAATGAATACTTGTTTTCTCCTGAGGTTCATCTAGGGTCAGTGCACTTGCTCCGGCTGGCTGTGAGGCAAGGGAGAAGGCGGCTCCAGCAATGGGGCAGGTTGCAGTTTCCCAGATAAAGCTGCTGGTTCCGCTTCCACTGATTGACTACCGTAAGCGCTGTCTTCCTTCAGCTCTGAGGCGGAGAGAAAAGAGAATCACCATCTTTTACTTTCCCCATTCGCTTTGCAGCCTTACTCGTAACCGGGTATTATTACCTGCACTTTGCAGCTTGTCAAACGTCTCTAATCTCTGTAATAACCTCACGCCTTCGGTCAGTCCCATTGAGCCAAGGGCTTCCAACAGACCTTCGAGACTGCCGCCAGCAATCTGCGGACAACCAGAAATTAAAAGGGCAACTCAAGAATGGGATGACCGTGGGAATACGTGAGAGAAGGACGACTGACCTCGTAGCTGAGCAGGAGTTTTCGGCTGGGGGAAATCGTGTCTTTGTACATCTCCACTAAGCTGCCGAGACCTAATTTCTTGGCCAGTTCTGTCCAGTTTTCCCCTTGGCAGCCCTGGTTTAAGAGCTTCTCTAGTCTCTGAAGAACATCGTTATTCAAAAGTAAGATGCTCCCTGATACGAAGAAAGATTGGAGGTGGAGAATGAGAGTTATTTATATGCCAAAAATCAAAAAATACTGCTAGACCAGTGGTTCTCAACCTGTGGGTCGGGACCCCATTTGGGGTCGAACGACCATTTCACAGGGGTCGCCAAACAAGGCTGTCCGCCATTTTCCCCCCCTTTTCTTTGGCCATGCCGCTGGCACCCGGTGATGTATAAGTGGTTGGGGGTCACCACAACATGGGGAACTGTATTATGGGGTCGCGGCATTAGAAAGGTTGAGAACCACTGTGCTAGACTTACCCTGCGTTTCTATGCAGGAGGATATATCCATAATAGCACTGTGCCCACTCCATAGTCAGAAGCAAGTAGGTACCCCAAATGACTTGGCACGTATCAAGTCAGGCAAGTTGACTTGACTTGACACGTGCCAAGTCACTTGGGGTACCTACTTGACTTGATACGTGACTAGTTTTTAGTGGGAGTCTGCCAGATTTACTCACCTTGCTTAGATGTACCCTGCTTCTTTCCAGCATCCTGTTTTGAAGCTTGTAGTAGTATTTCTCTCACCTACAAAGAAAAGAAACTGGATCTGAAATATTTCTACTAGATTATCTTTTAATAACACAACATTTTTACAAGGAGACTTATCTTTCGCGGGGGAAACCGCAGCAGTACATAGGCCCATTCCCCATAAACATTATGTAAAAACCACAGGGAGAGCCATCAGAAGTTCTTAAGAGATAGCAACTGAATTCCTTCACTGCCCCAACAATCAGCTGAACAACTTCAGCCATTACCTACCTTCTGGCTACCAGCCAAATCAAATGGGGTGTGTCCCCGACCCCGATTCATTTTGGACTGCTCACTCTCCAACACAGAAATATAATCCAGGCCTTGCTCAGTCAAGTCATCGTAAGTCCCTCCCAGTTCTGTGACCCATTCCTCTTCCTCCATCTCAATGTCACTGTTGGGTGGAGATGAGGGGTCTGAAACGGGCTCGTCGTTTTCGCATAAAACATCTGCCCCTGGGAAAGGAAATACAGAGAACGTCAGAACGTTGCTAAAATGGAGCAAAAATTATGAACAATTTACATGCTTTTTAGCAAAACTCTAGAACAGGGGTAGGCCACCTTGGTTCTTTTATGACTCGTGGACTTCAACTCCCAGAATTCCTGAGCCAGCCATGCTGAGGAGAAAGGGAGAGGTTTCCATGCTGAGCCATGCTGGCTCAGGAATTCTGGGAGTTGAAGTCCACGAGTCATAAAAGAGCCGTGGTGGCCTACCCCTGCTCTAGAAGAAAGATCTAATTATGACAAACCTCAGCTATGGGGGTTATCATTCAAAAGGTCAACGCTGTCAATGTTGATGAAACCATTTTTCTTATCTCCCATGTCTAGAATACATTCTTAATTCCATCTTCGTTTGAAAAAAGAATCAATAGTCCATATATATATATTGGTATCACATATCCCATCAAGGGTTTATGTAGCAGAAATTTATTGAGGCATCAAGTATAGAATTGTTAAACACCCAGAGCTGCTAAATTTATAAATTTATTTTTAGTATTACTATAATCAATACAGTCCACAAGGCACATTTGAAATGGAATGCACAACAGAATAGGTGTGGAATAAGCTAATCATTCTATTTCAAGGAAGTTTAAATAACAACCAAAGGAAAAGGTGAGTCCAAAATATAATTCTGTAATAGACTCAAAAATTATAAACACAACTAAACAAGCTGGATTGAAAAGAACGAATAGGTGGTAGAGAAGACAACACTTCACCGCTCCAATCTACTTGGCAAAAATAGGAAAGGGAGAAACAAATCCTAGCATACAAGAGAATGTACTACGTAGACCCAAAAACATATACCGTATATGCCGGCGTATTAGGCGACCCGGCATATAAGATGACCCCCGTCTTTGTCGCTGAGTCGCATTCCTAGAACGTCGTCTTATACGCCGTAAACTACCAGTATTTCCATGTATAAGACGACTCGGCGTATAAGACGACCCCCATCATTGGCACCAATTTTAACGCTTGCGGAAGTCGCCTTATACGCCGGCATATACAGTAACCCTCCTGAAGCAGGATTCCCCTCCCCTCCCCCAATTCAGACAGTCTTCAAACAATCCATTGGAGCAGGGGTTCCCAATTCCCGGCACGCAGCCCACTACTGGGCCACCGCCCTTTTGAAACTGGGCTGCACAAATGGCAGGTGAGCGCAAATGGAGCTGCGTGTGTGCCTGCTGCTCACAGAGGCCTATCCTCTCACCCACCCTGGCCGCCTCCAAGCCACAAAGGTTGGGGACCGTTACGTTAAAGGATGATAACACCCGTTAGACGGGAAATATAGGTAATCCTTAATTTATGACACAGTTGGGAATAGAATCTCAAATCTTTGAACAAAATGATTATGAAGTGAGATGTCCACATAACCACTTCAATGACCGCAATCTCGGCAGTCCTGGTTGTGGTTCTTAAGTGATCAGGCAGATCCTTAGGCGGTGCTCAGGGATACCTGAGGCGGATGGGGAAAGCCATGGAAGGCCCCATGCAGACCACTAACATGTGGCAACTTGCCACGCCCTGGGAGACTCAGGCCTGCTTCCTGCAACATCATGTCAGAAGGCTTTTGAACCATCACAAGAATGGTGCCTACTCTCACGGTGCTTTGGAAGCATCTTCTTCTCAGAAGGAGGCTTCCAAAGCACCAAGAGACCGGGCACCATTCTCGAGTCTTCTGAATGGTCCCAAGAAATGAGCCCTTCTGCAGACATATGGTATAAGACAGTGGTGGCGAACCTATGGCACGGGTGCCAGAGGTGGCACTCAGAGCCCTCTCTGTGGGCATGCGTGCCGTCGCCCCAGTCCTAGGCCTTCAGCTGGGTTTTATAAAACCTTTTCGCTTTACCACTGCAGCCATGCCCACCCAATGGGCCACGCCTACCCGGCATCCGACAATGCATAAGTGGATTTTGGGTTGTAGTTTGGGCACTAGGTCTCTAAAAGGCTCGCCATCACTGGTATAAGAGAGCCTCGATAGGAAGGCCATTTTCTTGTGTTGGTTGGGCATGCCTGTTAACAACTGCAGAAATACTGCAAGTGAGTGGGACAATTTACATATGCTGGTGGGCCCTGTCACTGGCCAAGGCTCCCAGGCCTGGTAGTGGGGGAGGCGCAGTCCCAGGCCTCTTGAGTCTCGTGGGAAAGGAGCAGGCAGTGTTATGTGCACTGGTGAGATGGGTAAGTGGCTGAGATGGAGGGAGAGATAAGTAAGTGGGTGGAGGCAGCTGCAGTACCTCTGGTGGATGGATTGCTAAGAGCCCAAACTTTTATCATGTCACCACAGGGGTACTGCAATAGTCATAAATTCTGGTGTAGTATATCCTAAACCAGAAATAGATGATTTCCTCTAAATGTTGTGAAATACAGCAGCCGTAACTATCAAGAGAGCACTATTACCGTGTCTTTCATTTATATTTCAACACATTTTATGACAATACAATTAAATAAACTATAAAGTGGGTGTTCAAGAGAGGAGATTGATGTGGTGAAGTTGGAAACTCATAGTAAGAAACAAAAGTATCAGGATATGAAATTTAAAAGGTCGGCAATTCTTATTTCCAAAACGTGAACTGTTTAACCCAGCAAAGCAGAAAGCCGAAGAAGAGGTGTGCCCATCCCTTTCTCTCCAACACACCCAGCCTTTCTCAGAGGAAGCTAAATTGCTCAAGATGTATTGAAGAAATGCGTTACCTGCACTGATTAGCATCCTTGTAAGAATTGGAGAACCCAACGCTGCTGCCAAATGAAGGGGTGTATTCCCAGCAGATGTCCGAGCATTTACATCAGCTCCCAGCTTGGAAAAAAAAATGATACAGAGTGAGCGGAAGATAAAAGACAAACTTTCGTATCTATGCAAAAGGATTTAGATTCCAAGATTCAAAGCAGATGCAGCCAAAGGACAGTGATGGCGAACCTTTTAGAGACCGAGTGCCCAAACTGCAACCCAAAACCCACTTATGCATCGTCAGGTGCCGGGCGGGTGTGGCCATTGGGTGGGTGTGGCCAATTGGGTGGGCGTGGCTGCGGTGGTAACAGCAGATTGGGTGGGACTAAAAAGTTCAATCAATCAATTCCAACTTTGCAAGATCTTTTTTTTCCCGCAAGAAATTGAAATTGACTGATTGAACCTTTTTTTTTGTACACAGCAGCGGAGGCCTAAAGCAAAAGTAAGTATAATAAATGCCTAGGACTGGGGCGACGGCACGCATGCCCACAGAGAGGGCTCTGAGTGCCGCCTCTGGCACCTGTGCCATAGGTTCGCCACCACTGCTATAGGACCTTGAAAACCTAGGTCTTGTATATACAGTTTCTACTTTCAGAGTGTCTACCATTTCCCAATAGGATTTCAGATTTCACTTATCTCCAGCCAGCAATAACAATCACTAATACAACCTAACTAGAGAATAGCAGATGGGAAAACGCTATGCTAATTAATAAATAACAGCTTATCTCATAGATGCCAGCTTATTCATCTTAACAACAACAACAATAATAATGTTGGAAGAGACCTTGGAGGTCATCTAGTCCAAACCCCCTGCTCAGGTAGGAAACCCTATACCATTTCAGACAAATGGCTGTCCAGTCTCTTCTTAAAAACTTCCAGTGTTGGAGCATTTACCGCTTCTGGAGGCAGGTTGTTCCACTGGTTAATTGTTCTAACTGCCAGGAAGTTTCTCCTTAGTTCTAGGTTACTCCTCTCCTTGATTAGTTTCCATCCTTTACCTCTTTTTAATAATTGCAATACTAAATGAAGCCAAAGTAATCCTTCCCAGAAACTTCGTAAGTATAATAAATACTTTAACAAATACAAATGTTAACAACTAAGAAACCTACTATAAGACCAATGATGCCTATTATATTATTATAACTTCATCAATTTCAAACATTTGTTCTCTATATTAGTTTCCATCTTCATTAACTGAATCTTCAGCAAGCAGCAAGCCGATCAAATTGGTAAACAATCTTAGGTCAGAACTGAATAAATGTTTTATGAAAGGGATGGAATCAGGGGGGCAAAATGGAAGCACTTTTCTATTTAAACCTCCCCCGGTATTTTTTAAAAAACTTTTTATTAATCATTTTATCATCTGCATATATTTAGCTTTTAGACTTTATTGGCATCAGCTCTACAAGGATCAAGAAACAAATATTATGTGCCGCTACTTTTATTAGAACACCTATAGTAACAGGACCTTCCAAAACTGGATGTGCTTCCCCTCCTCTTTCTTTTAACTTCATGTGAATTAGGGAGGTGCCTGATTTTCATAAATATCTTGGTAGGCCTTAAGCCAGCGTTTCTCAACGTTTGTGTGATGGCGACCCCCGTCACACAAATGTGCCGCGCATGCGTGGTGCGCATGCACGACCGCCCCATGCGCAGCACGCATGCACGGCGATGCCCCCATGCGCAGCGAGCATGCGTGGCGACGCCCCGAGGTGGGGAAATGGCAGATTGCATCGTTTGGCAACCCCCGTAAAATGGTCGATCGACCCCAAATGGGGTCGCGATCCATAGGTTGAGAACCGCTGCCTTAAGCCATGTTTATGTGATCCTTGCTCTAGTTAGTTCATCCCTCTCCATCAAGGCCACCTAGTAGATCCGTCATGGCGAACCTATGGCACGCGTGCCACAGGTGGCACGCAGAGCTCTCTATGAGCACCATCGCCCCAGTGCTAGGCCTTCAGCTGGATTTTATAAAACCTTTTCACTTTAGGCCTCCACCGCCGTGTGCAAAAAAAAAAAAAAAGTTCAATCAATCAATCAATCAATCAATTTTAACTTCTCCCAGGGGGAAAAAAAAGATCTTGCAAAGTTGGAATTGATTGATTGAACTTTTTAGTCCCACTCAGTCTGCCGTTACCATCGCAGCCACGCCCACCATATGGGCCACGCCCACCCAATGGGCCACGCCCAACCGTCACCCGACGATACATAAGTGGGTTTTGGGTTGCAGTTTGGGTACTCGGTCTCTAAAACGTTCGCCATCATTGTACTAGATTATCTACAGCAGAGTGTGCATTTACAGATAAAATGTAATTTTTTATTCCTGTGCATAAGAAAAAAAAATCAAACAATGGGAGGAAAGATATTAAACTATCCCAAAACACAAAAAATCAACTTCTCTTTCTTCGCAACAGAAATGTTGATGATGTAAGCAATAATAACTATATTAATAATAGAACATGACTTGGACACTTGTTAAACTAATAGACGTACTGGAATGGAATATGCAAATTGAGGGTAAATTCTCCACTTCCTGTTGTAAGAAATAAAGAGTGTCCTGGGTGCTCAAGATGCAATCGCTTCTTCCCCTCAGGCAGCTTCACGCATCACAAAAGGCTGCCAAGAAGAAATCCTTTAAAATACCAGCATTACTTTAATTTTAGATCATCTTTTAGGACACAGTTATGAAGAAATATTCAAATATTCATTGCCTGGTGACCCCTGGGTAATGGGTGATGTCACTGGCTAATCCTTTCAACCCAAAAGCGCCTTAAATGGTCCCCCTGACATGAACAGGATGGGAATGGTTTATTTATTTATCTATTTATAGTTACTTATAAATGGTCTGGGAGGATACATAAAGAGTCAAGAAACCCTCTGCAAACTCTGCGACTGCATGATCTAATTTTCCAGCATTGTTACTGTTGTTAGTTGAGAAGTCATGTCCGACCCATCAGAACCCCATGGACAACGTTCCTCCAGGCCTTCCTGTCCTCTACCATCTTCTGGAGTCCATTTAAGCTCACGCCTACTGCTTCAGTGACTCCATCCAGCCACCTTATTCTCTGTCGTCCCCTTCTTCTATTGCCCTCAATCTTTCCCAGCATTAGGCTCTTCTCCAGTGAGTCCTTCCTTCTCATTAGGTGGCCAAAGTACCTAAGTTTCAACTTCAGGATCTGGCCTTCTAAAGAGCAGTCGCGGTTGATCGCCTCTAGGACTGACCAGTTTGATTGCCTTGCAGTCCAGGGGACTCGCAGGAGTCTTCTCCAGCACCATAGTTCAAAGGCCTCAATTCTTTTGTCTCTCAGCCTTTCTTATGGTCCAACTTTCACAGCCATACATTGCAACTGGGAAAACCATGGCCTGGACTATACGCACTTTTGTTGGCAGAGTGATGTCTCTGCTTTTTAGTATGCTGTCTAGATTTGCCATAGCTTTCCTCCCCAGGAGCAAGCATCTTTTAATTTCTTGGCTGCAGTCCCCATCTGAGGTGATCTTGGAGCCCAGGAAGATAAAATCTGTCACTACCTCCATTTCCTCCCCATCTATATGCCAGAATTGCCATGTAATTCCAGCATTACAAAGTAGCAACTACAAAAATCTGTCTTGTTCCCAACTGGACTTATCATTTGTTCATAGTAACCTTCCTGTATGGTAACAGAACAGATCTACTGCAGAACGGAGCAGACTTGTGCCATATCATTAGCCTCACCTCCACTCACCTTCTTCATCAAACATGCAGTCATGTTAAGATTATCCATTTCAATAGCTAGATGTAAAGGTGTCCGTCCACTCTGCCGTTCTGCGGCATTCACATTCGCTCCTTTCTCAACTAGCAACTCAAGACAGGCTGGTCTTGCGTACTTCACAGCAAGATGCACAGGAAAAAGACCTGAAGCAACAGCAGTAAATATAATTGAATAATGACTGGCAGCAGGACTGGGAGGCTCATCCTACAAACCCAAACCAGAGCTGAAGCATCAAATATGATAAAGGATTTAATAATATTCTCACCTCCTCTTCCTCAGTCCTGCCTCTCACAGCCACCCCTCCTTCAACATCCAATTTGATTTCAATGGTCTTGTGACAAAAGACTCGGGTTTCTTACAATTTCCATATTACTCACCAAGATAGTTAGGTATCTCAAGAAGTGGGAGAATCTGGGGGTCCAAATGACAGAGAAGAATCTTCAGCATCACTTCATCATCCAACTGTACAGCCAAATGCACGACTGAGTTGCCGTATCGATCCAGTAAAGTGGGATCTGCTCCAGCCTGAAGTAAGAAAGCAGCCACCCTGGGCTGATGGGTGATCACAGCCAGATGTAACGGTGTCTAGGAAAAACAGGCCAGAACCAAGTTCCATCAAAAGAACTAACGGGATCAATAGATTTTCTCCAAGGAAAATTTCTACTTGCATTTATATTTTCAACAACACATTTACCTATATACACAATTCAGAAATCAAACTACAGAGCTTTACAGGTTGTTGTTGACTTAGAACAGTTCATTCAGAGACGGTTCAAAATAACAACGGCACTGAAAAAAGTGACATATGACCTCTTTTCACACAACCATTGGAGCATCCCCATGTAACATGATCAAAATTCATGTGCCGGACAACTGACTCGTGACAGTTGCAGTGTCCCGGGCTCATGTGATCACCTTTTGTGACCTTCTGACAAGCAAAGTCAATGAGGAAGCTAGATGTACTTAACAATCACGTTACTACAATGGTGGCCAAAATTGTGGAAACCTTTTGGGAAAAGTGTACAGTTGAAATGCCACCTTTGGTTAAGTTTCCACCAATTTTTCTTCTAATTTTTTATAATTGTAGCCTCGTTCACTTAATAATACTATTCTACATCGCTTTCTGGGCAACCAGTCAACTCTTTGCACCATGACTTTAATTTTATTACATTTTACAAGCTCACTCAATGAAAGAGCACAAAAAAACCCCAACCAACTTGATAGGGATCACATAGCGCACTGACAAATGTCCTCCTCTCAGCTTCAATACAGGACATCAATCACTGAATCCTACTGTGATCTGATTGGTTCATTGCCAAAACAAGATGACACCTGATTGGCTCTCTAAACACTTATGCTCATTGGCTACAATCGGATGAAGAAAAGCTACCTGAGATCAACCTAAGCAAGTTGTGCTTCCTTTTTCTGGTTATTTGGCTATAGCTTTTCATAGAATATAGTACAGATAATTGAGCAAACTATGTTGCATTACATTCTTGATTAAATTATCTTTCCATTGATATATAATTTTATGGTGGTACTACAAAAAGAAAAGTGGTGTTATTAGCCATCAAACCTCAAAAATAAACTTTTCCCAAAAGGTTTCCACAATTTTGGCCACTACTGTAAATAACTGCAGTGATTCACAACAACTGGGGCAAGAAAGGTCACAAAATGGGGCAAAATTCACAACAAATGTTTTACTTAGCAACAGGAATGTTGGGCTCTATTGTGGTTGTAAGTCGGGGACTACCTGTACTTAGCGTGTTTCCCTGAAAATAAGACCCAACCAGAAATTAAGCCTTAGCATGATTTTTACTCATATGCCTATATAAACCCTCCGTCCCATCATCTGGTTGTTTGCTGCCGCAACAGGGCAGGAAAGCACGCGTTGCACCAGTGCCACCGTGAGTTGAGGCGAGGCAAGTGGGGATGAAGCTGCCCCATGCGCCCCACACCTGCTTACTTCAAGGCCCCCACAGTCAGGCCACCCACGCCCCGCCACTTGCCTCACCTCACGATGGCAGCATCGGCATCCACCACAGGAAACCGTCCACTTTGCCTGGTTGCTCGTGGTCACAACGGGGCAGGTCGCACGTCTCACTGGTGATGCGGCCCCGAGGTGAGGCGAGGCAGGTGGGATGGAGCTACCCCATGCACTCCATACTCGCTTACCTCATGGCCCTGGCAGCCAGCCTGTTCCCTGCTCAGCAACCTCCCCCCACCTGTTCAATGATCTGGCTGCCCATCTGCCTCTTCCCTTTCACTCCCCTTCCGAGCCGGACTGTCATACTGTGGAGAATGGGTGGGGGAGGCTGTCGCCTTACCTGGTCCCCCTCCACTATTTCGGAAGGCCTCCACTGCCACTGTGCAACAGTTGCATTCACCACTGGAGGCTTCAGTCTCCGCTGGCCCTGCCCCACAGATCACCTGCCCTGTGGCGGCCCCTCTTCCTGCTCCACCTGCCACTTGGGTCCTGCGGCACTACGGCACTCTGCCTGCTCCTTGTTCGCCGCCTGTATTGTATGGTTTCAATGGCAGCAGCTCTGGGGGCCAGTTGGTAGGCCCTCTGCATCGTCCTAGCACTGGCAGTTTCAGCTACCGGCCCTCTTCATGGCTCTACCCACACAGCCACAGGAGAGTTATACCATACCAGGACTGGATGCAGGGGCACTCCGAAGACTGTGCTGCCGTGACTCCAGCCACCAACTCTCCTGTGGCTCATGTCGTGACCGGACAGCACGAGCCTTCCTGTGCCGCATCCCTCCACCTGCCAGAAACCCGCCAAAGCTGCCCGCCCGCTTCCTCCCACCATCTGGTTGCCCGCAACTGCAATGGCTCACAGGGCTTCCCAAGGCAGATGCTCGGGAGGCGAGGGCAGTACCAGTGGAATGTGCCTTCAGGCGAGAAGAGCGGTGCGGACAGGCGGGGTCAGTCAAAAGACTGGGCAGTGCAAGCCTCCCCTGCCATCTCCCTCCGCCTGCCAGACAACTGGCTGTGGGCGAAGGGGGCCAGTGGCTGAAACCGCCAGCCTAGGGACAATGCAGAGAGCCTATCAATGGCCTCCAGAGCTGCCACCATTGAAATCATGCAATACAGACGGCGAACGGGGAGCAGGCAGAGTGCCGCAATGCCACAGGAACCAAGTGGTGGGTGGAAGAGGAGGTGGCTGATGCCTCCGAACAGATGATATGCAGGGGGGGGGAGCAGCAGGGACCGAAGAAAGACCCTCCAGCAGCGGAGGCGGCTGTTGCACAGCAGAGGCCTTTTGCCATTACTCCCTCCTGGCTCCAAAATTGCAGAGGGGGACCAGGTAAGGCGGCCGAGCCTCCCCCAACAATCCTCCATAGCATAGCAGTCTGGCTCAGGAGAGGAGTGAAAGGGAAGAGGCAGGCGGGCAGCCAGGTCACTGAATGGGTGGGGGTAGGTCGCTGAACAGGGAGTGGCCTGGCTGTGGGGGTCCTGAGGTAAGCGGGTGTGGGGCCTATGGGGTAGCTCCACCACCCCACCTGCCTCACCTCACCTCACCTCAGGGCGCCAACACTGGTGCGATGCACGCTCTCCTGTCCCATTGCGGCAGTGGGACGGAGTGGACGGGTTCTTAACTAGGGCTTAATTTGGGGATAGGGTCTATATTAGGCAAGCAACCAGATAGTGGGATGGAGTGAGTGGTAGCTGCAAAATAAGACATCCCCCAAAAGGCCCTAATGAGTCTTTTGGTCCCCCCCCCAAAAAAATATAAGACCAGTCTTATTTTTGGGGAAACATGGTATGTTCGAGTGAATTCAACTTCTTGATCAGATCTCCCCTATGTGCATGCCCATCCTTCTCTCACCACAAATGTGTTACCACTGAATTTGAGACACTACCTATTATACCTGCTGTAAGTGATTTGTGATGTTGATGATCTGTTGATTAGGAATGCTTACAGCCACCTGGACCAGTTGCATAATCACAGCAGTCTGCTCATGAATAATAGCTAAGTGCAAAGGCCTGTGGGGGGAAAATATGGATTTAAGAACAAGGAGATGTAGTGGCTAATTGTAACAGTAATAGTAGTCAACAACAACCAGGAATGAGAATTGCAACCCCCAAAACCTCTTCCAATTTGCCCATAAACTGTGGCTGGCATCGTCAGAGGTGAGTGCTCTGCTCTACAGTTGCCTTGGCAGATCCCAGATAAGAGAGCAGAAACTAACTGAGCTCTTTTTGTGTTTGTAACAGAATTAATTTGATCATGTCATCAGAATTCTGATTGATTCTTGAAGTTGTAAATAGTCTGATCTGAAGAAGTTCCGAAGAAGCAAATTTTTCTTTGAACACATTGCTGTAGATTATATATGGTGTTGGTTAATTAAGTGGTATTTTATTTTGGTGTGGTGTAAAAGGGATGGAAATCAAACTTTGTTTAACTTTTAGACTCTTCTACTATGTGTACTATTACTTCTTGATTAAAAGAATATGGAAGATAGTTGGAAGAACTTGAAAAATCTGGGGTAGCGTTGCTACATAGGCACAAAATTTATTGTAAACACACAAATGCTAGCAGTCATGTAAAATCATCATGCACAATTATGTAGAGAAGTCACTGAGATTTATAAACATCCCAATAACATTCACAAGAAAGGAGAAAGTTTTATACCATTTATTTTTTTATTTACCATTAATTGCTATTTTATAACAATTTTCCCTTAGGTTGTAGCTTGGTGTGAAATTTGATTTTTTTTTCCAAATAAAAACGACATTTATTCAAGGTTATTACTTTTTTTAAAATTTTGTCTCCATTTTATCATGTAATGTTTTATTTGCTCTGTCTCCATATAACAGCTCAGGAGCAATTTACAGACATGTGAAAAAATAAGAACACCTGATGTAGGGTTTTAACATATGTGGGCATTCCAGTATTTATCTTCATTCTACAGTTAGTCCTCAACTTACAACTATTCATTTAGTGACCATCTAAACCAGGGGTATCAAATTCGCAACGTCACGTGACGTGTCGCGACGTATCGCAACTTTTTCATTGCTGGCAATGGAGCGGGTGCGGTTTTGGCATGTCGTATCCGGCCTGTGGGCCGTCAGTTTGACACCCCATGTCTAAAGCTATAACAGCACTGAAAAAAGTGACTTATGACCATTTTTCACAGGATCGCTGTACATCCCCAGGGACACACGATCAAAATTCAGACATTTGGCAACTGACTCATATTTACGACAGTTGCATTGTCCTGGTGATCAATTTTTGTGACCTTCTGACAAATAAAGTCAATGGGGGAAGCCAGATTCACTTAACAGGCACATTACTAACTTAACAACTTTCAAGATGGATTGGGCTGTGACCTGTACTGCACGTGCCTGGCCAGGGGGATCCCAGACCAGCTTAACGACTGGTACCAACTGGTGACCACTGTGGAGCTAGACCTGATGCAGTACAAGGGCCACGGGAGATTTGAACCGCGCCCAAAGAAAAAGAAGAGCACACGAGGGAGAATGCAGCTGGCAATAGCATCTCCTACCTCTGCTGAAGCTTCAAGTCGTCCCCCATCCTGTGCTTCCGCTGCGGCCAGGAGGGCCATCGCGCAGCGGTGTCCCTGACACCAACACCTAGAGCGGGTTCCGCTGCCCCTCCCCTCCGAAGCCTAACAAGCCACCGAAGAGGAGGAAAGAGGGGCAGCCCAAGTCGTTGAGGTCTCCCCCCGAGAGCAAAGGGGAGGGAACACCCCACTCAGAGGCAAAGGGGGGTGGTAAGGGCACTTATAGATTCAGGCTGCACCTGATGCTTGATTAGCCAGCCCACAGTACAAAAGTTAGAACTGCATGTGAGAAAGCTTAGGAAGCCCGTGAAGTTCGAACAAGTTGATGGCACCTTGGGAGGAGGGCAAGGCCACCTCCCAATTAATGGAGCCGGTGCAACTGAAATTTGGGTGCCACCGAGAGGCTATTTGATTCCTAGTCGCCCCAAAAATGGCTGAAGAGATGATCTTAGGGCTGGCTTGGCTAGCAAAGTGGGGATCCTGGATTTATTGGGAGACAGCCTCGAAGCGAGTGGTTATGAAGAGGTGAAGTCCCAATCCCCCTGAGAAGGAAAAGGGGAAGCCCGAGGAGGGGGTAGAAGCGAGGAAAGCCTTTGAGTACAGCAAAGCAGTATCAGAGAAGGGAGAGGAGCAGCAGGCCATCCCAAGAGTGTACCGAGACCTCATGGAGGCATTCAGCGAGAAGGAGTACAACGTCCTGCCCCCTCACCGCCCCACAGACTGTGCTATTGAGATCCTGCCTGGAGCGAAGCTCCCCAAGCCAAAGATGTATTCCATGACTCCAAAGGAGATGAAGGAGTTGAGGGACTACATCGATAGGAATTTAGCGAGGGGATTTATCCAAACGGCAAAATCTCAAGTGGCAGCACCACTGCTATTTAAAGAGAAGAAAGATGGGTCGCTGAGATTGTGCATTGGTTTTTGTGGTATTAACGCCGTGTGCGCGGAAAACATGTATCCCCTCCCCCTCATGAAGGACATGTTGGGACATTTAGCCAAGGGGAAAATATAGGGAGGCGCACTATCGAGTGAGGATCAACAAAGGCAATGAGTGGAAAACTGCCTTCAACTGCCCTTAGGGAGCTAGCAATTTAACACAATGCCTTTTGGACTGCAGGGGATCCCTGCCGTATTTATGCAGCTCATAAATGGGGTGCTACATGAGCATTTATATAAGGGGTTTTTGGTGTACCTGGATGACATCCTCATGTACACTGAAACTATGGATGAACGTGCCTCCCATATAATTGTTTCTAACATCTCTGGACTCGTTTTTATTTTTATAAAAGCATTCAAATTGTTTTTCCTGTTGATTTTAATAAAAAAAAATTACACACACACTCCCCATCATTTTACAGGATATTGGAGAGGCCGTAGTTTCACCAACTTAAGCATGATATCACATACTTCAGAAGAAGGAAAAACTATCTTGCTAGTGAAGAATTTGTTTCCCACAAGGATTACAGAATTCTTTTCCATATAAGGTTCTTTAGTTAAGTCACAGCCTTGCCTTTAGCAGAGCTGACATAGATTTGCACTGAAAGGGTATCCCCACAACGAGGAAAATACTAGACAGTGACAAGAAATTGGAAGACTAATTCTTTGCAAATGATCTCAGACTAGGAGCCCTCACTGTTCCCAAAATATACTTACGAATCTCCATTTTCATCCTGAGAAGCAGCCAAATGTCTTTGGACAGCCAACAACATACGTGGGTCAGCAGTAACTGCGTAATCCAAAAGTGCCTGGGCACTGCGCCGAGCTACCATGAGCATCCAGGAACTACATTCCTGAGCTAGTAAGATGGGGAAAAGCAGACTATCAAAACAAGCAGTGCAAGCACAAAACGTTTCTGCTTATACAACTCCCATCTTCCTATGCCTTTTTTCTTAAAAAGAGAATGATATCCCATTTACCGCAGTCCAACAACTATTTTTATGCTGATAGTATATAATGGGAAAGATCTCAGTGTGCCTGTTCTTCAAAGTAAGCAATACTGGTGAATTACTTTGATCTAAGTCCACTTCTACAGTAGTGGCCAAAATTGTGGAAACCTTTTGGGAAAAGTGTATTTTTGAGGTTGGATGGCTAATAACACCACTTTTTTGGGGGGGGAGTAGTACCATAAAATTATATATCAATGGAAAGATAATTTAATCAAGAATGTAATGCAACATAGTTTGCTCAATTATCTGTACTGTATTCTATTAAAAGTGATAGCCAAATAACCAGAAAAAGGAAGCACAACTTGCTTAGGTTGATATCAGGTAGCTTTCCTTCATCCAACTGTAGTCAATGAGCATGAATGTTTAGAGAGCCAATCAGGTGTCATCTTGTTTTGGCAATGAACCAATCAGATCACAGTAGGAGTCAGTTATTGATGTCATTATTGAAGCTGAGAGGAGGACATTTGTCAGTGTTATGTGATTGCTATCAAGTTGGTTGGGGTTTTTTTTGTGTTCTTTCATTGAGTGAGCTTGTAAAACGTAATAAAATTAAAGTAATGGTGCAAAGAGTTGACTGGTCGCCCAGAAAGCGATGTAAAATAGTATTATTAAGTGAACACGGCTACAGTTATAAAGAAATTAGAAGAAAAATTGGTGGAAACTTAACCAAAGGTGGCATTTCTACTGTACACTTTTCCCAAAAGGTTTCTACAATTTTGGCCACTACTGTAAATACCTGATCCTAGATGAGTTGGCTATGGCAACAGCATGGACTTGCCAGGAGATTTGAGTAGTTTAGTTATCTACAGTTCGGCTGGTGTTGCCAACACAAAAGCAAGAGCTATTCTACTAGTTTTCAGTTAGTTGCAGTCGGTACAGGTAGTCTTCGACTTACAACCAGTCACTTAGTGACTATTCAAAGTTATAATGGGCCTCTCTAGAGATACTTATGACCTGGATTTGAAATTGATTGCACCCCCCCCCTCAAGGTCTCATGATCACATGTTGGGCACTCAGCAAGCAGCCTTCATTTATGGCCATCTGCAGCATCCTGTGGTCACATGACTGCAATTTACGATTATTATTTTTTACCAGAAATCAGCATTTACTTCTGGTTTCTGGCAAAAAACATTCACTGTGGATAATGGATTTGCTTAATGATTGCAGCATTCAGTTAATGACCATCGCACAGTCATGTGCTGGCACAACTTACAACTGTAATTCTGGGCTCAGTTGTGGTCATTAAGTCAAGGACTACCTATACCAGGGGTAGGCCACTTTGGCTCTTTTGTGACTCGTGAATTTCAACTCCCAGAATTCCTGAGCCGGCATGGCTCAGCTTGGAAACCTCTCCCTTTCCCCTCAGCATGGCTGGCTCAGGAATTCTGGGAGTTGAAGTCCACGAGTCATAAAAGAGCCAAGGTTGCCTACCCCTGCATTAGTCTCTGACAGAAAAGCAAGACATGTTATCCCCAAAATGTTAATTATTTTTACAGGAGAAAAAACTAATATACTTCTAAATATAAGTCACAAACACTTTGAATCAGATAAGAGAAAAAGAAAGCTTCCACGTTGACTACTCTCCTTTGGTTTATGAGCAAATTCTCTAATACTTTGTTTAAAAAACAAAGGACAGTCTTGTGAAAATGACTTATCACCTTGAAAAGCACTTTCTAACAATAGCGCTTATTTCTCATCACAAGTATCAATTGTTTGGTACAGATAAATGCATTCATGCTGAAGCTTGATATGTGAACTATATATATTTCAGTAACTCAGAATACAAAAGTTAGATTTTTACAACTTTGGGCTCCTTTCGAGGTTCTGAAGATTGTGTTTATTTGTACATCATTGTACAAATAAGAAGATTGTACATTATTTGTACATCATCAATGAAATTCAAACATTTCAGAAAGAGCCTGGACCATTTAAAAAAATTAAGCTGGCAGCCCAGGTTTGACACGAGTGACGCACAGTTAATGGAGATGAGCATTGCCCCCTAAAGTTGGACATGATTCAGCTGGGAAAGCTTTACCTTTACCTTTAGAAGTCTCAACAATGAAAGCTGAATTCTGATGCTTCCCAAACAGAGAAAAAATAGTTTTTGCTTATCTCCCCAGCCATACCATGCTGCAGCAGTTCAATATAATCACTGTCGTCTTCTGAAGGATGATGTTCACTATCTTTCAGTCTAGCAGTTCTGGGCATCTGGATACCTCTTCCACCTTGATAGTTGCCTATAGGATGCGATCCAGATAGGTAGATGCTGTTGTTATATGGACTATATCCTGAAGAATGCCAGGGACTCCCAGCTAGAAGAGCAGAACAAAAAAAAAGGCCATGCAATTTAGAGTATATATGTTTAAAAAGAGACATTTTAAGTGTTCATAACCATATTGGTTGTTGCTGTAAGAACTACCTAAAAAGTCAAGTCTTTTTTTGCAAGTTTTGTATATATGCAAAATGGTAACATGCTTTGTAAGGGCACTGTGGCCACAATAAATGACCATTTATAAGAGAATTATAACTACCACTCAACTATTCAGCTATTGTACTTTATTTACTTCAGACTGATAATTAAACTATAAGAACTGGTTACTTTCACTTCCGGTTCGCATCGTGGCATCACAGATGAGGGAAAAGCAGGGCTCCGCTTCCCATGGCTGATTTCTCCCTGCCAGGGGGCCCTAAAAGGATCTAAAGTCTCCCCGGAGAGGCGATGAAGAAGGAGGGAACCCTCGTCGATCACGGAAAGATGGCGGTCAATCCATTTGATCAAAGGAAAGCCCTCTAAACCAGCAGGGGAAAGACGAGCTGCATTCATGTGATAAGTCAGAAGTTACTTACAATCGAAGAAAGAAATTATTATTTAGCAAATTGTGGGCATCGTGTTTGGAACCGGGTAAGACTTTTTTTCCTTTTTCTACTATTTGGCTACTGAGTCCCTGGAAAAGATAAATTCCCCAAAAACAAAAAAAAAACAGACACGAGAGGGAAGGGAATTTTTGCCCCTTCCCTCCAGAGAAACGAAAGCGGCGATTTAATCCTTGTTTTGGGGGACAGAAACAGAGAAGAATACAACATTAAATTGGAAATAATATAAAGACACAGCTTGACAAACTTGGCAATTTAGAGAATTCATAAACTTTTTTGAAAAAAGATTGGGTGAAATTTAAGAACTAAACTTCATTTTAAGTGTTGGAAGATGAATACCTAATGACATCTAGTGGTGGAATGTAGGCATAGCACCTAACTTTATTATGTCTGGAGTGAACTTGGCATGAAGCCCAGACATAGATAATAAGTTACCTCTTTAATGTCTCTGGAGCTCTGCAGACAGCAGCTGAAAATAGAGAAAAACACTTTGGGTTGTTCTCTGTATGGTGGGAGCTATAGATTGTTTTGAAACTTGCTGATCTTCTTGGATTATAAACATCGATTTACTTTTAACTACAAGAATGATTTAGAGACAGAAAAAAAGTTGCCTCTGGATTATCTCTGCCTGGGGAAACCTATAGATTGGCCTTAGGACAGCTGGACATTTTGGATTACAAATATTGGTCGATTGACAATACCGGTACAGTAGATGCCGGCTCAAGCAGGAGAATCTATACCATCTCAAACAAGTGACTGTCCAGTCTCTTCTTAAAAACCTCCAGTGATGGAGCATCCATGATTTCTAAAGGCAAGCTGTTATACTGGTTAATTGTCCTCACTGTTAGGAAGTTTCTCCTTAATTCCAGGTTGCTTCTCTCTTTGGTTAGTGTCCAACTATTGTTTCTTGTCCTGCCCTCTGGTGCTTTTAAGAATAATTTGACACCCCCCCCCCTTCTTTGTGGCAGTCTCTCAAATACTGGAATACTGCTATCATATCACCCCTATTTCTTATTTTCTTTAGACTAGCCAAACCCAAGTCCTGCAGCCGTTCTTCATATGTTTTAGTCTCCAGGCCTTGGATCAACTTAATTGCTCTTCTCTGAACTTTTTCCAAGGTCTCAACCTCTTTTTTGTAGTATGGTGACCAAAATTGGTTACAATATGCCAGGTGTGGTCTCACTAGGGTTTTATAAAGCAGTACTAATACTTCATGTGATCTTGATTCTATGCCTCTGTTAATGCAACCCAGGATTGTATTAGCTTTATTGGCTGCTACTGCACATTGCTGGCTCATAGTCAAGTGATCGTCCACTAAGACTCCAAGGTCCCTCTCTTAGTTACTGTTTTTGAGCCAGCTCTCACCTAATCTGTACTTATACCTTTGATTTTTCCTGCCTAAATGTAAAATTTTGCTTTTCTCCACATTAAAATTCATTTTGTTGGATAGGGCCCATTGTTCGAGTTTGTCAAGATCTTTTTGAATCCTAAGCTTGTCTTCTGGGGTGTTGGCTATTCCTGCCAGTTTAGTGTCATCTGCAAATCTGATGAGTTCCCCTTCTATTTCCTCATCTAAGTCACTGATGAAGATATTGAACAGTTCTGGGCCAAAGACGGAGCCTTGTGGTACCCCACTGCTTACTTCTCTCCATGTGGATGTAGTACTATTGAGGACTACTTGTTGAGTATGGTTTGTCAGCCAGCTACAAATCCATCTGGTGGTGATGTTGTCTATTCCACCTTTTTCTAGCTTACCAAGCAGTAGATTGTGGTCTACATTGTCAAATGCCTTACTAAAATGTAAGTATACTATGTCCACAGCGTTTAGCTGATCTACTAATTTGGTCACTTTATCGAAGAATGAAATAAGATTGGTTTGGCATGATCGGTTTTGAACAAACCCCTGCTGGCTACCAGTTATAACTTTGTTTGCTTCTACAAAAAAAAGTCTTTGATTTCAAGTTAAATTGCAACAAACCATTAAAAAATTAAAACCCAGAAAATGCCGTCAAGTATTAACATTTACCTCCACTAGAACCAAATCCACCACCTCCACCACCAGCGCCTCCCATAGGCGCACCGCCACCAAAGTGCTGGGGGAACTGAGGTAAGATCTTCTTACGCTTCCTTTCCACTTCTTCCTTATCTGCAGCCAAAGATATAGAAAAATAATCAATGATGTGCCCTGCCACACTATTGAACACCAAAAGTAGCACGTCACATGGAGTGCCCTGTACCTTCTACCACTGGGTAGTATGTAAACTGCTTGGAGTCACTCACGTCACCCCCTCGCTTGCGCTTCAACTGAAGGAACACAGTGACTGGACGATCTATTTTTGTCTTGTGATAAGGCGGAGTACGGAACACAATGGCGTACTGCAAGGACACAAAACATGGGTTTAGTGCAATCACATATGTCACATACCCTTGCAGTGCATAAACGCTTAAAACTTTTACCTAGGTGCAATAATAAGGACATAAAGAAATCAGTTTACAGGTAGTCCTAGTATAACTTTCTTAATTGGGACCAGCAACTCTGCCACTAAGCAAAGCAGTCACTAAGTGGGAAATCACATGACTGCAACTGTGCTTTCCAGCTGGAAAGAGACAAGACTACTCAGTTTCATACATTTTGCTTTTGTTTGCTTCATATGTACTTCTACATCCTTTGGAATGTTCCAGTGCCTGCTTATTATCTTGAACGCATCTTAAGCAATGCAATCAACTGAAGGAACACAGTGACTGGACGAGCCAAGAACACAATATAGAAGCAGCTTACTCTCTTGAAACCCTTTCCAATCCCTCTGCTCCACAATTGGGAGGATGCAAATGTACTGTAAGTTGTTTGCATAATTCGCCGACAGTTCACAGCCCTGGACTGCCAGTGCACTCATACTGCTTTCAGTGCATTAAAGAGCAAACAGCTCATTCTCTCATAATCCCTTTCTCTCCAATCTCTCTGCTCTACAAAGAGGGAAAAAAGAAAAAAACACATTCTATTCTATTCTATTCTATTCTATTCTATTCTATTCTATTCTATTCTATTCTATTCTATTCTATTCTACTCTACTCTACTCTACTCTACTCTACTCTACTCTACTCTAACCATTTCTAGGCAGGAATAGCCAGATAGTAATCGCAATGCAATACATATACAGCTGCCTCTGAAGATAATTCAGAACTAATTAATCCATTATATTGCTTCATCAGCTGCAATTACTAGTACTAATTTTTTAAAGCATTTCAAGATTTTATTATTGGTTTCCAAAATCATAAAGCATCCCACAGCATCCTACATGTTCCGTTTATCTTCAAATAATTCTCCACCTCAAATGACCCCATCAAATCAAATTAAGTGGATAATGTAGAGGAGAAAGTCATCTTAATTAAGGGTCCTCTTTACTAAAAATGTTCCCTATAAGTATAACTAGATGCCCTCACTGATGTCCTTTCAGCATTAGGTTTTAGTATTTTATTTCTACAAGATATTCTAAAGCTTTTCAGTTATGATAGTAGATTTATTTGCTCGTATACTATTAATAAATTGCATTTTATTTTTCTTGATCTTATCAAGTGTATTACTTTAGTAATTGTAATGTTTATTATTTTAGTAGTTTTAATGTGTTCAGAAATTTTGTAATCCATCCAGAAAATTCTGAATACTGGATTAGAATGTAACAAAACAAAAATATCTTTGATCTACCACAATACAAAAAGTCACTCTACAGAATCAAAACTACAGATTTTTTTATAAGTCTTTACCACTCAAACTGGCTCTCATAATTCAATCAATCAATACCTGTTTATGCACATCGGTGGGGGAGAAATCTCCAAAGGCCTGCCAACCATTCTCATCATCTTCATAAAAACGCACCTCAATATCATCTAACAGAGGAGGCAAAAAAAAATATGGTAACATTGGACTATTAATACTCATCGCAACCCCACTTTGTCCCATTCACTATTATATTACTACAGTGGTTCTCAACCTTTCTAATGCCGCGACCCCATAATACAGTTCCCCATGTTGTGGTGACCCCCAACCACTTATACATCACTGGGTGCCAGGAGCGTGGCCAAAGAAAAGGGGGGGGAAAAATGGCGGACAGCCTTGTTTGGCGACCCCCGTGAAATGGTTGTTCGAGCCCAAATGGGGTCCCGACCCACAGGTTGAGAACCACTGTATTACTACATCATAAAAATTAGGAGATATTGGGTGAGATGCTATCAGATAGTTGATGATTTCTAGTAGTGTTTCTCCACGTCATGCAAGTTAAGGGAAATGTAGTGGTAGACTAGACATTTTGGAAATGGATTTCATTCTCAAGGACAAAGGAAATCAAATGCATGTTTCTAAAAAATAACATTTCTGTATCTATTTCAGGAGTGAAAGTACAATGCCAAAAACTAAGCAGGATTAGATATGGTACTTACCTTTCTGGACTTTATCACACAGCAAATATACTTCATCTCCACCTCGCACCGAGCCTGCCGTCTTATCCATTCGAGATATTTTTAAATTGGAAGCTCCAGGAGATTCTGTAGAATAAAAAAAAAAAACCCTCACAGATATATAAAATTGTTTCTGGAACAATTGTAAAACTATGAAAATGTACTAGATGATGGAGTCATTATAAGGATCATAATTTTGGCTAATTTTAATAAACAGTGAAGAACGTAGAACATGAGCAGAAAGATTGCTATTTCAATTTGTGGTGGGTTCTGGACACATTCGGAAGGAAGCAAGAAAATCCTACTGATTCCAAAAAATTTAAAAATAAAATATTAAAAAAATATGAAACTCTTCTGTCAAAACTCTAACATAAAGATCAGGATAAAGGAACTTGTCATTTAAGGCCTGAAAAAAAAAGTTTTATGGTCACAAGCCATCATTTATGGCATTATTTATTTTCCAGAGTACAAATGTTCCTCATGAGATGGAACAAATCAAGAACTTTTTATCTCTGGGAATATAGTCCAGGAATAGGCAACCTTGGCTCTTTTATGACTCGTAGACTTCAACTCCCAGAATTCCTGAGCCAGCATGGCTCAGCTTGGAAACCTCTCCCTTTCCCCTCAGCATGGCCGGCTCAGGAATTCTGGGAGTTGAAGTCCACGAGTCATAAAAGAGCCAAGGTTGCCTATCCCTGGCTGGCTCAGGAATTCTGGGAGTTGAAGTCCACGCCTCATAAAAGAGCCAAGGTTGTCTATGCCTGGGATATACTAATTCCAGGCATGGACCTCTCAGACTTTTATCAGCAGATATGGCTACTCAAACAAACAGATGCAAGATGATTCGCCTTGCAAATATACTTCATTTAACAAAAAGAAAATGGGAAGTCTAGCAAAGGAACTCTGCAATAACTGACTGGGGGAAAAGAGAGGAACTACAAGGCATCCTCTTTTTTCCTATCCTATTGCTTCATATTGGACTTTATAACTGTCACTTAGTGATGGAATGCCCGGTCTCAATTATTATAGTTAACTGGGGACTACCTGTACTACCATGTGAAAGCACTAAGATTCCTATCAGTGAAATCACTGGGTAAGACGGAAAATTTTTAGGAATCTGAGGGCTATGAAAATAGCTTGTGCAAGTTATATGCATTTTATATCTTAAAGGCGATGCAGTGCTTAGAATGCAGTATTGCAGGCTAATTTTGCTGGCTGCCAGCAGTTCGATTCTCACCGGCTCAAGGTTGACTCGGACTTCCATCCTTCCAAGGTCGATAAAATGAGGACCCAGATTGTTGGGGGCAATACGCTAACTCTGTAAACCTCTCAGAGAGGGCTGTAAAGCACGGTGAAGTAGTATATAAGTCTGAGTGCTAATAGTATTGTTAAATTGTCAAAAAAAAAACCCAAATCATTGAATTGTTTTGCTGCTAAATTGTGGAAATATGACATGGGAGTCTCCAGAGATCACAAAAATGGGACTGCATTTAATCCATGAGCTCCCCATTCTAGCTGGGCGTGACAGAGGAGAAAATACAATATTCATTGGATCCACAAAGGATCAGAGCCATGTAAGAAGTCTAGCAAATTCCTCTCAAAAATATGTACGAATATTAAGCTTTTTATCTTCACGGCAGATAGAAAAATCATCACAATCTGGGTATATAGCAAGATCTAGCTTTTTTGTGTACATTTTACAGCAGCCTTACAGTAAGGCTGTAAAAATATGAACACTGCAAAGTACTCACAAATGTACATGTGCAATCCTGCCAAATCCAAATCAGAAATATATTATAGTAGGTAACCCCTAAACCATGTCAAACACAGCTATGGATCAAAAGTAAAACTTACTGCTATCATGAATGGGGTCAGAAATAACAGAATTTAATGCTAAAGTGAAGTTTCCACTACTATCGCGAAGGTAGGCATTGAAGCGTAAACGAACAATGCTGAGATCCATTGTCTTCTTCAACTCTTTTGCTTCTTGGTCAATCAATTCTTGTTCAGATTCTGCTAAAACAGATGCGAAGTTATAAATCCTTATAAACAGCCCAGCGTCCACATCAAAGCAAAATTTCCTCTAAATACTAAAATCACACATAAAATATACAGTACAGTATTTTTTTAAAAAAATTAACCTTAATGTTTACATTGTTCCCACTTTCCCAATCTCAGATGAACATTTTTCAACAACTAGCAAATTCTAATATTCATACTTCTTTCCTATATAATGTAGAACTGATAGTGAGCAGAAATAGTTTGCTATGTTCTATTTACAATCTATCTGAAATTGTAGTAGGTTATATTAATTCAGACTGAAATAAATTAAGAGAAAAAGAGAGTTGGAAACGATCTTTTAGTCCAACACCCCTGTTCAAGCAGGAGATCGTATACCATTCCAGACAAATGGCTGTCCAGTCTTTTCTTAAAATCCTCCAATGATGGAGCACGCACAACTTCTGAAGGCAAGCAATTTCACTGATTAATTGTTCTCACTGTTAGTTTTCTCTTTAGTTCTAGGTTGCTTCTCTCCTTGATTAGTTTCCATCCATTGTTTCTTGTCTTGCCTTCTGGTGCTTGGAAAATAGGTTGACCCCCTCTTCTTTGTGGCAGCCCCTCAAATATTGGAACACTGTTATCATGTCACCTCAATCCTTTTCACTAGACTAGATAAGTCCAATTCCTGCAACTAATCTTTACACATTTCAGCCTCCCGTCCCCTAATTATCTTTACTGCTCTTTCGTGCACTCTTTCCAAAGTCTTAACATCTTTTTTATAATATGGTGACCAAAACTGGATGCAGTATTCTAAGCGTGATCTTACTAAGGCTTTATTAAGGGGTACTAATAGTTCACGGGATCGTGATTCTGTTAATGCAACCTAGGATTATGCTGGAATCATCATCACCACCATCATCCCCCAGTGAGACACTACCTTGACGTGGTTGTGGAGCTTGTGTGCTCTGAGGAAGATGAGAGCTATGTCCCGAGGTTCGACCATACTGGACAGGTCTCATCAGAGGAGTCAGACAAAGAGTGTCTCTCCCATAAAAATATGTAAATTTCAGAAAGCCATACCAGCTTGGATGTCACCCAGGTTAACAAGGTCCACAGTAGATGATGGAGTTCCTGGATATCTGGTAAAAAATGGGCTACAGGACTCAGGACTGTTGGCTGAGCAACCAGCTGCAGAACTACTGGAAGAAAAGGTGTTTACCCGTTGCAAATATTGTTCTTGTTAGTTGCGAAGTCGTGTCCGACCCATTGCGACCCCATGGACAACGTTCCTCCAGGCTTTCCTGTCCTCTACCATCTTCTGGAGTCCATTTAAGCTCACGCCTACTGCTTCAGTGACTCCATCCAGCCATCTTATTCTCTGTCATCCCTTTCTTCTATTGCCCTCAATCTTTCCCAGCATTAGGCACTTCTCCAGTGAGTCCTTCCTTCTCATTAGGTGACCAAAGTACTTGAGTTTCAACTTCAGGATCTGGCCTTCTAAAGAGCAGTCAGGGTTGATCTCCTCCAAGACTGACCGGTTTGATTGCCTTGCAGTCCAGGGGACTCGCAGGAGTCTTCTCCAGCACCATAGTTCAAAGGCCTCCATTCTCAGCCTTTATTATGGTCCAACTTTCACAGCCATACATTGCAACTGGGAAAACCATGGCCTTGACTATACGCACTTTGTTGCAAATGTACAGTGATTGAAAACAAGAAACAATGATCTGTTATTACAGATCAAGTCCAACAAGAAGAGGATATTTGAAACGAATACACCAGTTCTGGAAAGAACAACATTCAGAATCAGAAATAACAGAATAGAGCCTAGCAGATCAATGTCAATTTATAAGACGAAATAAAGGATTCACAGAGGCAGAATGAGAAGAACTGCAAAGGTTCACCCAGGGCAAAGAACTCAAACCCTTGACAGAAATAACTCAGAACGCAGAGGCAAATCAGAGGGAGTTGGCAGTAGAGGAACCCAGTAGGGATATACAACTGTTTTCATTGGAAAACATTCAGCCTCAGGAAGAACAAAGCCTTCTAACTAAAGAAGTAAAAGAATTGAAACAAAGAATAACTGAACGTCTATCACAGCACAAAAACATCAGAATAAGGCTGCCTGCATTGACGCTTATTCCAAAGAAACAACTAGCACAAGCATTAAAAGATGCAAATACTGCAATATGAAGTATAAGCACCAACTTATTGCAAGAAACAAACCAACTAATGTGCAGCACAGCTGCAGTTATAACTGAATACTTGGGATGCAAAGGAGAAAAGAAACCAAACAGTGCCCCACAAAAATGGAAGGTTAGACTGGAAAATAAGATCAGCAATAAGGCTGATCAGAATCAAGCAAGCTAGAACAGATAAACGAAAAGAGACTGAAGAACAAGAAGACCAAAGAATATCTAATCAAGAAATACCACTTAGAAACAAGGAAGATCAAGGAAGCACTGGAAGTAATAAAGCAGCAAATAACAGCTATAGCCATGAAGATCAGCAAATACGAAGCTCGAATTGCAAATTATAGGCAGAACCTACCATTTCAATCCAACCAGAAATGTTTCTACCAATCCATCAAAAGAGTACCTGACAAGGAAGAAACAGTGCAGTTCTGGGCACAGATATCGAATAACCCAAATAAATGCAACAAGGACGCAGCTTGGTTAAAAGAGGTGGCTAAGAATAAAAAAGAAGTTGAAATGAAAGAACTAGTAACAACACCAGAAATGGTAGAGAAAAGAGCAAGGAAGATCAAGAATTGGTCAGCACTAGGTGAAGATGAGCTGCATGGTTTTTGGTTGAAACATCTAACTGGTCTATACTCACTCCTTGCCCAACAGTTTAACAACATACTACAAGGAGATGTAGATACTTTGGCCACCTAATGAGAAGGAAGGACTCACTGGAGAAGGGCCTAATGCTGGGAAAGATGGAGGGCAAGAGAAGAAGGGGACGACAGAGAATGAGGTGGCTGGATGGAATCACTGAAGCAGTGGCGTGAGCTTAAATGGACTTCAGAAGATGGTAGAGGACACGAAGACCTGGAGGAACGTTGTCCATGGGGTTGCGATGGGTCGGACACGACTTCACAATTAACAACAACAACGAGGAGATGAAATTGAAGAGTGGCTAACTTCTGGGAAAACGTACCTGATAATGAAAGATCCAGCAAAAGGGGCAGCACCAGGCAACTACAAGCCAATTACTTGCTTACCAACAACTTTCAAATTGCTAACTGGTGTGGTAGCTAATGCAGTCCAACAGCATCTAGTTGAAAACAATCTCTTTCCACCTGAGCAGAAAGGAAACTGCCCCAATAGCCGAGGACCAAAAGATCAACTCCTAATTGACAAGATGATCTTGGAAAACTGCAAGAGAAGGAAGACCAACCTGAATGTGGCATGGATTGACTACAAAAAAAGCATTCAATTCTCTGCCACATTACTGGATAATCAAGTGTCTAGAAATAACAGGAGTCAGTAGAAACATCAGAAACTTTGTGCAAAGATCGAGGGCAGAATGGAAGACACAAGTTGTGGGTCAACGGTGAGAGACTGGGAGAGGTTAATATCAAGAGAGGAATATTTCAAGGTGATTCAGTATCACCACTACTATTTGTCACTGCACTGTTTCCTGTCAACAATACTGAATAACTCAGGACATGGCTATCAAACATCAAAAATATCTCCCAGACTATCCCATTTCCTTTACATGGATGATCTGAAGCTGTATGGAAAAACACCATCTGAAACAGAATCGTTGCTCAACAATATTTGTATATATAGCCAATATATTGCAATGGTGTTTAGATTGGACAAACATGCCACTCTTAATATTAAACAAGGAAAAATAGTGAAAATTGAAGTAATCGAGATGCCCCGTGAAAATAACATTAAGAGTCGGGATGAGGACGATTACTACAAATACCTGGGTATCCTTCAAGTTGACAACATCAAGCATACTGAAGTCAAGAAAAAGATTAGAGGTGAATACATCAAGAGAATGAAAAAGTTCTTAAAATCCAAACTCAATGGAGGATATACCATTAAAACAACACCTGGGCAATTCCAGTCATTAGATACGCAGCTGGAATAGTGGACTGGACTCAAGCAGAACTAAAAGCAATGGATAGGAAGACCAGAAAAATAATGACAATGAATCATTCTGTTCATCTATGCAGGAATATTAACAGACTCTATCTACCAAGGCGAATAGATGGGTGTGGATTGTTGCAAGTACATCAGATGGTTGAAGAAGAAAAAAGGCTTTGGAAGAATGTCTGAAGGACAATGAAGAAGCACTGAAGTTAGTATGCCAGAAAGGCTTACTGACTACTGGAGAGACCAAACTAGCCTACAAGGAAGACAAATGTAGAACAGAATAGAGGCATGGGAAGACAAAGCACTACATGGCCAGTACATTAACAAACTATCAGGGAAAGCAGATAATAACAAGACCTGGCAATGGCTAAGAGCAGGAAAGTTGAAGAAGGAGACCGAGGGACTAATTCTGGCTGCACAAGACCAAGCCTTAAGGACAAATGCATACAAAGCTAGAATTGAGAAGACAGGAACAGACAGTAAGTGCCGCCTATGCAAAGAAGCTGAAGAAACAGTGGATAACTGGTAAGCGGCTGCAAGAAGATCACCCACACTAACTACAAGCAGCGTTATGACAAAGTAGCAACAATGGTGCATTGGAAGATCTGCAAGAAATATCATTTGCCTGCAAGAAAGAACTGGTGGGACCATAAAATAGAGAAAGTCATACAAAATGAAGAAGTTAAATCGCTCTGGAACTTTAGAATTCAAACAAACAGGCACCTGCCACATAACATCCTGGACTTAACAAATGTGGATAAGAAAGACAAAAAAAAGTCTGGATAGTGGGCAGGGCATTATCTGGAGACAGCAGAGTAGAAGAGAAAGAACTGAAGAAGAGAACAAAATACAAAGACTTACAAATAGAAATAGAACGACTGTGTCAAAGGCAAGCAAAGGTAGTACCAATAATAATAGACACTTGGGTGCAATCCCAAAACAACTGGAGCACCATTTTAACACCACTGGCATTGACAAATTCACCATCAATCAATTACAAAAGGTGGCTTTACTGGGGACACTTTCCATCCTGGAATGATATCTGTAACCCCATCCAACATCCATATCTGCCTATTCCAGGTCCTTAGTAAGGACTCGATAGGTAGACAAAAATGCCAAATCCAGTCTGAACGTATGGCTGACTGAGCTATTATTATTGTTATTATTACCTATTACAATCTTAAGCAGAGTCCATCTCCTAATAAAAACTCAAAATCAGTTTTTTGAGCATTCAAAGAGCTTACATAACTTTTTCAACCCTCATGCCAAATAAGATTGTTGTAAGATTCCCAACTAAAGAGAAACTAAGGCCACAAGAAATGCTTTGCTCTGAAATATAGTTTTACTTATGAAAGAAAAGAAAAAATGCACTTTACAAAACCTCAACAATGCCACTCCTTTATAACAGTTTGGGCACTAAAAGGAGCTGCTGAGGTTGAGCTTTAATAGGCTATTTTATTTTTATTTTCAGTGCTGCTGTTCTGTCTTTTCCTTTCACGGTTTTTCCTTAGGTAAATTTTCCATTTCCATTTTTCCTTTTTTGCTCTGGCTCTGTCAGGTACCCCAAACAGGTTTCAAACCCACATGGAAGCAGTTCAGAACAATTCAGAAGCAGCAACTTGGAACTTCCTGAGTTAAATAACCTTCTCTTAAATGTATGTATTACTCATATTGGTAAAGCAATTGATCTCTCATTTCTGCCCAAGGAACAACCAGTTTCACTTTGAACAAGTGTAGGCATTTTCCTTGGTAAAATCATAATGATCAGATCACCCTGTAGAATTCTGTGTGTGTGTGTGTGTGAGAGAGAGAGAGAGAGAGAGAGAGAGAGAGGGAGAGAGAGAGGAGGGGAGGGAAGAAGGGAGGGAGGGAGAGGGAGAGGGAGAGAGGGAGAGAGAGAGAGAGAGAGAGGGAGGGAGAGAGAGAGAGAGAGATAACTTGTGAAGAATACCTGACAAGAAAAATGTTTTATGACCAACATTTTTATTCCATGCAAGGTCCAACAGAGGACTACTAACAAGTGAAGAATAAATAATGCATAGATTGTCTCAGTTTAACCATTACTGCCTACTGCCCACAAGCATCCATCCTATGAGGGTAAAAGAGAAGACCCTGGACCATATCTAGAATCCGTCTTCCCCAAGCTTTGGTTTTCTGTTCAAACTTACCTGTCAGAGGCTGTGCTCTGTTTCGCATCTTCTGCTTCTGCAGTTTGTCCTTGATGACTTCCATCATGTTTTTCTTAGTCACATGGAGCACGCCTAGGTTATTAAATCTGATAAAAGACAAATTATCCTCTACTGCACTGCAGTAACAATCACAATGGCTACGTGGGCAGCAACCTGCTCAAATTCTAGACACTGGTACTGAGATGAGCATGTTAAAAAAACAAGGCAAATCTCCAAACATTTAAAAAATGGAGTTTTTCGTACCATTATTGTATATCGTATAGCAGCAATCAAAAGGCACCAGGGAGCTAAGAAAGAATTGATAGGGGAGCAGTAAAGCCCAATGCTCCGTCTTTTTAAAACCATGCAGGCGATACCAAATTTAACTCTGGACTATGCAAATGATAGGCTTACTTTTATTGATCATAAAGCTCCCTTTATTTAATTTCAGTGAATAAACAGGGGCTTGAAAATTGGAACAGGAATAAATTGATATGTAGTTGCCTTTTACCGTGTCTTTTTCAACTCTAGGTTGTTTTTTTTATTAGTTACAGTTATCAAACTTGATACTGGTTCCTTTATTTGCTTCTTAATGATGTTTTAACAGCAGTTGTAAACAAGCTGATATCTTCATTTACCATAATCCAGATTTTCCATGTTAATTAGCCACCGCCAGTTACCGTATATTCTGGCGTATAAGGCAACCCGGCGTATAAGACAACCCCCATCTTCGGCGCCGAGTCACATGCCTAAAAAGTCATCTTATACACTGGAAACTACCGTTATTTCCGGCGTATAAGACGACTCGGCGTATAAGACGACCCCTGACTTCGGCGCCAATTTTAAGGCTTGCGAAAGTCGTCTTATACGTCAGAAAGTACGGTAATACATATTAATGTATTGGTAACTCTTTTATTTACAAACTTGTTTGTATTAAACAGGTTTGTTTTATTTTTATCCTGGTGTTCATTTTTTCTATATTTTATTGATATATTAATGTATATATGAACTTTTAATATCACACATCTACTTTTCTCGCCAACAAGCAAGCATGCCAATGATTTGCATAATATCCATTACAAAAATGTGGATTTTCTGATGTTTGCTTAAACTATTGGAATTTTGACTGATTTATAATATGTTATGAAAAGCCGCCTACAGATGGCCAAAAGGACTAGAAACTATAGCAAAAAACTGTTAGACCAGACATGTCAAACTCACGACGTTACGTGACGTCGCGCAACATATCGGGACTGTTTTGCCATTGCCGGCAATGGGGTGGGTGCAGCTTCCGCGTGAGGCATCCGGCCCGCGGGCCGGCAGTTTGCCACCCTTGTGTTAGACCATCAAAACTGGAACACCGAACATAAACATCAAAAAATATCTTCATATTTTAAAAAATTAATCGTATACTCTTTATTTGGAAACTGCTTGTAGATATAATTCTGGACATAAAATTCTGCAACGTCCAAAATTTAGGTTTCTCTTAAAGTAAGATTTTAAAAGGTTCTGTCTCACTGGCCATAAAATTAATGGCAGTTTCAGATTAGCTAGAACTTAATTCTTATTATTTGATTATTGTTATTGCTGCGGCTGTTTTTATTAGTAAGCTAAATCTCAAATTATTTTTTATATAGTACGTTATTTTCACTCATAATATACTAATCTCTTATTCACCAGTAGTCAATATTTTTAAAGTGCCAAATTCTTATAAGGCTATTTAATAAATTGTTTTAGTGTTGCTAATGCAATAAATGTGGGTTTTTTTTCCTTAACATTCTGTAAATTCCTAGCTAATTTTTACAGTTTGTAAATCTCTTTCTGTCTCTTTTTCCTTGGTTCTATTCTTAAGTATCTAAAACTAAATTATATTCATACATACATACATATGTGTGTGTGTGTATGTGTGTGTAGGTGTGTGTACACTTATACACACACACATATAATTTAAATTTTTTATTTAGAAACCTTCCATAATACTACAGATAATGCTCATTTAGCGACTACAATTTAGCAATATGGTCATTAAGCAAAGCGGTCACTAAGTAAAAGTACAATTATGCTTATGATCTTACTTCAGCTTTCCTTTGCTTTATAAACCTGTATCAAGCTATGAAACCTACTGCCCTTAGGGCCGCTGTGTGCTTCTAGCTTGCCTACAGAGAGGGGAGGGAGATGGGGTGGAAATCTGGGGAGGGGGGGGGGAAACGGGACTTTGGATTATCATCATGAGACCCAAAGAGTTATTTTGGCAAACTAAAGTTTCTTCTCATAATAACTACTGGGAGATGTATTGGACAATATGACCTGAACTGTCAGTGAGGGGAGAAGAGTCATTCTTTTAATTAACTGCTTCCCACCAGTTCTTCAGAGCTAGCTTTCACTTTAATCCTACCTGTATGATATTGCTTAATAAAGTTTACATTAGAGGACACAATGGCTCTGGTGTTTTTCTTAGTTGGGCTTTTCAGCCAGAGCTTGACAGTCGTAAATGTAAGGACTGGTTGTAAAGTTACTTTTTATTACTACTGTAATTGCAAATTAAACAAGGCAGTCACTAAATGAGGACTATCTGTAGCACCTACTTGCTCAATCTGAATGGATGGTGTGAGTGAAGCTTTACAGAGAGAACACCCAAGTATTAAAGCTTGTCCTCTGAAAACACGTTTCAATACACTTGTACACTATATGGTTTCTCTATAGCAGGCATGTCAAACTGACGGCCCACGGGCCGGATGCATCATGCAGAAACCGCGCCCACCCCATTGCCGGCAATGGGGAAAGTCGCAATACATCGTGCGACATCACGTGACGTCGCAAGTTTGACATGCCTGCTCTATAGCCACCACTCCTTTTCATACAAAGAAAACACAATGTTTCCCACAATGAAATTATATATATCTGCTGAATTTTCCAAATGGCAGAAAGCTTCAGCTTTCATTAAATAAGATACTGCAACCCATCCAATCTAACAAATGAAACAAAACGCTATCATGAAACAGGTCTTGCCTTTTGAACCCCACCATCATTCCTCCATCAGTAAGTCATACATACTGGGCAGTCATGTCCTTTGGGCCCACCATCACAATGCAGTTGCCAGCTTCATTACACTGTTTTCCCACAAGACTATGAGCGTGCACTTGGGGAGGATCAGTGTGTGTCACCAAGTCCACCTCTATCCTAGCCAGTCCAGTGTAATTAGAGATCTGCCAATAAAAATTATACAAAATGACATCAAGGAGATGCTTCCATAAACACCATCTTTCTATGAAACACTCATTCTTCAAATGCCTGTGGAACTTTAGAAAGAAATATTGCCACATATAATTTATACTGAATTAATTTACGCTCATGATACAAGCCTATCAAGTTTCATTAACACAGACAGACTACAATAGCCTTTACATAGCTAGAAACAAAGGTCAGTTTTAGAACATTGTTTAAATCCATAGCCACTAACAGCAATTCAGACCGTATGACACCATTGATCATATATGCATACAGCAAACATGCAATGAATCTTAACTTAGTAAGCGGTAATATTTATTATTTTTGTTTTATTTATTAAATAAGTACCCAAAGTAACTCTGGGTAGTTCATGTTAAGAACAAGCAGAACGCTCATACTTCTGCCTTTATGAAAGAAGTAAGCAACGAGATAAAAATAGCACAATGAAATAATTAATTTCGAAAGTCTGATTTAGTGTACCTCAAAAAAGCTATTTTTACTGATAAATTGTTTGAATATAATAAATATCTTAGTTTATCTGGCTTGCTTATCTGCTCGCATTAGGTGAAAATGAAATTACTTATGGATAGAAGCAGGTGGTCTTTTCAACCTGGTTAATTCCATACATTCGCATAGTACATTTTCTTGATTTTAGTTTAATCTAATATACAATTATGTTTTAGCCAGAAAATTTAAACTTCTTTTATATATAATTCTTGTTGCACTCTACCCAGCTGGCTTTGAGGAATTTTCTGAAGCAAACAACACAAATTGAAATCCAAGTTTTTAAAAAGTTGATCCTAACTTGATTTTAAAAATTATTTAATTTTAAAAATTAAAAAAAATGAGAGCTGAATGCAATGAAATTTCATTTTAATGTATGCTGATTAGTGTACATTTAAAATGACAATAAAGTTTCTATTCTATTTTAACTTAATCTTATTATTTTGTTATTTAGATCCTATACCAAAGGAACCAAGATTAATTAACTCAATAATTCACTTAGAGTTCTGAATGCAAAATACAGGTTCCAAAAGAATTGTACCCTTTACCCCTAAGGAAGGATAAAATATACCATGACAATCACGGTTTCACATCATGCTCTTCCTTTTTATTCCTGGGCACTCTCTGTCTATGGTATTAAGACCAGCCTAGTGTAGAATTAAGCCAAATCAAAATTTTCTATTCCTACAGAACTAATGTTCAGTTGCTCTGGAATCAAAAGCCAACAGGACAATAGATTTAAGGCCCAAGAGTAACACTGCAAACATAAATGAATTTACTTCAGTCAGTTATCTGTAACAACCAGGAATAATGTTTTGAAAACTTAAAAGTATTGCAATGTGTACCAAAAATAATCACTTTACTGACCTTCTGTCCCTTATCTTAATTAATCAGAAAGTCCAAACAAAATATGTACCAAATAATAAGACTTTTTCTAAAGACAGAAAAGGCAATGGAGATTACTCTTTCTTAAAAAAAGTTTTCTTCATAAAACATGATAAATAAATGAATGTGTTGCTCACCTTGACAGTGGGATAAGTCTTGTGTCCCTTCTCACTAGATGCTCCAGGTAGCCCACCATGCGAAGGCCCTTCACAGCCATAACGGAACCGGAAACCTCGCTGCCAAAAATGATAATTCAAACAAAGTCATTCCATCAGAAAAAAACCAGAAAAATCAGAAAACATTTGCCTACAATAGGCTATAGATGGAGGGGAATGATGGAGTCCTTGGTGCTCTTTAAGCTTGGATGTTTGTTTGCAGGCATTACAAAAGTACACTGAAGATGTTACCTACTGTGGTAACAAAACTTCTGCAAACAAATAAGCTCAGAGAACACAAAGTTCAAGGCTGTGAATCCACAGTTCAACCATGAGCTAGATATATATATATATATATATATATATATATATATATATATATATATATATATATATATATATATATATGTATGTCTTTGGTTGTTCGGGTTTTCTCCCGCGTAAAATTGGAAGTGTCTTGGCGACGTTTCGACGAAGTCCCATTCGTCATCTTCAGGCTGGTGTTTTCAGCTTCGTGCTTCGAGCAGCAATGGGAGAAAACCCGAACAACCGAACAACCAAAGACCTACATACAAATACCCGCGAAAACCTCAGAAACATATATATATATATATATATATATATATATATATATATATATATATATATATATATATATATATATATCTCCTTAGAAAATCCTTACCTGTTTTGGCTGTTCGATTATAGTGAGAAATGGGCCTTCAACTAAAACAAACAAACAAGATGATATTCAGAGCATCCCAATATTAAATACTTATAAATACAATGTAATACAATTTAAGAGGAACATTATTAACAAAACACACGAAGGCAGAAAATTAGTTCCTTCCCTCTGTTATCTATAGTTCCACATCTCTCAGGACACATAACTTAACCAAAAGGTTCCTTACCTGTCTCCATGAACAGTTCTTTCTGCTCAATCAAATGAGCGCCAAACTGAAAATCGTCATAGTCTATCCCATCTAAGCACTGCATACAAACAAGGATCAAAGGACAAAGAAAGCCTTAACTCCCAGATGATTGAAAGCATTATAGACATAGCATTATGAAGATTATAAATAATGTAGACAGTCAACAGGAATCTACATTAAGTCTGTAGTACTAAATGACAGCTAAATGAAAACACTGAGAACAAAAAGCAACTTATTTAAGGCAAGGTCTCCTGAGCATCTGACAGCAAAGAACACTCCCATTCAACCCTCTGTACTGATGGAAGACTACAATTCACATAAACAGATGCACTTTAAATATGCAGGCACCACTCTTTAAAGTTAGGCAACCCCCAAATCCAATAAATACCTAAACAAGAATGTTAGATAAGTTTCTTAGGACATACCTCTCATCGGGAAGAAGACAAATATGAGAATGATATCGACAGTTAAGTTGTTTGGGGAAAAGAAAAAAATAAGCATTTACCCCACTATTGCTTACTTCACATATGAAATCAATCATTTTTACATATTGATAAGACGGTTGTCCAACAGAGAACACAAGTCCCGGCTATTCCTTTTTTCTTTTTCTTTTTTTGGGTAGCACTTTGTTAGGGAAGGACCGTTGAATAATGCATATTTTGCTTGCCTTTGGGCCCAAACCAATAACCAAGGCAGAGAAGACAACTTTGTTATTATTATTATTTTAAGCCTTCCAAAGTACGTGGAGTGACCCTAACATTTTGAGAACATGTATTTTCCCACCTTGCCGGCCTTCAAGAAAGCCATTAAAACTCTCCTGTTCCGGCAGGCCTGAGGTTGATGTGGGGGGGGGGGAGGATACGATTGGGACATGCTGTATGAATGCACTTATTTTTATTGTTATATTTATTGTTTTAATTCTGTACGCTGCCCCGAGTCCCTAGGGATTGGGCGGCATATAAATTGTATTAATAAATAAATAAACAGGGATGTTATTATTTACTATTAAAGTTAGTACTATTTTTATTATTATTTTTATTATTATTATTATTATTATTATTATTTAATATATTGTAAAAAGTGATGGCTATTGCTGGTCTACGACCGTAATAAAGTTGTTTATTATCGCTCATCGCACAGTCAGCCAGATGTTCAGACTGGATTTGGCATTTTGTCTACCTATCGAGTCCTTACCCAGGACCTGGGATAGGCAGATGTGGATGTTTGATGGTATTACAGATATCGTCGCAGGATGGAAGCAGTTCCTAATAAGGCTGCCTTTTGCAATTATTATTATTATTATTACTATTACTATTATTACTACTATTATTACTATTATTATTATTCCAAAGTACATGATCCCAAAAGAGAACGCAGCTTTTGCCAGCTTGGGAGATAGCGAACTTGGAAGAAGCCAAGGACGAGAAAGGAGGCCCAGATTTTCAGCCAGATCCCAAGTCGAAGTGAATTAAGGAGGGAGGGAGGGAAACTTCCAGGCAACGGGAGACTCACCGCGGGATAGCCTTCGCCATCCATGGAGGATCTTTCTAGCTTAGGATGACGGAATTGGCAATCCGGCTCTGCGAAAGAAACAGAACAGACGGAGGAGCTTTACAAATCAAAACCAAGCACGCCCTTTCTGCTGTTGCCGCCGCCGCCGCCGCCGCCAAAAGAAACTTAGGGGAAACTGGGCGGGCAAGGTAGTACGGCTGGAAAGTCCCTAGAAACCCAGCAAAGCCCAAGAGAGGGAGGGACAGAAGGCAAAGAAGGCAGGCTCTGCTCGCTTTTCTCGCGGCTTCTTCCGCCTTCCAGGCAGCCTTTCTTCAGCGCCAGGCCCTCTTGCGGGGCGGGCAAGAAAAGCGCTGCCAAAGGGCGCTGTTGGGAGATGGAGAAGCGCTCCCAAGTCTTCCGGGGAGGGAAGGGAGGTAGACCCGGGGCCCGCCTCGTTTTCTCCAGTAAGCGAGGTCAGCTTTGCCCCGCCTGCTGATCTGGCGTCGTGGGAAACTTCCCGTAACTCCCCTGCCATGCTAGCATTGCGACCGGCGTCGGATCCGCACGTGGTTGGTTATCCTCGTTCGGGGAGGAGGAGGAGGAGGAGGAGATGATCCGCTTCCTCCGGGAAATGGAAGTCTCTTTGGAGAAACCCTAAGGCAGGGGCCTTCAAACTTGGCCCTTTTATGACTTGTGGACTTCAACTCCCAGAATTCCTCAGCCAGCTTACGCTGGCTGAGGAATTCTGGGAGTTGAAGTCCACAAGTCATAAAAGGGCCAAGTTTGAAGGCCCTTTGCCCTGAGGAGAAACCAAAGGGCGGGTTAGGATAGAATAAGGTCCGGCCGCTGCCGCCACTCACCAACCATTTGCCCCCAAACCGCTCTGCCATCCTTGAGGCCAGACTTCCCCGGCCTTGCTGAGCCCCGCCCGGCCCTCCTGCCGGGGTTTCCCGCTGTCAGCTGGTTTCTGGAGGGCCGGGCTCCGGCGGGGGGTGAGGGCGAGCGACGCCTCTCGCCAAGAACGCCGCCTTAGGTCGCCTGAGCGGCCCAGAAGAAGCCTCCTCTCGTCAGCCTTCGCCCGCTGAAGTCGGGCTGGAACGGGAAAAGTTGGAGAGACGCCGGGCTTGCCGTTTCGAGCGGAGAAAGCCCTCTCTCTTTTTTTTTTTTTAAAATCTCCGTTTCAAGAACAGTTTAAAACAGTGTTTCTCAACCGTGACAATTTTAAGGCATGTGGACTTCAACTCCCAGAATTCCACAGCCAGCAATGCTGGCTGTGGAATTCTGGGAGTTGAAGTCCACATGCCTTAAAATTGTCAAGGTTGAGAAACACTCAGAAAAACGACAGGCAGGGAAGTGAATGAGGGAGGGAGAAATGATAAGAGAGAACTTTTATTGTCATTTTTTTTTTTTTTTACTGTGGGCACAACAGCACACCTCAAAAATGAAAGACGCTGGGCTTGCCCTTCCGAGCGAAGAAACCGCTCATCTTTTTTAAAATCTCCGTTTCAAAAGCAGTTTAAGAGAAAAACGACAGGCAGGGAAGTGAATGAGAGAGAAATGATAAGATAAAAGATAAGATAACCTTTATTGTCATTTTTTTTTTCCTGTGGGCACAACGGCACACATCAAAAATGAAATTTAGTTGCCCGCTCTCAAAGTGAAACACATACATGACACCAGTGCTTTTTTTGTTAAAAAAAAAAAAATTGTTAATGATTGTTCTACAAATGTAACCCAGACAACACACTGTTCACCAATTATTAAGTGATTTATGTTTTTAAAAAATCAATAAAATATATTACAAAAAGAGAGAGAATTCAGCTTCCTCCATTGGCTTTGCTTCTTGGAAACCAGCTGGGAAGGTCTCAAATGGAGTTCACGGGATTCCAGGACACTACAAGTCATCTCCAAACAATATGAGCAGCACATACATTTAAAAAGTAAAAAACCAAACTCATAAATATACACTGGTTGCTAAGTGCCTGAACTATGATCTCAGTAGGGAAATTGCAGGGGTTTGGCTGGATTCACTCTTTTCAGTGCTGTTGTAATGAATGCTCACTAAACAAATGGTCATTTTTTGGTTGTTACCACAGGTTGCAACAGTACACAGTATAACAAAGAATGAAAGGAGTAATTAAAAGAGGAGGAAGTATAACAACACACACATGGAAGAAAATTAAGATGAAACCAATACCAAAACTGAAAGCTTAAAAATTTCTAAGTTTAAAATAAAGCATTATTACTAACAGTTGGAATCCCTTCCTCTGGGAGATAGTTCAGTCGTTCAGTAACTTTACTGATCCTTTAAGTTTACCATCCATATTTTCCCCTAGATTTCATTGTAGATAGGGCAGGAGAAGATGTCTTTGTGCAGAGACACTGTGAAAGTTGGACCATAAGAAAGGCTGAGCGCCAAAGAATTGAGGCCTTTGAACTATGGTGCTGGAGAAGACTTCTGCGAGTCCTCTGGACTGCAAGGCGTTCAAACCGGTCAGTCCTAGAAGAGATCAACCCCGACTGCTCTTTAGAAGGCCAGATCCTGAAATTGAAACTCAAATACTTTGGCCACCTAATGAGAAGGAAGGACAAACTGGAGAAGGGCCTAATGCTGGGAAAGATGGAGGGCAATAGAAGAACGGGACGACAGAGAATGAGATGGCTGGATGGAGTCACTGAAGCAGTAGGTGTGAACTTAAATGGACTCCAGAAGATGGTAGAGGACAGGAAGGCCTGGAGGAACGTTGTCCATGGGGTCGCGATGGGTCGGACACGACTTCGCAATTAACAACAACAACTGTTGTATTTAGCTTTACCTAATTTTCTTTATTGGTAGTTCTGGCCATGTACAATGACACTGAGACCAAAACCCACCATCTGATGAGGGAAAAAATCCCCATGAGTTCAAGAAGTGTCTGATACTGTATCAATCCCATTTAAGACCATTGAGACCTTGTGACTTTTCCTATTGGCCACGCAGATAGTAGCAGCATGGCTTGGCACTGCAGCCAATTAGTGCTTATAAGGAATGTTCTCGGCAGCCTGGCTTTAACAATAGGTTTTATAATGAGAAGGCTTGGATTTTAGCAACTTTTTCTCTCCAGATATTTCCTGTCTGTTTAGTCTGTCTGTCGATCTAATTTATATAGCCCCTATCTTACAGTATTGACTATGGGTGATATACAAGGGTTAAGAACTAATAAGCAATGGTCAATGACACCTGAAATAAAAAATAGTCTCAGTCAGAAAAACCACATCAACAGCAAAGTTCAAACACCTGCAGAAACAGCTAAGTCTAATACCATAGATAGTTAGCCCAAGGGATACCTTGCAATTAGTGCTAAAAATTCTATTCAGCCAGAAAAGTTGAAATTAATGATAGAGCTCAAATTTGAAAAACAAGCATATATTCAGGTACCCCTGGGCTGCGGAAGCTGAAAAACCACTTGTTTTCCAGATGCGATCTTTCCCTGTGGATTTAGCCCAAGGAATATCTTGCAATTAGTGCTAAAAATTCTATTCAGCCAGAAAAATCAAAATTTATGATAGATCTAAAATTTCAAAAACAAACATATATTCAGGTGCCGCCGGGCTGGGGATGCTGAAAGACCACTTGTTCATAAGCACTAGGGACACTTGTCACGTAGCTTCGAACGGGCGCTAAGTGAACCCTTGTAACTCAGGGATTACCTGAATGACAAATGCTGAATTCCAAATATAGCACTAAGCTTCACTTTTGAGCCAAACATTGAATTTGAAAAACAGACATGTAATCTGATTATTTCCTGGCTTGAAGCAGGAAAAGCACTAGTTTTCAGGATTTGCTCTTTGTCTGAGGAGCAGACAAAGGCATAACTCCAGCATCGGTTATAATTGGCTTCTAGCAATTAGACGTTATGCCTTTGATTTTCTGCTCACATAATAAACGGGTTCTGAAAACTGCTGGTTTTCCTGCTTTTCCGGGCCAGGGAGAATATGATTACATGTATTTTTTTTTCAAATTCAATGTCTGTCTCAAGTTCTGGCTGAATGGGAATCCGGCATTCGCCAAGATGGGCCTCCTAGCAATTACAAGTTATGCCTTGGATTATGTTCTCAGAGAAAGATCCTGAAAACAAGCAGCTTTCCTACTTCCCCATGCCAGGGTGAACCTGATTATGTCTGTTTTTCAAATTTCATGTTTTTCTGAAATGGGAAGCTTAATACCTAGATGGGAATTTTCCTTTCAGTATAATTGACCTAAGGCAATTGCTAAGTTATGACTTGAAATATTTCCTTGGACAAAGAGCAAATCCTGAAGCCAAGTGATTTTCCTGCTTCTCCTGGCCAGGGAGAAAATGGTTACATGTATTTCAAATTTGATATTTGGGTCAAACATGAAGCTTTGTGCCCGAATTGCCATTCAGTATTGTTTATAAGTGGACTCCTGGCAATTGCAAGTTATGCCTTTGACTATCTCCTCAGATAAAGTGTGTATCCTGAAACCAAGTGGTTTTCCTTCTTCTGGCAAGGAAGAATATGATTACATGGTTTTTTTTTTCATATTTGATATTTATCTGAAAAGTGAAAGTGGGAATTCAGCATTCACTATAATTGGCCCCTTATCTATTGGAGGTTATGACTTGGAATATCTCCTCAGAGAAAGTAAATCCAGAAACTAAGTGGTTTTCTGGTCCTCCTTTCCAGGGACATGATTACCTGTCTGTTCTTTAAATTGTATGTTTTTCTGAAAAGGAAATGCAGTGGCTAAATAGGAATTCAGCTTTCACTATAATAAGTCTCAAAACAATTCCAAGTTATATTTTGGACTATCTCGCCAGATAAAGAATGGATTCCAAAACCAAGTGGTTATCTTGTTTCTACTTGCTAGGGTGAAAATGATTATGTGTCTCATTTACAATTTGATGTTTGTTGGAGAAGGGAAGCTTAATATCTAAATGGGGATTTGTAATTTGTTTTAATGAGCCCCCAAACAATTGCAAATTATATCTTGGACTATCTCCTCAGATACTTCTACTTGCCATGGAGAACATGATTCCATGTCTCTTTTTTCAAGTCTGATGTTTCTGTGGAAATAGAATGTTAGTTTTCACATTGGTATTTTACTATAATTGGCCACATGCTAATTATAAGTTGTCTCCTAAACACTTAATGTGGACACTTAGCGATAGCAAAACAGATTTTTAAAATTTTTAAATGGTTACATATTAACTGCTTAATAAACTGCTTGTGCATACCTTTTCTTCAAATAAGATTTTTTTCCTGTTATTTGAAGACAAGAATATCACTTACCTTCTCCAATCCTGTGACACCATATCTATTTTCATGAGGAGCTTCAGAAAAAGTATCTCCAAAATCAAATCTGTAGCTCATCTTTACGAGGTGCTTCATAGCATGATTTGCTCATTATTTTTGTGGGATGTGTCTATGTCATGTTTATCTTACTCTCAGCTTACTGCTGGGGCAGTCTATCACTGCTTTTTTTGAGTCATCAAGTTGATAAATTAATTTCTTGGCATTTTTACAGAAAATTAGAACTTTTCTGACAGTAGAAACAATTAACAGAGGAACAGCGTGCCTTCAGAAGTTGTGGGTGCTCCATCAAGTGAACAATCTTTTTTTTTTTTTTAATGGTAAGGTGTCCTGCATGAGCAGGGGATTGGACTAGAATACCTCCACGGTCCATCCAACTCTGTTGTTCTGTCAGCACATATTTCTTCACTCAGAAATCCTTACTAGATTAACCATATATAATTTATTAGTTTGATAAGGAGAATTTTAGTTTTAAAACTGTTACGAAAGGTCATTGTTAAGTAATTAAAGGGAAAAGGCAAATAGAGTCAGCTTAATGAATTTGCTTTTGTGAAAGCATAAAAAAAGGTCAAAGAGATGTTTAGAGAATCAAGTAGTAGATCATTAAGTAAAAGTTTAATAATATAGCAGTTTTATTAATAATACAGTAGTGAAACTATACATTCAAATTCAACTGTGAGAAAGTTGGGAGAGATGCAAGCACCACTCATGATCTTTTCTTTTTTTTTTGCTGAATGGTTTAAAAAAGATATATAAACAAACAATATACAAACAAACAAGAAAAAGGCAAGAAAAAAGTAATAAAATACATATCAGGACAAAATATTTACAAATAAAATGAAACGTAAAGTTTTACACTACTTCATTAATTATAAATAACTGAATATATTATATTATTTTAAAGCTAAATCACTGTTAAATTGGAAACAAAGCATATCAATGAAGATGAACAAAATAGAATAAATTAATGAGAGTATAAACAATTCCACCCATATTACTAAAAATCTATTCTGATTTGGATAAAATTGAACTAGAAACCTTAAGCGTAGAGGATCCAAAATTTTTGAGTAGTATGAGTCCATACGTTAAATATCTAAGACTGCTTTCTCATTTGAATTAAATTCTGTGTGACATTTATTTTTAAAGCATGGAAGCGTCAAAAGTGCATTCCCACAACTTGGTGACATTCCTCCACTTGAGGGGGATCAAGAACTCTTCCAGTAAAAAGCAAATAATCCCTTGCAGCAGCTGATAGGTTTGCATCTTCTCCTTTAAATAGCAATAGCACTTAGACCAGGAGTGTCAAACTGCTGGCCCGTCGGCCGGACGCATCACGAGGAAACCGCGCCCACCCCATTGCCGGCAATGAGGGAAAAAGTTCCAATACGTCGCGAGTTTGACATGTCTGACTTAGACATATACTGCCCCACAGTGCTTTACAGCAGTCTCTGAGCAGTTTACAATGTCAGCATTTTGCCCCAACAATCTGGGTCCTCATTTTATCAACTTTGGAAGGATGGAAGGCTGAGTCAACCTTGTGTCTGCCAGGATCAAACTCCAGGCTGTGGACAGAGTTAGCCTGCAATACTGCATTCTAACTACTATGCCACCAGAGCTCAGTGAAATGTTGAAATGTTCCCGTATTCAGTTGCCAACCAACCACAATTCTGACTGGAATTTCTGAGTTTGGTTCCACTTTCTGCCTGCAAAATGCTACATCTTTTATACTATCATGGTTTTATTCCAGATCATGATCTAAACACTGAAGTGCTTAAAGGACTTTGGAATTTCCTAATCTGTCCATTTTTAGATTTCTTTACATGGATGAGAGGCTGCGGCAAAATGGTTCATTTCTGGAATTTCTGTAGGAAGCTATTAAGCAACTGCAGATCCTGCTAGATGGATTTGCTGTCTTTTTACCTCAACTGAAGCTTTGGGGGAAAAAAACTGCTACTTCTATTTTCTTACAAGCTAGTTAGAAAACTGTCAGATTCACTCCATTTTGTGAATGTCCTGACTGCATTTTGAGTTTTCACTGGAGTAGAAGATAGTAAATCATTCACTGCTCTCCTTGTTGAAGTGAATAACTAATGTTATTTCTTATCTTTGAAGTGAATTTAAGATCTGGGAGGACATGTCATTTCCAATTTTTTTTCCTGTTAAAGTGTCTATCAAGGTTTGCTTGCATTCTCTTGTGCTGGAAAATCTCCTTTTGGGTAAAATCTGTTCTGATGGCCCCTTGCTATGGATCATTATCTGTCCTTCACTTTGAAAGTTCAGTGTAAACACTTCTGATTGTGATATTTCTATTTCATTGAATGGCTAAAGCTTGGCCATTTCTTGTGCTTCAATAGGATCAATTGGTGACATTGCCCTCTATTTTTTCATCTGAATTAGTATGTGAGGAAAAACATATATTGCACTACTTTCTTTTACATATTTGCTATTTTAATAATGTCTTTTAAAGTTTATAAGAGATTTATATGAAAAATTGATTTTGTGATTTCTCCATGTGAAGTAAAGCATTTTTGTGTTAGGTTTTATTTTTCAACCATATGATATTAATTATTCAGGCCTAGTTGAGGCCTGATTCAGGCCTAGTATGAAACGTAATCATTTTTCCTATCATACGTAGTAGCAGCTATTGCTAATATTTGGGTTACTTGGTTTTTTTAAAATCAAAGGAGAAACAATGTAAGAAAAACCTTGACTTTTCTATTAGGCTGATAAAGAATTTTGTCACTTTTTATGTTTTATGGGTTTAGCGATAAAATTGATGCTGTCTGATGCACGTAATAACTATTGCAATCAGTCACTCTATCAAAGACATGAGTGGCATATGAATTTAATAAATAAATTAAAATAAATGTGTCTTTTTATTGCCTTTTAAGAGAATTAGAGCAATGGACACCAACCTTTTGGGCACCAGAGACCAGTTCTGTGGAGAGAGGGGGCCTGGTTTCGTGCGCTGCCTGCATCCCATGGATGGGGCTTCAATTGTTTGTGTGGTTTCTAGCATGCCAGTCCCTTAATTAGAGGATTGTGTAAAATCTCTTACTTTTGGGATTTCCCCTATTGCAGTGGTTCTCAACCTTTTTAATGCCGCGACCCCCAACCGGTCGTTAAGTCGAGGACTACTCAACCGGTCGTAAGTCGAGGACTACTCAACTGGTGCAGCACCGTTTGCAGAATGGGACTTTTGGCGGGCTCAGCAGGGCAGAGACAGCCTGGACAATTCCTATTGGCTTTTGAAAGCCAATAGAATTAGACTCTATTCAAGAGAGTCTATTCTATTGGCTTTCAAAAGCCAATAGAATAAAAGGGAGTAGCACAGCTAAGGAAAAGGGTGAAAAAATGGTGGACTGCATTGTTTGGTGACCCCCGTGAAATGGTCGTTCGACCCCAAATGAGGTCCCGACCCACAGGTTGAGAACCACTGCCCTATTGCATTTTGCAGTCATTCCTGTTGACTGGCCAGTTCTTGTTTCACTTTGCCTTCCATAGGGTAAAGACTTCAAATGAAGATTACCTCAGCGGTGTTTTTTTTGCTTGACTGTCTCTCAAGTGGATTCGCACTGCTGCATATTCTCCAAGTTTAAGTTCCCAATCAGATATTGTCGGAATTGTATCTTTCTTTCATATTGGGCAAAATTTTATTCAAAATTTTATTCATATTGGGCAAAATTTAATAATTTAATTATTTAATAATTTAATCTTATTAAATTATGTTGGCTGCCGGGAGGTGCGGCTAATTGTCCTGTACTGCAAATTAGCTGAAAACAAATGTCCCTGGGCAAATCATCCAGCAGGAAGGGGCAGGGGAGAAATAACAAGGGACCAGCGCTAGAGAAGGGAGAGCCAGCAGAGGCCGAACACCTGTACTGGTGGTGGTGAGGGGACTGGGGTGAAATGGGAGTGGCATTGTAGCCAGTTGCTCCTTGGGCACAAAGCCAGTTGGGTGACGCTGAGTCAGTCATGTCCTCTCAAGCAGGCAAGAGCAAACCAATTCCAAAATTTTCCTAAGAAACTGCAAGGACTAGTCCAGGAAACTGCCAGGAGTCAACAATGATTCAAACACACACACACACACACACACACACACACACACACACACCCCTATATATTACTCTCTTGTTTCAAAAAGGCTGATTCTTCATAATAGGCCAGTGTTTCCCAAACTTGACAATTTTAAGGCATGTGGACTTCAACTCCCAGAATTCCACAGCCAGCAATGCTGGCTGTGGAATTCTGGGAGTAGAAGTCCACATGCCTTAAAATTGTCAAGTTTGGGAAACACTGTAATAGGCCAATAGTGATAATCTCTAATTTTCCAAAGCAATCTAGAATAAAAAGGCAACATATTTGACATGTAATAAAATAAACATCTAAGCCATATTTCATTTACAGGCGATTTTTATTCCATCATAACAAATCAATTTAACTCTCTATATACACACACAGACATACATACTCACATACACACACACCCCCAAATCCACATGCACCGCTCACACACGATCACCCATTGTAGGCACTGGCTTCAGTTCCCAATGGGATTCTGCAGTGGGTGTAGAGGATTTTAGCCTGGCAGGTAAGGTGGAAGCCCTAGTTGAAACACATCTTATTTCTGGGCTCATACAGGAAAGAAATGGCCTCTCCTAAGTGAAAGACTGCAAAAAAGATAGGGAAAAAACATTCTGCAGTCCATTCCTGAAGGACGCGTAGGAGAGGCTATTTTTTGCCTATTGCAGAAGGTCTTCACTTCACGTCAGTACCTTTTGACGGGAAGTAGCGAAGACTAGATTGGAATGCCTGCGAGGCACTCAGCATTTTTAAAATACTAACCCTAATGAAGCTTACACAGCAATCTGGTATTGTTGTTTTCTTTCTTTTATTTCAGATGCAGCTTTTCCAGTTTCAAATATTGTCCAGCGACCCTTCTCGTCCTCACAGAGAACTCACTTTACTCTGGCAAAACGACAAGCCTAAATCACTGAAGAGTCAAGAGTGAAAAGAACGGTTCCCAAATAAACTATGCCAGGAATGCTGACCGTGAAGCAAAGTACGGATACAGACATTGGACATTTCTTTGCTTGATTCTTACCGTATCTGGCCTCCTTGCTCCATTCGGAAAGGAATCAAAGCAGGCCTCTACTGAAAATGTTAACTTTAAAGCAGGAAGGAGCTGCCAGTCCCTGCACTAAACTACCTGGGGAGATTGTCAGCTTAGGATATTTACTTTGGGATGCTACTCTTCCGCGTAGGACCTTCTCTAGTGGACATAGCATGTTCAGAATCCAACGTTCCTCTCCCGTTTCCCATTAATTTATTTCAGAAATTGCGATGGAGTCGGTAGACTGCTGGGTAGCCAAAAGGGGCACGGGGGAGGTTGCCTCTATGAGAGCTGGGTTCAGAATTATAGGTAGAGACAAAGGTGGCACTCCCACCTGCAAGGTGGAAGCTAGTGGCTGAAGAATAAGAGGCTGCTGGGCCACTGCCGAAGGAATATCTGTAGCCAGGTTCATCTTCCCGGGTGCTGCTAGAGAGGCAAAATGTGATCCAAAGTGACTGGAAATGCAGGGATTCTCAGAATCTGCAGAAAAAAGATAACAGACTTCTCATTTTTATATGAGGGACATTAAGTCTCTATCACTTTCCCCAAATTTCACCCAATTTGTCCTGGGCTCTTCTATGTCCTTAGAATTTGAGTGTTCGTGCCTGCAATGGGGTTTTCTTGTACAATTTCCATGTAAACTTTGTAGACGTTATAGGAGAGGGGTGATAGTCTGCAGTGGCGAAAATCAGAAGTCTGTTGGCTCCTTTTCTCACTAACGGGTTTTATTAAAAAGCACAAGCATTGGTGAGCTGCAGCTCACCAATGGCTAGTCTAAAGAAAAGAAGAAATAGGGGTGACATGATAGCAGTATCCCAGTATTTGAGGGGCTGCCACAAGGCAGAGGGGGCCAGGTTGTTCACCAAAGCAGCAGATGGAAGGACGAGAAACAATGGTTGGAAACTGATCAAAGAGAGAAGCAACCTGGAATTAAGGAGAACGTTCCTAACAGTGAGAACAATTAACCAGTGGAACAGCTTGCCTTCAGAAATCGTGGGCGCTCCATCACTAAAGGTTTTTAAGAAGAGACTGGATAGTCACTTATCTAAGATGGTATGGGTCAGTGGTGGCGAACCTATGGCACGAGTGCCAGAGCGGCACTCAGAGCCCTCTCTGTGGGCACTCACACTGTCACCCCAGCCTTACCCCCCCCATGGCCCCCTCCTCACCAGCAGCCCCCCCAGAGGAGAGTTGCCCCTAAGCACAGCCAAGGACATGGCAGCCGGGCAGCAGGGACAAGACTCCGCCCTTGTGCCCCATCACATGCAGATGATGCTGCAGGGTGCTGGTGGAGGGCATGGCCACCATGGCACTGCTGGGCCACCTGGGCAATCTGCGGCGGGCGGTGGAGGCAGTGGGTGGCCCTGTGGGTGGGTGGGGCTGGGCTGGGGGCGGAGCGGGACTGGAGTGGGGGCAGATGGGGCCGGTTTTTGGGCACTCAGTCTTTCAAAGGTTCGCCATCACTGGTATAGGTTGTCCTGCTGAGCAGGTGGGAGGGGGCTGGACTAGAAGACCTCCAAGGTACCTTCCAGCTCTATTCTATTCTATTCTATTCTATTCTATTCTATTCTATTCTATTCTATTCTATTCTATTCTATTCTATTCTATTCTATTCCATTCCATTCTATTCTATCAGATACACAGAGTGACTGTTTAAGGATTTAAACAGGGGTGAGGTAGGGGGAATATAGGGATGGTCATCAAGTTGTTAAAGTTCTCATAGCCTTTCTCACCTGTTGACCTGCATCTTCATAAACAGCTATCTTCCTTGCCTTTGCCTTTGCCTTTGCCATTCCATTCCATTCCATTCCAGTATAAATTTAAATCCCATCAGTCTAGCCATTCTTTGCATCTGATGAAGTGGACTTGTTAATGAGCATAAGCAGCTTGTCTATGTTACTTTAACTATATGATTCTCACATGCTCAGCAAATAGGTTTTGATATATCCATTCTTACAGTATATGCTATTCGTAGACCTAGGCATATCTCTCTTATCCATTTCACACCTCACTTCAAAACCATTTTATTTGCATCCTTTAATTTAACTCAACCTTGCCTTCCAGGGAAAGGCTACTTCTCTGATGACTTTCCACTATCAGGCAGATATGTTGGCCCAATTTGTTATAGTCCCTGTAAAAAGGGGGGGGGGTTCTATTCTATTGGACTGGATTTTAAAGGTTTATCTGTTTTTCATGCTCTGAATTTGAGCTTTGGATTTTGCTTCTTAAGTACCTTGAAAACACTTGCTCAAAACTATTTTAAGGAAAAGCAGAGTGCAAATTTTGCGGAAGGATAAAACGAATGATTCCTCCTTGCCTGCATATTTCCCTATTATTTAACTACGTGATTATGAGCAATCAGAGACAGAAACTTATTTTTGGTTATTTTCTTTCTTTCTTTACTCTGTTCTTATATTCATCGTCCATCTTGTAGAAAATATAATCCTACCACTGGCTGCCAGTTCTGGAGTCTTCTCAGAGGATGCTGAATGAGTAGGTGGTCTGGAATCCTCTCCAGAAGAATGTCTCTGAGCAGATATTGATGATTTTGGAGAGTGTACTTCTACTGGTAAGGTAGAAACTGGATCTAAAGAAAAGCAGCAAGCAGCAGTATGATAAACGACCCTCAAATAAGGCTGCATTCCGACTATGGCTGCTTATGTATCTGCACAACGTAACATTATGTATCTGCATCACAAACCATTAAACACATTAAAACACCCTAATACAGTGGTTCTCAACCTTTTTAATGCCGCGACCCCCAACCGGTCGTAAGTTGAGGACTACTCAACTGGTGCAGCACCGTTTGCAGAATGGGACTTTTGGCGGGCTCAGCAGGGCAGAGACAGCCTGGACAATTCCTATTGGCTTTTGAAAGCCAATAGAATTAGACTCTATTCAAGAGAGTCTATTCTATTGGCTTTCAAAAGCCAATAGAATAAAAGGGAGTAGCACAGCTAAGGAAAAGGGGGAAAAAAATGGCGGACTGCGTTGTTTGGCGACCCCCGTGAAATGGTCGTTCGACCCCAAATGGGGTCCTGACCCACAGGTTGAGAACCACTGCCCTAATACATATACATTAAAACTTGTTTGATGACAAAAATCAAAGCTATAGCTACAGGGACCATTCAAAGTTATGAGGGTGCTAGACAAGTGGTATGTTGACTGGTTCTCAAAAGTTCTGGCTGTCCCAACATGCCCAACGTCGTCTGATCACAATCTGAACGCTTGGCAACCGTTCACAACCATTACAACAGCTGCCGTTTCTTGCAGTCATGTGATCGCCATTTGCAACTTTCCCTGCTGACTTCCCACAAGCAAACTCTGTTGGGAAACTATCTGGGAAGGTTGCAAGTTATTTCAGTTAGTCACTTATACCCTCCCCTACCTTGTTGCAGCAATCCCTGCGTTAGCCCTGCCTCAGCTTATACCTTTAAGTAAGAACAATCCTTGACTCCATTGGTTGAGAACGGTATAGTTTACTAGAGGTCAAGTGGATTACAGTACAGCAAAGCCAGAACCGAGGTTCGTGCACCAAATTCCTAGGTATAACTTTTCCTTCCCAAACACTTCCCCTTGTTGGTCCAATCAGTTTTAAAAGAGATGTTTTTGAAGCAGTCCCTCTTGCGGTTACATTCCTCTCCCATGGAAGCAATCTTCCGGAGTCATCTCTTGAGAGGCATGCTTCTTTCCATCAGTTTCACTTTCCCCCAAACATCCACCTCTCTTCCACTCTCCCCCAGGGCAGGGGTAGGCAACCTTGGCTCTTTCATGACTCGTGGACTTCAACTCCCAGAATTCCTGAGCCAGCCATGCTGAGGGAAAAGGGAGAGGTTTCCAAGCTGAGCCATGCTGGCTCAGGAATTCTGGGAGTTGAAGTCCACGAGTCATAAAAGAGCCAAGGTTACCTATCTCTGGCCTAGGCCTGGGCTGCTTTATGACTCGTGGACTTCAACTCCCAGAATTCCTGAGCCAGCATGGCTCAGCTTGGAAACCTCTCCCTTTCCCCTCAGCGTGGCTGGCTCAGGAATTCTGGGAGTTGAAGTCCACGAGTCATAAAAGAGCCAAGGTTGCCTACCCCTGTCCCAGGGTCTATGACAAACTGGCACTGAACGATCGCAAAGCGCAGGCAACCTGGCTCTGCTGCACTCACACTGCACCTCGTGGGCCACTCAGATACCCTCTCCTGCCCACAGCAGCAACCCCTGGCCCCACAGTGCTCATGCAGTGCTTTGCTTGGGATTCACTTAATGACCTACGATCCTCATTTAATCATCTAAGAGTGCCAGGGTTGCCATCAGTAAATGATATAGTCACATGATACCATGCTTTATGATAGCATTGCTTAGATGTGGAAATTCTGGTCCCAATTAAATGTTGTTAACTAACGGCTACCTGTACATAGTGTGTGTTCAATATCCTTTATAGGAGTAAATTTTAGCTAACGTAATACAGCTTTTTAAATATAAGGTTATTTACATTTCATAATTTACTACGTCTTAGATAAAATTAAGAAAATTTATGATTTTTTTTTTTAGTAAGAAATCAGGAATCTGATTGTTCAACTGGGTGCAAATTTATTCCACGCTATCTCTAAACAAGAATCTGAACTACTGACGGTTAAGGCAAATTGGGGGTACATAAGAGTCAATGGAATTCAAGGAGGGCTGGACTTAAATATTTTGTGGGTGCGGACTCCAAATTGATGACGTACTTTCTCCAGCTCAGCCTGGTCATCTCCTACAGTACGTTTTTTTATTAGTATTTTAAAATATTTTATAGATTGGGGTTATTTGTTTAAATTTGGAGGAGGTGGTTGTATTGTTATAATCTTTGCACTAAAAGAAAGTTGGAGGTCATTTTTATTAGATCCAGTGGTGGGATTCAGCCGGTTTGCACCGGTTCAGTAGAACCGGTAGCTAAATTTTGTTGAGTTCAGAGAACCGGCTGAACCCATGCTGCTTCTGGAAGTCCTTCTAGGCCTCAGAGGCCTGGAGGAAGTCTCCCTGGCCTAGAACGGCCCGTCAGAAATGTGTTGATGTCACTTCTGGAAGTCTGTTCTAGGCTTTGGAGGAGGCCTCCCAGGTCTAGAACAGCCCACAGGAAATGCATGGATGTCACTTCCAGAAGTCCATTCTAGGCCTCGGAGGCCCAGGCCTGCATCCACGCAGAGAACTGGATCTTCAGGTATTTGAATCCTACCACTGATTATATCTGATCTATAATTTTTGGTCATTTTTGTTTTGCTAGTCCCTTTTCCTTTTATGTTAGTATTTTAATGTTGGATGTTGAAATTTGATAAAGATGAAATATATAGATATATAAAAACAAATTAAATTTGGGAAGGTGATAAAAAGGAAATTGTTATTCCTGGCCTTGGCTTGTGGCTTTCCAAAATTCAAATAGTAGCCTCTTTCAAAGTCTTGGTCTAGAAAGGACCATTTAACTCTAAGGCCCAAGGGCTCTATATGGGCTTCTGAATACATACCTTGAATGACTGTCTGTTTGAAGAGCTCATCTCGTAGTTTTGGCAAAAAGCAGTCTATGCGCTCCCAGGTGATTTCCCATAGATCTGAGTAGCCTGTTCGTGAATCAGCATTATGGAATATCCCAGCTGTGTCCATTACTAGCAGCATATTCTTCAGTGATTCAGGGATAGCTTCTAGCTGGAAGACAAAACATATTTATGGGTCTGCAGCTTACTGAAAAGGATGGCCCCAGAGACTCCTGCAAAATTGCCACTGAATTTTGAGGCAAGAAACGAATGTTATTACTTGGAATTGAACTTTAGAACAAATGAATACTTGGCATCTTTCTACAGCTAACTCTACAACTTTGCTTGAATTGCCAAGAAATGGGACAGAGCTGCAGCAGTACCTGACAACAGTACAATATTAGTTACTTGTCTGTTTTTCATGAAACCTCATTTACATCCAAAGTTAGACGGTTTTAACAATTTGTCCTTATGCTATTTTATGATAAATGTATTGACAATACGTTTTAGTTGTGTCTGCTGTCCTGAATTTTGGTTTGGCACTTAAGACGATCTGCTCCTGCCAGCAGCAGCAGTCTCCATTGCCCCTCTCATACTGCCTGCCATGTTTGAAATCTTAATACAATGTTAAAATCCTCTTTTTGTTCTCTTTTACCTTAGATATAGCCTCATTGCTGTATAGACCAAATTGCTTCTTTACCATGATTCCTGGGATGACACATGGAACAAAATATTTTTGATTCCTGAGATTATCACCCAATAGGCAGTGAATGAAAAGGTATAATAGAGATCTCAATAGAAAACCATTCTTTTCTTTGATCATTTTGAGACTCTATTTCAACTGGATGGGAACAGGAGGAAAGTGATCTATCACAATCTCTTTATCTTGGTTGTTTCTTTGCTTGCTTTGAAACAAAACAAAAGGTTAATTTCCCATCTTTGAAGCTGAAAACACTTCTGGCCACACTCCACTTTTCTCCTCTTTATTTTTTTTCCAAGCAGAGTGCATTTCTGCAATGGATATTGCTATCACATCTGCTTATGAAGGAGTGAGAATTTTGTTACCTAGCTGAGAATAACAGAAAGTACTGTAATGTGTAATTCTGTGCATTTACAGCAGTGTTTCCCAAACTTGACAATTTTAAGGCATGTGGACTTCAACTCCCAGAATTCCACAGCCAGTGTTGCTGGCTGTGGAATTCTGGGAGCTGAAGTCCACATGCCTTAAAATTGTCAAGTTTGGGAAACACTGATTTACAGCATGGAGAAAGGAGAGAAGAGAACTGGGACAGAATGAATTAAATCATTTGTTAATTAAAAGTGCATTTATTATTAATCCTGACTCCCGAATTTTTATGAATGGGTTCCCAGACATAAATGTGGTACTTAATCTGGGATTAAGGCTGCATGGCCTTGTTATATGTTTTTTCCTGCCTGGCAACTTTGGTCTTCACATGCCATTGAGAAATTGGAGAAGTAAAAAATTGGACCTTGCAAAGAGAGCTACTAGCAATTAAGGATAGCAAGGATTTACTTACCAACAAGTCACTGGAGCCAGCGTGCATGTATTTGTCCATAAAATCCAATATTGTCAGCCACAAAGCAGCAAATGTCGGGAGAGAGAGGAGTGGGGACAAATGTTGCAAGAAGACCTAAACAGAATTTATTTTAAGGATTCAGCAGGAATGTAAAAGTCTTGTCCATGGTGATTTTCATGTGATATTAAAAAAATTTTTTTTACCAATATCAGTTTGACCAAGTGGCACACTGTTCTTTATTCTTAATAAAAAAAATTAAAAAACTGAGTGAAATTAGTAGTGCCAATTAAGAACGTGGCACAAAATTTTCAGGGTAAATGTATGAAGAATCAAATTAAGACTCCCCCTAATTAGCCTTTCATTTTAAATTCTGGAGTAAAATTTTTACAACTTCACAGAAAACATACCTAGTCCTTTAAAGCTGAAAAAAGTTCCTCGGTGAATTTTATAGGGACAATAGAAACAATTAAAGGGGTGTATTTAAATGGCAAGCTTGTAGCAAAAAATGCTGAATCTTTTTTAAAAACTTGCATTGCCTCCCAAAGGAAGCTGCGAGGCAGTTTTCCAGTCCCGTAAGTGCTCTGATAAAACTAAACAAATTTGCTTTAGTTCAGACATGTCAAACTTGCGACGTCTCACGTGATGTCGCGCAACGTATCGGGATGGTTTTGCCATTGCCCGCAATGGGGCGGGCGCAGCTTCCGCATTATGCATCCGGTCCGTGGACCGGGAATTTGACACCCCAGCTTTTAGTTCTTCAGTGACAGAATCTGTTGGGACTGGGTTAAATTCTGGAAACTGCATCCAATTTTCATTTCCTTCAGCTTAATCACGGGAATCATTACAATTCAATCAGAAATCACCCTCTGAAAAGAGAAATAGTCTTTTATACCTTGGAGAGTAGAGTTGAAGCTCTCATTCTGGTTTCCTCCATTCCTCCAATATCTGCTGGGCTAATATTTTGCAGAAGTTTGGTCAACAAAGGAAACAGAACCTAGTGATCCAAGACAGGGAATTTGCTAATACTTAAGAAAGAAAACTCTAATACTGTATGCAGGCTGCAAGCAAATCAGAAGTTAAGTCCTGGCAGACTGGAGGAGGAAGCAGATTGATTCATCGATAGATAAATGGCATTAATAAATTACATTTCCACCCACAGGCTAAAAATAGGCACTGGTTCCTATTAGTTTCCACTTCAGGCTTGTTTGTTTGTCTTATTTTGCTTGGTACACAATTCAGTGAATTTATGATCAGAATTATGATCAGAGATTCATCGTGCTAGTGAGTTATTTCATAAGAATATAGTTATTTACTTCAGTTTATATGGCCACAACTCTCCAGGGCAGTGATGGTGAACCTTTTAGAGACTGAGTGCCCAAACTGCAACCCAAAACCCACTTATGCATCGTTGGGTGCCGGGTGGGTGTGGCCCATTGGCTGGGCGTGGCTGCAGTGGTAACGGCAGACTGGGTGGGACTAAAAAGTTCAATCAATCAATTCCAACTTTGCAAGATCTTTTTTTTTTTTTGCCGTGAGAAGTTGAAATTGACTGATTGATTGAACCTTTTTTTTTTTTGTACACGGCGGTGGAGGCCTAAAGCAAAAAGGTTTTATAAAACCCAGCTGAAGGCCTAGGACTGGGGCGACGGCGCGTGTGCCCACAGAGAGGGCTCTGAGTGCCGCCTCTGGCACCCGTGCCATAGGTTCGCCACCACTGCCCTAGGGCTACTTTTTCTTACAATGAAAGAAGATGTTGAATCATGCTCTCCCTAGCAAAATGCCTTGGGTTCCATGATTCTCTTTGAGATTCAGGAAAATGCCTTGGGTTCCATGATTCTCTTTGAGATTCAAAGATATAAGGTGCAATTCCTATGAAGCCTTATATGGAATGCAGAATTCCACTTTTGGAACTAATGTTCCCAGCTCGGTCAAACATCAGTTTTGAAAAAGAGATAATTGAAGTATATTTTCTCTAACAAGGAGAATCAGGAAATCCACCTGAGTTCATGAGTCTCTCTCTTTGGCTTATATTCCAATTTTAGCTATAATTCAGAATGTAAGAAAGGGGACTTCCTGACTGCAGAGCAGGTAGACAGGAAAGAAATTTGGATAGTCTTCATTTTCTGATAGCCCAACTGCCTTTGGACTGTATCCACAGCAGCAGCAAAGCTGTCTTATTCTAGCTGTAACTTCAAACTGCTTCCTGAATTTGCTTCCTATCTTCTCTCTCTTGTTTATTACCAACGTTGTTATTGTGGTTCCGGCTAATGAAACATTCCAAAGAACTTCCAGGCATTTATTTTCCTAAACGTCTTTTATTGTTACAAAATGTCGGCACAGGCACAACGGGGGGATGCTAGGATCTAAGTTCTCTTCCTCTGAGCAGTTAAATTATCAGCACATTGCCTCCCTAAATTAGCCTCCATATCTCACATTATCCAATTAGTGTGAAGGTCAAAGGTTTTCTTCCTCTTTCTTTCCCAGGCTTTACCCCCAACCCCCCTTCTGCTCTGTATTAATCCCATATTTACCAGACAATTCTGCATATTGTCAAAAGCAAGAATATACAATATTTGGAGCGTTGACAGTTGTTTTCCTTTACTACAAAATGTTTCTAAGCTGCTCCAGGAGCTTTTTTTTGCCTAAAAACTTTAAGTATTGTTCACTACATCATAGCAAAAGCATTATATAACACAAAAAATCTCTTCCGTTGTCTCCAACAACCTGCCACAGCCAACCTACCACGGCCAACTCACCACTAGGCAATTCACCATGGCCAACTTGCTGCGAACAACCCACCGCGGGACAAGAGTTACAATAATATGGAAGAAATAGTCAAGCAGAATCATTAAAGCAGTGGTTCTCAACCTTTTTAATGCCGCGACCCCCAACCAGTCGTAAGTCGAGGACTACTCAACTGGTGCAGCACCGTTTGCAGAATGGGACTTTTGGCGGGCTCAGCAGGGCAGAGACAGCCTGGACAATTCCTATTGGCTTTTGAAAGCCAATGGAATTAGACTCTATTCAAGAGAGTCTATTCTACTGGCTTTCAAAAGCCAATAGAATAAAAGGGAGTGGCACAGCTAAGGAAAAGGGGGAAAAAATGGCGGACTGCGTAGTTTGGTGACCCCTGTGAAATGGTCGTTCGACCCCAAATGGGGTCCTGACCCACAGGTGGAGAACCACTGCATTAAAGAAAGGATGCCAAAGGAGGGACAAAATAAAACGTGAAGGACTAAAATTAAAATCATTTTTTAAAAATCTTTTTAAATAATTAAATCGAATTGTTGAGTTGTCCCGCAGCGAGTTATCCCATCCCGTAGCCAAGAGAGCCAGTTTGGTCTACTGGTTAAGGCACCAATCTAGAAACCAGGAAACGATCAATTCTAAGCCCATCTTAGCCATGAAAGCCAACTCGGTGACCTTCGGCCTGTCACTCTCTCTCAGCCCAACCCAACTCAGAGAGTTGTTACTCTGGAGAAAATAGGAGGATGAAGATGTACAGGTAGCTTTTGACTTACAACCTTCGAAGTTACAACAGCCCTGAAAAGAATGACGTGTGGCCATTTTTCACATTTACGTCTGCTGCAGCACCCCACAATCACATGGTCAAAATGTGGACGCCTGGCAACTGGCGTGGATTTATGACGGTTGCCGTGCCCCAGGGTCATATAGTTGCAACCCTTTGCAACCTTCTGACAAGCAAAATCAATGGAGAAGCCAGATTCATCTAACAATTGTGTTACTAACTGAACAACTACGGCAAGAAAGGTTGTTAAAATGGGGCAAAACTTACTTAATAACTATCTTGGCTTAGTACTGGAAATCTCGGGCTCAATTGTGCTCATAAGTTAAGTTCTGCCTGTATTAGGTATGTTCAGCTTGAATTATAAAAGCAATACAGGGTTTATTTGTATTCCACCTTTATTATTTTTATAAATCAGTAAGTAAAAAATTTGAATTTAAACTTGCTGAAATGGTAAGATGAAGTTTCACCCAAACCTCACGTTTACAATATGCAACACTACTGTGGAATACTGTCTGATACTAGTAAATAGGAAATTTCCCATTTGGCACGGTTACTTGAAATGTCAAAGTGACAGTAGAATTTCCCCTCTCCAATTTGTCTAGCAGCAATTAAACTGAGATCATCCTTATATCCCACACCAAACTGAGTTTGTTCAATTATTTACCTGAACGATTTCTATCCAAATATTCCACAGTATCTCGTGCCTAAAGTACCGTAAATGCCGGCGTATAAGACGACTTCCGCGAGCGCTGAAATTGGCGCCAAAGACGGGGGTCGTCTTATACGCCGAGTCGTCTTATACGGCGGAAATACTGGTAGTTTCTGGCGTATAAGACGATGTTCTAGGAATGCGGCCCGGCTATAAAGACGGGGGTCGTCTTATACGCCGGGTCGCCTTGTACGCCGGCATTGACAGTAGTAAGTTATCCTCAATAGTACAAATAAACAGCACAAAACTTTATAAATTCCACATATATAGCAAACTATCTCAAACATGGCCTGATCATAAAAAATACTTTCTAATTTTGGGTTGTTGTTTTTTTAACCTAATTGTTGCCTTCCACCTAAATTTCTGAGACCCTGCGATCAGAGTGAGTCCAATCCTTATTATCTTTGAAAAGCTGAATCATTCCCTCACACAGCATTCCTTGCAATTACCTTATTGAAACAGGATTCCCACTCCAAAGCATCGAGAGCTTGTAAATCATGCACAAGAAGAGCCCGCTGCAGGTAGGTCAGTGCTTGCATCCGTACTTGTCGTCTTGCATCATAACACAAGCATGCAATGCCTGTACAGAAGACAAAAGTGGTGTGAAAAAGAATTATTTATTTACCCTTGGTTAATAAACTTATATCCAACTTATATCCAACATGGCAGTCTTGAGTTTCATGCCACAGGTTTCAGTAACAGCAACTATATGATACTTATTCTCATGTACTAATACTTCAAGTTCACCTTGTTTGTTCCCTAAACTTTGAGAGTTAGTGTATAGGCATTTGAGTCCTTTATGGCTGATACTGAGTATGCTTCTCCTGCTTTGTATCTGTTTTTTTCTTCTTTCTCCTCACTCTCGACCTCATTATTTGATTGGTTGTCTTGAGTTCGTGGCTGGAATAAAGTCCCAAAGATCCAAAATATTGATTACCCTCCCTCATCAACTATTATTTTAAAGCCCTTCTGATAGGTTGAGCCTGTCATTTTCCAGATACATTCTCCCAAGTTCTTGTGAGGTGCAGCCCATCTCAAAGATGGTCACCACGATGTAAAAAAGATGCTGAGACTCTAGAAAGAGTACAGAGAAGAGCAACAAAGATGATCAGGGGACTGGAGGCTAAAACATATAAAGGTTGCTGGAATTGGGTATGTCTAGTTTAATGAAGAGAAGGACGAGGGGGGACAGGATAGCAGTCTTCCAGTATCTCAGGGGCTGCCCCAAAGAAGAGGGAGTCAAGCTATTCTCCAAAGCCCCTGAAGGCCGGACAAGAAGCAACGGAGGGAAACTAATCAAGGAGAGAAGCAACCTAGAACTAAGGAGAAACTTCCTGACAGTTAGAACAATTAACCAGTGGAACAGCCTGCCTCCAGAAGTGGTGAATGCTCCAACACTGGAAGTTTTTAAGAAAAGACTGGACAGCCATTTGTCCGAAATGGTGTAAGGTTTCCTGCCTGAGCAGGGGGCTGGACTCGATGACCTCCAAGGTCCCTTCCAATTTTTATTTTTATTATTATTATTAAGATAATTTACAACTCAGTTCTGAAGTTCAGATGGACACCTCTCCCCGTGGTCATGTGACAGTATTCCAGACACTTGGCAGCTGACCCAGATTTACTTCTGGTTTTGGCAAAAATGCCCCATAGAGAACAACTGGTTTTTTTAAATGACCACAGCAGTTGTTAACAACTGTGGATTTACTTAATGACTGTGGTGATTTTCTTAATGGCTACTGGAAAAAAGGATGTAAAATTGGATTGATCGTGTGATGGTCTGTTTTATGACCATCATGACTTAAAACTCTAATGGACAAGCTTCATTACAATTATAAGTCTAGGACAGGGGTAGGCAACCTTGCTTCTTTTATGACTCGTGGACTTCAACTCCCAGAATTCCTGAGCCAGCATGCCTCCACTTGGAAACCTCTCCCTTTCCCCTCAGCGTGGCTGGCTCGGGAATTCTGGGAGTTGAAGTCCACGAGTCATAAAAGAGCCAAGGTGGCAATATTGGAAGAAGGATTCTTTGCCTACTTTAGAAGAATGGTTTTTAAAAGTTTCTTATTTATCTGAAATGGCAAAAATTTCGGCTTATCTGAAAGACCAATCGCAAGAGAAATATATTTTGGTGTGGAAAAGATGGGTGAATTTTATACAGAATAAATATGAGATTAGAAAGTATTATTTAGCTTTTGAATAATCTGTGCTTAAGGGTAATGATTAGAACTTTTGTTTTGTTTTTATGTATTGGAGTTAAAGTATTTAAAATTTTGTTTTTGAATGTATTTATAATTGCTTGATGTTTATTTAAGTTGTATGTTTTTTCTTGTTTTTTTAACCCTGTATTCAGCTCTGGGAAGGAGGGGGGGAGGGTGATGGGGAGGGTGGGAGGGGGGGAGTATTTTATTGTAAAACTGTAAATATTTTCAATAAAGAAAAGAGCCAAGGTGGCCTAACCCTGGTCTAGGACTACTTGTAATATTCTAGGTTGTGCTTTACCTTGCAACAGTGGGCACCAACAATTGATCCATAAGGCTCGAGAATTTGCTTCTATTTTCTTCTCCGAAATTTTCAGATGATGCTGCTCTTCTGCCCAAGAATTGTAGATGGTAGCAGCTCGTGTATGAAGGGTGTGCATTAGATCCAATAGCTGTAAAAGAAGTAAGGTAAAAAGTTTAGCTTTTTTAACCTCTTTTATAAAATAAATAAATAAAAACTTCACTACAGGCAGTTCTCGACTTACAACCTTTTGTTGAGTGAGCGTTTGAAGTTACAACGGCATTGGAAAAAAGTGACTTAAGGTCATTTTTCATACTTAGGACTGTTGCAGCATCCCCAAGGTCACACGATCACAATTCAAGACACTCGGCAACCGGCTCATATATATGATAGTTACAATATCCCGGGGTCATGTGATCATCGTTTGCGACCTTCTCACAGGCGTATCCATCGGGAAGCCAGATTTATTTAACAACCATGTTACTAACGTAGTAACTGCAGTGATTCGTTTAACAACTTTGATAACAAAAGTTGTAAAATGGAGCAGTGGAAATCTGGGGTTGTAAGTCGAGGACTATCTGTATATTTAGGATGAAGTTTTCTCTTCCTATTCATTTTATATGAAAATAAAATACACTCTCCCAGAAAGAAAAAGTTATGAAGTCTCAGCAGACACAATAAAATAAAGATCCAGGGTGTCTGCAGAATGAATGCCAAATGCATTTTTTAAAAAGCAAAAATACCAAACTATGTACTGAAAGTATTTTCAGATTGCATTGCATTTCAAAGTTCCTCCTGCATAGTTTTTATTAAGAATACTTTTCTGGGATGTTGCATAAATGGACACCTCACATTCAAACTATCATTAAAAAGGCACAACAAAGAATGTTCTTCCTGCATCAAGCCAGAAAGTTCGGACTGCCCCAGGAGCTGTTGTTAACAGTTCTGCAGAAGAATTATTATTGAATTTGTCATTTGTACTTCTATAACTGTCTTGTTTAGTACAGCAACCAAACAGGACAGGCACAGACTTCAACGGATAGAAAGGACTGCAGAAAAAACAATTGCAACCACAGAGGACCTGTATATTGCATGGGTTAGAACAGTGATGGTGAACCTTTTAGAGCAGCGGTTTTCAACCTGTGGGTCGGGACCCCATTTGGGGTCAAACGACCATTTCACGGAGGTCACCAAACAATGCAGTCCGCCATTTTTTCCCCCTTTTCCTTAGCTGTGCTACTCCCTTTTATTCTATTGGCTTTTGAAAGCCAATAGAATAGACTCTCTTGAATAGAGTCTAATTCTATTGGCTTTCAAAAGCCAATAGGAATTGTCCAGGCTGTCTCTGCCCTGCTGAGCCCGCCAAAAGTCCCATTCTGCAAACGGTGCTGCAAGTTGTCTGCAGCGAAGGCGAGCTGTCTGGAAATTTCCACCCCTCCCTGCTGAGCAACTACTAAAAATGTAAGTAAAAGAGGGCCAGGGGTGGGAGGTGGGAGGCCGGCGGGCGCAGGGAGGGTTGCTGGCGTGCGTGGGGCCCAGCGGGTGCCTTACCTCCCTTGGGCTGGGCCAGCTGGTGGCCCAGCCGGTGGTCGCCCTGCGCCGTCTCTGCCGCTTGCCAGCTACGGTTTGGTCGGCGCAGGGGGTGGCACCACGCATGCGTGGTGCTCCCGGGCAGGGAAAGTCCTCGACTTACGACCGGTTGAATAGTCCTTGACTTATGACCGGTTTAGTCCTCGACTTACGACCGGTTGTTTAGTCCTCAACTTATGACCGGTTGGGGGTCACGGCATTAAAAATGTTGAGAACCACTGTTTTAGAGACCGAGTGCCCAAAAACCGCCTCGCCCCTCCTGCCCACAGGGCCACCCACCACCCCCACGGCCCGCCACAGCAGATCTCCCAGGCGGACCAGCAGCATCATGGCGGCCATGCCCTCTGTCCGCGCCCCGCAGCATCATCTGTACACGATGGGGCATGAGGGTGGAGTCTTGTCCCCGCTGCCCGACTGCCATTTCCTTGGCTGCGTTGCTCCGCGCAGGCTGAGCCTGGGGTGACTCTCCTCCGGGGGGGCTGCTGATGAGGAGGGGACCACAGGGGTGGCGGAGCTGGGGCGACGGCATGCGTGCCCAAGAGAGGGCTCTGAGTGGCACCTCTGGCATCCGTGCCATAGGTTTGCCACCACTGGGTTAGAAGGAGGGCTGAAAAAATGTCTAGTGACCCCTCACATCCTAGACCAGGGGTCACCAACCCCCGGACTGTGGCCCACAACCAGGCTACAGCCTGTTTCAAACCAGGCCGCATGAGCAATTAGCAAGCATGCGCGCACACCCACAAAATTCCACTTGCACAAGTAGAGGGCACTTGTGGGAGGGCGCTTGTAGGAGAGCGCTTGTAGGAGGGTGCTTGTGGAGGGGCATTCCATTAGCAATCAGTGGTGAATAAAGCTCTAAATAAAAAAGATTAAAGATAATATTCTTGAGTGAAGATATAATTATTCAAGGAGCTTTCTTTGCCACCAAAATATTCTCAGCATCCTGGATGGATTTTAGGATTTATTTATTTTAGAAAAAGCCACGATATCAATTAAATCCTAGGAAAACTTAGTGAGCTGAATGAACAATATTATTACTGTAAAAGAAAGAATTGCAAAGTGAAGTGCAATTGATACGTAGTATGCATATAAACTTAAAATTAAATTCCCAGCCAAGTCAAAGGAATTTCTAAATTTATTGCTAAAAATTATGAATCATGAATATTTGTTTCTCACCTTGAGAAGGGGCATAGTGTATATCAGTGATGGCGAATCTTTTAGAGACCGAGTGCCCAAACTGCAACCCAAAACCCACTTATTTATCGCAAAGTGCCAGAGCTGCATCAGGATTGTGGTGCACTCCGGGGGGGCGGGGGACGTGGCCCACTGGGTGGGCGTGGCTGCAGTGGTCACGGCAGACTGGGTGAACGTGGCCGGGGCCAAGGTGGTAGGGGCCAGTCCCTTGCCATCTCTGGGGCATCCCTGGGGGGCCAATGCCGCTTGCTCCACACTTCCTGCCTTGTCGCTTCCAAACGCCACATGCTCGCTACTCTGGCGAACTCTGCTGGGGCAACGGCGCGTGTGCCCACAGAGAGGACTCTGAGTGCCGCCTCTGGCACGTGTGCCATAGGTTCACCACCACTGGTGTATATAATTGTAAGACAGTGACAATGATTGAATTTAAATAGCTTCATTGTATTATCTACAATAAGGTAAAGGGTTAGCAATTCTTTCACTTTGATAACAAACTTCTTTAACTTACATCTTTTGTAAGTTCACAGATTTGATTGGAAAGAAAAAAGATTTCTCTCTCCTTTTTTTAAAGAATTCCCTTTAAATGGAAAGGGATAGGGCAAGATTGGCAACTAGTTTTGTGACATCTATGTAAATTTCACATTGTGTAAAAAGGACTGTCTGTCATTATCTGAGAAAGCAAAGTAAAAAAGTTAAAATTAAAACTAAAAAAAAGTTTATAGGGAAAGCCCATGTAAGTATTACACACGTATGACAGAGGATTACTTAGATTCATCAGCTTAAATAGAAACAGAAGCTTAAACTGCACATTTTGGCTCTTAGTTTTGTTTGAATAATTTTCATAGTTGAGTGTCATTATTTTAATTGTTTTTTAAATTGCATTTTGAACAACTGTATGCTGTCCAGTGTCTATATGCACTGGGGAACATATAGACCAGGGGTAGGCAACCCAAAACACTCAAAGAGCCACTTGGACCCGTTTCCCACCAAAAACAAAACACTGGGAGCCGCAAAACCCTTTTGATATCTAAAATGAAGATAACACTGCATATATCCTTTTTTACCTTTATTATAGGTGTGTGTATGTGTATGTGTGTGTGTGTGTGTGTATGTGTATGTGTATATGTGTGTGTGTGTGTATTCAGCTCCTAGAACATGTGAGTGCACTCTCTTTTACACATACACACACACACACACACACACATATACACATTAAAAATAAAAGTAAAAATATGACTCTTGGGAATATCCATACTATTAAAACAATGATCACCAAGAGAATGCTTTAAGAGAATAAAATTACATACACACACAGGTAAAAAAAGGATATATGCAGTGTTATCTTCATTTTAGATGTCAAAAGGGTCTCTCTCTCCCTCCCTCTCTATCTGCCCTTGGTCTGCCACTCCTCTTCCCCCACTCTCTCTCTCTCCCTCTCTCTCTCTTTCTCTCTCTCTCTTTCTCCCCCCCCTCCTATCTGCTGCTCACCTGGCAAGCTTCAAGCTGTTGTCCAACAACCTCCGGGGTAGGCAACCTCGTCTCTTTTATGACTCATGGACTTCAACTCCCAGAATTCCTGAGTCAGCCTAGCTGGGCTAGCTAGCTCTCTCCTGCCCTTCCTGCTTCCTGCTTCCTTCAGAGACGCAGCAAAGGGAGGAGCTCCGCCCAGAAAGCTTTTCAGCTCCTCGGAGAACACTGTGAGTGCACTCTCTTTTACACATACACACACACACACACACACACACACAGAGAGAGAGAGAGAAGCAGGGAAGTGCAATTGCCTCTCTCTGTCTCTGTCTCTCTCTGCAAAGGCAGAGGAGGCTGGGAGCCACAGGGGAAGGCTCAAAGAGCCGCATGCGGCTCCGGAGCCGCAGGTTGCCGACCTGTGATACAGACAAATGAACAAAAAAAAATACACGTCACATAGTGGACTATAAACTACAAATGATTCAAATAGAATGTTAACTTCCTCCAGGCTTTGGACAGTGGATTGATCAGTGGGTGGATACATCCCATCCCATCAGCAGTGGACCCATCCTCCCACAGTTCTATGGATGCCCTAAAATACACAAGCCTAACATATCTTTCCGTCCAATTGTATTGTTACCAGGGAACCCAACGTTCAAAACAGTTAAAGAACTAACAAGAAAGTCTGAATATCTTACAGAGGGGAGAATATTTTATCAACTCCCCACTACAATGCCTCCATAAATTAAAAAATGAGATCATGGTTCCATTTGATGTCATGGCACTCTTTATATCCGCCAGCCAAAAACTACCAAAAGGATGCATGGCAGCACACTACTGTATAACATACCTGACCTAACCAAATACACTTAAGATCATGGACCTCATCAACCTCTGCCTTACCACCTCTGCCTTACCACAAATTAAAGGAATACCCATTTGATCACAGTACATACCGTAGCAGAGACTGTAACATCTAGAAACTACAGTATACAATCAAAGGCATGGTTCCGATATGTACACGATACCTTTGTCATAATAAAAAAAGGAATAACATAAAACAATCAACAACATTTTTGAAAGAATAAAATTCACAAGGGAAGACGAAAGCAACACACTCCCTTCTTGGATATTCTCATCAGCACAGAGGAAATGGTGGCAAAATAGAAAACACAAGTGTATCATAAAACCACCCACACGAACTTAGTGTTCACTTACCAGAATAACAACCTGACCTTCCACAATGGAAGCTGTGTAAGAACATTATTTAGACTAGCACAAACAAATTTTAGCAAACCTGAACAGCCAGAAAATGGAAGCAGATTGCCTAGACATCTTCCAACCAAATGAATACCCATGCAACTTTATCAAAAGATTATGACCATACAACTCAATACAGCGCAATCAACACAAGCTATCAAAAACTAACACTGCTATACATCAAAAACATAACACTGCTATTACATTAAAAATCTCAGAAGCAACTAACATACTGTTACAACAATACGGCATTATTATAGCACACAAACCAACTAAAGCCTTCCAAAACATCTTAAGTAAACCAAAAGACCCAAGGAATAAAAAAGGAATCTTCTTCTACAACATATAGTGTAAAGACTGTAACAACTACTCTGTAGTACAGACAGGCAGAAGACTAGCAGAACACCAACTGTCAAAAGACATGATGAAAACCTCCTTAATTTTACAACACGTGAACAGACTTTCACCATAGTTTCAACTGGGAAACTGTGAGGATCTGACACTAAGCCATGTCCAAAAATGCTAGGAAATTCATGGAAGCTTGGCACTCAAGACAATTCAGACTTCAATAGGCACATCAACATCTACACATTATTCAAAAGAGAGAGGGAAATAGATAAAAAAGAAACAAAAAAATCAGAACACCTCCTTGCCAGCAATCAATGCCCAAATAAATAGGAATTAACACCAGGATTAACATCAGATCAACAACCAAACAGTAAATAATATCCCAATCAAGGAACTACTAACTCAGACAAACAATCAAACAGTAAACAACAGCCTAATAAAAGAACTACCAAGAAAAAAACCAACATTCTACTTAGTTAGATAATGAACACTAAAACTTCAAGCTGATAACAAGTTTTGAATCTTGTTTCTTTATTTGTTAAATATCTTCAAAAATCCGCTAAAATACATAGTTTATTATCTATTATGAATTACCACTCACATAAATCCATGGGATTATGCTTAGTTTACAGCGTTCAAGGATGGAAGACTGAGCTCCCTTCTCTTAACTAATAAGCCAATCCAAACTGCTCCTCAGAGCTTGTTTGGCATACTGATTAAGGTTCTGGCCTAGAAACCAGGAAGCCCTGTGTTCCAGTCCTACCTTTGGCATGGAATACCCGCTCAGCCCAACCCACTTCCCAGGGTGGTTGGTGTTGTGGGGAAAATAGGATGAGGAAGGAGCATTGTGTATCTTCTCTGCCTTGCATTATTTATAAAGTAATGAAAGCAGGACGAAAATTTAATTAAAAAATATTCATAGTTAAAGGAAAGGCCCCATGGACACTCTGATTCAGATCTGTTTCCCTTTCCCCTTTCATTATGAGCTATTTGTTTTTTTTAAAAGTCACACAACAAAAAATTATGTGAAAAAGTATCTAGTTAACTTATAGATATTACACTAGAAAAACCACAGGGGAGAGGAAGAAACCATGGCTATACTTACGTCCTGACTAACCTGTAAAGATACAGTGTGATAGCTGGCGGGGACACTCTCATCCTCATCCTCATCTTCACTGGTGGAACGGTGCTGATGCTGGCCGGAGGTTTTAAAGTGTCTCAGAGAGTTCTCCTTTGCTTTCTTCTTAAACCGTGTTGATTTGGAGTCATATTTATGATTTTTCCCTCTTTTCTCCTGGGATTTACATCCTATCAACACAATATACAGCGGTGCTTAAGAGTTTGTGAAACGTTTGAATTTTCAGTATTTCTGCATAAATATGTGCTCTGTTTTTTTTTTATCTAAAGCTAGATAAAGATATAACTTCTGGGGGAAAGTGGTGGACTGTGATTAAGAACAGGGAGCTGCAAAGCAGATCAAGTCCTTTAAGAACACTGTCTTTTGGACAGAAAACAAAGGTAATGGCAACAGCTGCAAATGGTCATGCGATGTTTAAAATCAACAAGAAGGATATTGAATTACTTCAATAATTTATCTTCCTTGGATTAAAAATTGTTCACAATGGTAGTTCTACACCTGAAATCAAACACAGGATAACCTTAGGCTGCACAGCCATGGTTAACATGAATAAGATCTGGAAAAGGAGAGATATTCATATAAATACAAAAAGCAGGCTAGTTAGAGCAATAGTCTTCCCTATAATGATGTTGTCAACGCTGCTAATATTGAATATTCTTGCTTTGACAAAATATGCAGAACTGTTTGGTATTTTTAGAGTTAATTCAGATGACAGAGAAAAGGGAGGGGAAATAACAAAAGCCTGGGAAAAGGAAGGGAAGGGAATCTCTGCCCTCTGGGCTAATTGGAAGATGTGACTTGTGACTGCAAGATAAGGGAGGGGTTTAGCAAGAAAAGTTAGATGCCAGCAAGAGGAATTCAGATTCTGGCATAAACCTCCATGATGTGCCGTCAATTTGTAACACTGGTAATAAAGGCTTTAGGATAAACATGCCTGGAAGTTCTTTGAAATGTTTCATTAGTCGGAACCATGACAGATGTATGGGTGCGAAAGTTGGACTCTAAGAAGGGCTGACTGAAGAAGAATTGATGCTTTTGAACTGTAGTGCTGGTATAAATTATTGTGTATACCAGGGGTCTCCAACCTTGACAAGTTTAAGATTTGTGGACTTCAACTCCCAGAATTCCTCAGCCAGCTTAAAGTTGCCAAAGTTGAGGATCCCTGGTATATACTATGGACAGCCAGAGCAACCAACAAGGAAGCCGAATCATATAAAACCAGAAACGTCACTAAAAGCCAAAATCACATTTACTTTGCCCATGTCACGTGTGCAAATTCATTGGAGAAGTCAATGATACTAGGAATGGTTAATGGACAAAAAAGAAGGGGCAAGGACTCGCTGGCTTGATACCATCAAAGCTGATACAATGATATCCAACAACTGAAAGAAGCTGTGTTTGACAGGGTAGCATGAAGAGCAGTTGCCTATAAAGTTGCCAAGAGTCAGACATGACTGAACGGTTAAAACTACTACTACTACTACTACTACTACTACTACTACTACTACTACTACTAATCAATGTTACTATTTTAGAGTTCTGTTTTGCTGATAGAAATCTAACTTACCTCCATTCAGGCTGGCTTCCACAAAAATACGGATTGTCTTGACGCACAGCTCAAAGTTCTCAGGGGTTACATGAGCTGCATCTCGCACAATAAAAGATAAGGACTCAACACACTTCATGAGAGATTTGGTATTATGAGGACCCAGGTCAGTTCCCACCGTCAGACTATACTGATTCACCAGGGGAGAATTGCCTAGTCTGGAAAGTCCAGCCATGGCTGAATTATCAATGTCATCTTTCCCAACCTGTAAAGTAGAGATTATTCAAAGGTTAAAGGACAGCCTACATTCTAACTGAAGCCAGTGTGCTTTTTAAATATAATTTTATTAAAATTGTTATAAAAATAGCAGAAACTAATAGAACTGAACTTAGGGAAACAAAAAGAAAGCCAAAAAAAAAAAGAACAAAAAGTGCAGGGAAAAAGAAGAAAAAGAAAAGAATGAATATAATAAAAAAAAGGAAAATAAATATTTAAAGAAGAGACTTCCAACTTTCTCTACAAGTATAAACCAATTTAATAACTCTTCACACTCTTTAGGTTACAAACAGATAACTCTTCATCCCATATCCCAGGGGTAGGCAACCCTGGCTCTTTTATGACTCGTGGCCTTCAACTCCCAGAATTCCTGAGCTAGCCATGCTGAGGGGAAAGGAAGAGATTTCCAAGCTGAGCCATGCTGGCTTAGGAATTCTGGGAGTTGAAGTCCACGAGTCATAAAAGAGCCAAGGTTGCCTACCCCTACCATATCCCATCCCTTACAATATCTATAAGCAAATTGATAAAATATCAATTTGTCAATCCTGGCATCAGCAGAAAGTCCAGAAAGGGTTGCCAGAATTTTGCAAAAGTCTTATTTTACCTTTGATCAAATAACTTCATATTCCCTTTTTTTTTACTTATAGCAGTCTTAATTTTTAATTCAATGATTGCTGTAGGATTTGATTTCTCTTCAATCTTTATCCCATGACAGAGGTTTTATCAATCCTCTTTTGTAGATTCCCTTCCACCCCTCAAAAAAAAAAAAAAAAAATTCCAAGTCATTCTCTTGGTTTATCATTTATACTTTCCTTTTAATTTTTAAAACTTCAGCTTTATCTGTCATATCAGATAAAATCTGTTCCACATCTGTCATTCCTCCATTAAAAATATTTTAGATATAGTTTGTCCATAAAAGCAGACATCAATACCAATGGTGTTCTTATTATAACTAATTTCTGGCTGTATTCTGTAAAAGATTTTCTTTAATATTTCTGATGTTATATTTTGTAAGTCCCAGTATTAACTGACATCACAAACAGGGTTTTATTTTTTTTCCTGCTGCTTAGAACAGTGATGGCAAGCCTTTTAGAGACCTAGTGCCCAAGAACCACCCCACCCCCCACCCTATTTCCCACCCCACCCGCAGGGCCACTCACCACCTGCACGGCCCGCTGCAGATCGCCCAGGTGGCCCAGCAGCACCATGGCGGTCACGCCCTCCCCCTGTGCCCCGCAGCATCATCTGCACGCGACGAAGCGCGAGGGCAGAGTCTTGTCCTCGCTACCCGGCTGCCATGTCCTTGGCTGCTCCGTGCGGGCCACACCAGTGGGCGACTCTCCTGCAGGGGGGCTGCTGGTGAGGACGGGGCCGCGGGGCTGGGGAGACAGCGCGAGTGCCCACAGGGAGGGCTCTGACTCCCGCCTCTGGCACGCGTGCCATAGGTTCGCCACCACTGGCTTAGAATCTTTAGTCCCCTCTAGTTTCTAAAATAACCACATCTTTATGTTGACTTGCAATAGCTATAATAACCAAAGTCTCTATCCCCTGAGAAGCTGTTTATTTTTTATAATTAATTCTAAAATCTTTTATTAAATGTCAATATTCCAAATTTACCTTAACCACTACTGAGGACTTAGAACAGAGTTTGCGTATGCAGAATTACTTTCAACATGGTAAACGAAGGACATGATCTTTTTTAATTTTTTCAAACAATTGATGGAGAAAGCCCCTAATTATTCATTCATCTCGGATATATATATAAAGAGATCAAAACACTTAAAATTACTTACCACTAGCCAGCCGCTGTTCATGACGTCTACATCAGTGACAGAGCGATGCAATTTACCTTGCTTGCTATGATCTGCGTATACCTCCGAATCAGAAGTGTAGCCACGATCTAGGCTGGCTTCATTTGGATGATAGATCTCACTGTCTGACTGAGCTCCTTAAACAAACAAACAAACAAACAAAATGGAATGAGGCAAATGTGCAAAAGCTTATTTTTATTTATGTCATCACATACTGTTATTATGATGGAAATGCAAATACTCCGATGGTGCCTTGGGCTAACGTGATTTGACCACACTATGAATGATGACATACAACGTTGACTGGGAGTCGTGCCAATCGTAGCAAAAATGCGGGAAGGAAGACTTAGATCAGACAAGTTTAAAATTGTTGAATGGTCAAGACTCTCATTTTAAAGACCATTGTTCATATTGAAAACTAAATAGATGCTGACACCTAGTGGTGGACAAAGATTATGACAGTGATGATCTCCATAGAGAACTTGCCAAAACCTGGGAAAAGCTAATCTGTATTTATGACCCTCAAAGCTTTAACAACAAAGAACAGCTGTGCCAAAAAAAAGACAACAATCTGGGCTGCAGACAAAGAGAGAATTATAAACTTTAGGGGAAAAAATCTTTTTTGAACTTTTTGGATTACAAATATCTATTTAACTGGGACTCTAAAGCTATTTGCAGATAAGAAGGAAAACTTCAACTTTTGGCCATCATGGATCAGAGACATGTAGATAGAACACACCAAGAAAACATAAATACCTCTCAGGAGGAGATATATAGTATACTGCAAATAATTCAAACAACAATGAGTTCAAATCACAAAGAAATCCAAAATAAATTTGAAAATATAAATCAATCTATTTCTAAGTTAACTCTACAACAACAAAAAAAAAAACTTCCAGGAAACAACAACAGAGAAGGAACAGACAAAACAAATAAGTGGACATAAAATTGAAAATAGAGACTCAAAGATTCTATTCTATTCTATTCTATTCTATTCTATTCTATTCTATTCTATTCTATTCTATTCTATTCTATTCTCTCTGAAATTACAGTCGTGTTGTAAGTGCCACATACATGCATGCATATACACACAATTCATGATAGTCTGTAGGCAGAATTGAGCCCAACAAGCTTCTGATCTGGCTCTCCTTACCATGAGGCACCATTTTAAAGCTTCAGGAATGTCATAAATCTGTGCTTTTCTTTTCCTTCCCTTTCTGGTACAAGGGGAAGCAAAGCTGAGAATCCATCATTTTAATACATTTTGCTGCTTTAAGTCTAAACCTAGGTCACCTTTGATTCCCAGCAGAAAAAGCAAGCATCTTCTACACTTACTTTACCCCAAGAATCTACTAGTTTGGAGCTCTTTATACAGTCTCTATCCAGTATATTGCCCTCTCCTCATCAATTTTGGAGGAAAAAAAATGAGAGGCAAGTAATTGTAGAGAATAAGGGAGATGACTTTGATTGCAACATGCAGGAAACTTTATCTAGGCAAAAGGGGATGAAACTTTTTTTTAAGGCTAAAATAACGAGATAACATTCAGAAATGATTCTGGCAGATAAGTCTCTATTCACTTAAGTATAATGAGGAAGGGGAAGTACAGCACAATCAGATTTGCATGATTCTGTTACTCTAGCTAATCATAATAAGAATAGTTTTAGCATTTATATGGAGTTGATTTGTGGGACTCTCAGTAAGTCAGTTCCACAATATTTCCAGGGTACCTTGAAGCAGCAACTTCCTAGAAGCTGCATACTGATGAAGCTGCATACTGATAGCCATGAATCCTTCCTATAAATTTTATTTCCATGCTTCTAGTCAAAACATACCGTAAATGCCGGCGTATAAGACGACTTCCGCGAGCACTGAAATCGGCGCCAAAGACGGGGGTCGTCTTATACGCCGAGTCGTCTTATACGCCGGAAATACTGGTAGTTTCCGGTGTATAAGACGACGTTCTAGGAATGTAGCCCGGCTATAAAGACGGGGGTCGTCTTATACGCCGGGTCGCCTTGTACATCGGCATTTACGGTAGTTTTTAATCTGCTATTTTTATATTTAATCATAATGACTGGAAATATGAGTGATAAAAAATGAAAAAGGTGAAAACTGCTGGTTTTTAATCCTTTGATGAAAGAAGTTGAAATCAGACCTGCTTTTCTGCGATGCTCTTTACTGAACAAAATGGCTGAAGCAACAACTGCTAACTTAACAGATTGGTAACATGCTTCCCAACAAGAAAACCCATTTCCACTGACCAATTTACCTGTATCATTCTCTGTTCTTGTAGGCTGCAGCGTTGGCGGTGGTTTCACCCCAGAACCAATGCATTCCAAGAGAGTGAAGAGCGTGTACCAGTCTTCTCCAGAGTGAATATTGGCAGCATTAGTCTTGAGAAGCTCATGAAGGCCATATGCAATCTGATGACTTGCCTTGTTTAACATGCTGGGTTTCATCATGAGCAGGATTCGCAAGGAGAGCAACACCTATTCAGAGAAAGATCATGGTAACTACAAGAAAGGCAAATTATACCTATACCAGATTCGTGTTTGCTATCTACTAGCACAGTGGTTCTCAACCTTTTTAATGCCGCGACCCCATAATACAGTTCCCCATGTTGTGGTGACCCCCAACCACTTATACATCACCAGGTGCCAGGGACGTGGCCAAAGAAAAGGGGGAAAAAATGGTGGACAGCCTTGTTTGGTGACCCCCGTGAAATGGTCGTTCGACCCCAAATGGGGTCCCGACCCACAGGTTGAGAACCACTGTACTAGCAGAACATTCAAGTCTGTATTATGGAAGAGTAACTAGATTTGTAATTGTATCTTCTTGCCTGGTGAAAAATCACAAAGCTTTTTTCTCCTGAATTTATTCATACTTTAAATCTTTTGAAACACGGAGAAAGTAAAAAGAGGGAAGTAGTAATAAGTAGCAGATCTGTAATAAAAATATATTGGGTTATTTATTAGAGGCCACCCATCTCACACACAAGAGTCATATTTAAAAATAATATTGTGCGTAAAGAGTTTCTAAATGCAAAGTTTTAAATCTTTCACTGCCATTTCAGAATGGAAAAGAGAGCATGAAATACAAAATTTACGCTTAAATGAAATAAATTTTAAGTGGGGATGACAGAAATGAAGGAATCACCTCAGACATTTGCTGCATTGCTATGATATAGCAAATGATATCTCCTTTTCTGACCTCTGTGTGGGGTAATCTATTGTCTGATCAACCTTGTGGCTTAATCTCAAAAAACTTCCATAACATCAAACAATGTGGGGGAGGCGGGGCTGGGGCGATGGCGCATGTGCCCACAGAGAGAGCTCCGAGTACCGCCTCTGGGGCGCATGCCATAGGTTCACCACCACTGGCTTAGAGCAGTGTTTCCCAAACTTGACAATTTTAAGGCATGAGGACTTCAACTCCCAGAATTCCACAGCCAGCAACGCTGGCTGTGGAATTCTGGGAGTTGAAGTCCACATGCCTTAAAATTGTCAAGTTTGGGAAACACTGGCTTAGAGGAATGTTTGGAGAGTGAGACTCCCGTGAAGCAGGAGCATTTTATTCCAAGGAGACCTGAGAGAGCAAACAACGATGTTCCTTCGGAAAGATTCACCGTTCATGAGGTAAAAGTATATAACATGTTTTATGAGCCCCCAAATTACCATTCTGTTTATTTATTAGGTGTAAGTTAACTATGAATATTTTCTGAATATGAAAAAGGATTGTCTCTCTTGAAAAAGGATAACAGAAGGAGTAAGATCTGAACGAAAATCTCAAACACAGTCACTACTATCCATTTGGGAAGAGCACAGATTGTCCTTCTTTTTCTTCTGGTTTTCAGACACGAGCAATCGCGCACATGCAATTGTGCTCTTAAATCCAAAGCTTGGATTCAGTGATTTACCAGGAACAGAAAAGCAACTGGGGCGAATGTATTGATATCCACTACAATCTGTGATTTGCATGTATCAGTTTTTCTCTATGTGTGGAGTTAAGCTGAATCATGTACCTTGCTCAGAAGCTGAAATTTAAGTACACACGTCCTCTAAAAAAGTCAGCCTATTTTGCAAAAGAGAGAGAGAGAGGGGGGGGGAGGGAGAGAGATGACAACGGGACAAAATTCCTTAACGTGCCTCTGTCACAAGCAAAACAAGTAGAGGGAGTACCCATTCAACGGCAAATTCAGCACTTTCTAAATCATTAGTGACTCATCCATAAACTCCAGAAACTGTGACTATGTCCAATAGATGTCCTGAAAGAACATGCAAAAATTCTGGAAATACTTTTCTTGCGATGGTCAAAACAAAAAACAAAACAAAAGGAAAGGTAGGAATTCTACCCTTAACATACGTTCTGACGATACTTTTATTATTGGAACATTCCCAGTAATTTATTGTGTGGGTATGGAGGCCATGAGCATGAACCATGACCATAAAGATAACAAAGGAGCTAACACTACAGAGACACCATGAAATCAGTCCCTTCAGAAAACTAACTCATCACACAGAGCTGTATTTACCTGGGCACTTATTTCTTCTCTGCGCAGAAGTCGGATGGCCAGTCTCAACAGTCCCACTACTGCTCTTTCCACTAGACAACAGTATTCCATAGCATTAACACATAAATGGTAAAGGTGATCTCGCATTGCCTGCCAAACGAAGGTCACACGATCCCTATAGAAAGAAAAAGAGTATTGTGGGGGAAAAGATAAACCAAAACGCAGGCTTTATTCTAGGCAGCTGATAGTTGGAATGTGTGATCAATGTATGTGAACAGTTTACTAAAAGCCAATTTGGTTTAGGTGCTGCCCTTAATTAGGAGACTGTAAGTGTTGGTCTTTCATTAAAGCATGGAAGCCAGCTGTGTGATTTTGGGACAGCCACTCTTAGCCCAACTCAGAAGTTGCTGCTGCAGAAGAAATTTTGTTGTTGTTAATTGCGAAATCGTGTCCGACCCATCGCGACCCCATGAACAACATTCCTCCAGGTCTTCCTGTCCTCTACCATCTTCTGGAATACATTTAAGTTCACACCTACTGCTTCAGTGACTCCATCCAGCTATCTCATTCTCTGTCGTCCCCTTCTTCTATTGCCCTCAATCTTTCCATTATGTACACTGCCTTGAGTTGTACAAAATAAAGGCAAGCTACAAATCAAATAAATAATTTAACCAAAATTAGGGTCTACTAATCAATGCCAGCCAGCAATAATTCTGCTGACAGAAAAATAGATTATTTGTCCCATCCATCCAATGTTAACACCAAACTGGTACTGTCACCAAATAAGTGTCAGTCTATATCTCAAGGTTAGTGGAGCGATTTGGTATTGCAGCTGAAAATAAGATGTTTGGTTCAAATTTTAATCATAGCATTCTGAATGCCAGAGGATAATGATTAAAATCACTAGCTATATTCAATGCCAGGTTGTTGTAGACAGAAACTGTAAACAGGTATTTACAATCTTAAGTCCGCTTGAGGGAGTGAAATATGCAACAATACATTAAGAGAAAGAATTACTTTCCTGTGAGTATCTTAATTATTAGCATTTGGTATTCATTTATGACTGTTATTACAAATGGTAAGCATAAATTGTGATGTTTGGAGAAAGTACTGAATATCTCTTGAACTGTTTGTAGGAGTGAGTTTGATGTTAATTTTCTTAGTTATTATAGGGTTACTTTTGGATAGATATAATAACTTTAAAGAAAGCTCAATTTATCATTAATTGCATTCAGTTCCTTATCAATTAAAGAGATAACATCTGCTTTTCTATATAATGCCTAGCTAGAAATTCTTCTTGAGAAATGTTATCAGCTAGTTGATAAAGACTTTTTCTCTTGCTTTTTAGTACAAGATTTTAGTACGATGCCAATATTGTAATATTAATTACATATGCTGGTGATTAGGACAAATACACTTGGTCTTTAGCTTGATAAATTTATAGTGAGATTGAGATATCTGATGTATTTGTATTAAATGATCAATACTCAAATGTATCTGTAGAGAAATTTCCATTTAACTCCTTAGCTTATATGAACAGTTTTGTCCCTTCGGTGAAATGTTAATTTTACAGGGTTTTCCGCTTTTATGTGGGAGTGTAACCATACGTGTATGCATATAAAGTACAGCACATAATTAATACATGTATTAATCTATGTAAGATACACATAGACATACACATATTTATTCATGTACTAACAGTGTGATGGATTTTTAAAAGTCTACGACAGGTCTCAGACAATCAATTAATCAATGTGTAATCTTACTAGACTATCTGCACTTATGATTGTTTTCTAAGTGGAAATTAGCCCATGTTGTCGTCTTATGTGGTGACTGTTGTTAATTTTATACAGGTAGTCCTCAATTTATGATGAGTTGCTTAGCAGCCATTTGAAGTTACGACAAACCTCCCCAGGACTACTTATGACCAGAATAAAGTTCCAATAGCTGGCCTGCAATCACACGATCACATTTTGAATGCTCAGTGCACTTATGGCTGTTTGCAGTGTCTTGCAGTTATATGACAGTTATTTACAAGTTTTTGCTGGAAACCAGCATTTATTTCAGCTTTCTGGCAAAAAGCACCCACTACAAACAATGACCTGCAAAAAAGACACTTAACAACTGCAGGAAAAGGGATTGTAAAATCCAGTGAGGTCATGGGGTGAACCATTTAAAACTGGCACGACTAACAAACATAATTCTGGATTCAATTACAGTTGTAAATAAAGGACTATCAGTAATTAGTGGAAAGAGATCTCTTAGAAGTCAGCTTCACCCTAAGAAATGGGTCATATTTGGGGACAGATTGGAGGAGATCAAGCAGATTTTGATACAAAAATCTCACCAACACAGCTCCCTCATTATGTATCAACAAGTCATTACAGACTCTTAGTGACAATATAGATTTTCTCCATGGCGTTAAGAATGAAATAATCAAATTTGATTGCTGTTTGGGATATTCTTCAACCCGACAATTTACCTGAGTTTCCAGTTTGAAGAATGCTATCAAGTAAAATGAGAAGTTCTCAACACTTTTACCAAATCGAAAGGTGAAATGGGCTCACCTATTTTCCAGCACAATTCTCAGAAGCATCTCCAAACAGAAAGCACAGTCGTCTTCATCATACGTTTCCTCATCGGGAGACACAGATATGAGAGCCTGGAGCAGCCAAAGAATATTCATATATTTAACATTGTACAAAAGTGAGAACAGATACAATAAGCTGCTGCAACGATCACGGAAATGAAAAATCAAACAAAGTTTTGTAGGCGTAGTATTATACATTTATTTTTTAACATTTGTCAGCTCCTCTGATTTGGAAGATGCCAATAGCTCACAAGAACCAAACTCATTTTAAAAATATTATCACCTCAATAGCATAAAAGCAGTGATTATAGGTGTCCAGGTCCATCCTGGATAAAGAGGAGCCAAGGGAGCTGTTATAAGAGTACTGTGAGGAATATTCTTAGCATCTGCTAGAACAGTGGTTCTCAACCTGTGGGTCGGGACCCCATTTGGGATCGAACGACCATTTCACAGGGGTCGCCAAACAACGCAGTTCGCCATTTTTTCCCCCTTTTCCTTAGCTGTGCTACTCCCTTTTATTCTATTGGCTTTTGAAAGCCAATAGAATAGACTCTCTTGAATAGAATCTAATTCTATTGGCTTTCAAAAGCCAATAGGAATTGTCCAGGCTGTCTCTGCCGGGCTGAGCCCGCCAAAAGTCCCATTCTGCAAATGGTGCTTCACCAGTTGAGTAGTCCTCGAATTATAATCGGTTGAGTAGTCCTCGACTTACGACCGGTTGGGGGTCGCAGCATTAAAAAGGTTGAGAACCACTGTGCTAGAAAAAGCTACTCAACTTCACTCTGTTGGACTGTAGTGGACAAATCCTTGGAAAGTGACCAGCGTTTTGAGGTCTGTCGTTTGGAAAGAATTCGAGTTAGCCGGTCCTAAAGAAGTGAACAAGGAACTTGTGGCTGTGTCATCATTTCTGTTCTGGGCCCATGGCTCTCCTGATTGGTTGAAGCCTCCTGAGAGGTGGCGTGTTGGGTCAAAGTGGTGATTAATGCTTTTCTTGCAGGATGGGATGGTACAGCCTTCTTTGAAGGACGTGGGGTTATAGCTCTTTCTCAACTGTTTTAGACCGCTTTGATCAAGTCTCCAACCTCCCCTTTTTAGGGAAGGCTGTTGACAAGGTGGTTGGTGTTCAGCCATAGAGAGTCATGAAGCAGACTATTTGGACCCCTTTGAGGCTGGGTTCAGGCTAAGGGACAGTCCTGAGACATGTGCAGATGTCCTTTGGAGAGGTGCTACAATTATCTTGGCCCTCCTGGATAATCCCAACAGTAGGATTGTCTCTCTGAGCTGTCTTCGGAGTTTGGCAGTGTGAGGTGGTTCCCTTCCTTTCTTCTTTGGCCAGTTTCAGTTGGTATTAGTTGGGGAGAGAGGTCAAGGCCTAGGGCTCAGGTCCCACTCCTCTCTTCCTAACATTTACATGAAACGACTCAGGGAGGTGATTCACAGCATGAATTATACATCTCCACCTCTGGCTGGGCAGGTGATGCTGTCATAGTGCTGACCGAGTGCTGGGAGGCTGTACATTAGGTCTGGATAGGGAGGAACCAACTGTGACTCAACCCTGGCGAAACAGATTGTTTGGGGTTTTTGGCTTCTAAGTCAAACCCAACTCCAGCAAATGCACAAGAGTCATCAAGCACACGGAGGCCAACAGTGTCCAGCAACAGCCACAGCCCACCAGCCCCTTGGCGCAGTGCACGTAAGTCCAAGCGCAGAGGCAGAAGTGGTAGGAAGCAGGATATCGGGATGTGCTGCGCGGCCACCTGGCTCGGACTTACCTACGCTGCGTCAAGGGGCCAGCGGGTTATGGCTACTGTCGGACAGTGTCGACCTTCGCATACTCCCACCTCTTGTGCTGGCCACGTCCACCCCCCCACCCCGGGCTTATTTTTGGGGTAGGGCTTATATTAGGCCCATCCCCAAAAATCACGCTAGGACTTATTTCCTGGGTGGGTCTTATTATGGGGGAAACACAATAGCAGAAAGCTAAGCACGGTAATTGTTTATCTCTGAAAGAAAATGAAACCAAAATAGACAATGTAGCACCAAGTAATTTCTAGGGGGATAGAACTCTAAGCTAGCAATTATTTTCTTATTTTAATATGCAAGCCATACAAATCCATCCAAAATGAGCAATGACATCTCATTAGTCAGAGTAAGTTTTCTCAAATCTCTGCAACGGGTTCATTTCTCATCTGCCTGAAAGGCTAACTCAAGCCTCACCTTCATTAATTCCTGCAGGGACTCAAGTTGCAGAAACTTGCTCTCAGTGATTAACTTCTCTGGATCACATTGCTGTAAAGTGGAAAATTAGAAGACAAATAAAGTATTAATCTCATACGGCAGACCTTGTAAAATATACATAGTATAAACACCTTAAGGGTCCACAAAGTTCTAGAATATACTGCCTCTTTATTAATACCCCATACTAATTTTAGGAGGAAGGACTCCTTGGTCTGAATCCAGCATCTTTTTCTCAAGAAATTAATAGCAATAGCAGTAGCACTTAGACCAGTGTTTCTCAACCTTGACAATTTTAAGGCATGTGGACTTCAACTCCCAGAATTCCACAGCCAGCAATCCTGGCTGTGGAATTCTGGGAGTTGAAGTCCACATGCCTTAAAATTGTCAAGGTTGAGAAACACTGACTTAGACTTATATACTGCTTCACAGTGCTTTACAACCCTCCCTAAGAGGTTTACAGATGTCCACTTCCAGAAGTCCGTTCTAGGCCTTAGAGGCCCAAGCCTGTATCCACACAGAGAACTGGAAGTTCAGGTATTTGAATCCCACCACTGGACTCACCTCCAACAGCAGAAAACATTCTGCAGCCAAGAAGGCTCCACACACATTTTTAGTACTCAGGTGACCCTGAGGACACAGGTAAACCTCCAAATGGCCTCCACGACTCTCTAAAACAGTGGTTCTCAACCTGTGGGTCAGGACCCCATTTGTGGTCGAACGACCATTTCACAGGGGTCGCCAAACAACGCAGTCCGCCATTTTTCCCCCCTTTTCCTTAGCTGTGCTACTCCCTTTTATTCTATTGGCTTTTGAAAGCCAATAGAATAGACTCTCTTGAATAGAGTCTAATTCTATTGGCTTTCAAAAGCCAATAGGAAAGGCTGTCTCTGCCCTGCTGAGCCCGCCAAAAGTCCCATTCTGCAAACGGTGCTGCACCAGTTGAGTAGTCCTCGACTTACGACCAGTTGGGGGTCGCGGCATTAAAAAGGTTGAGAACCACTGCTCTAAAAGAATGCAAATGACCAGCTGTCTGCAAGGAATATAAATCCTTCCATTCCCCACCATCTAGTCAAGAGCTGAAAAAGTTTCTTGGATGAGAAGCGAAACGTCTTCAAAGAAAAACAAGAAAGTCCAGTTGCCTCCTGAAAGAGCACCTTTGGGACAATTAAAATATCTATTTCCAATCTTTTAAAACCATCACTTTATAACTACACATCATAATCTGACGTTGAGACACGGTTTCATATTTTCAGGTGTACATGTTCTTTCGAACATGGACACTGACAGTTGAACTGTAGAATCAGATCCATCACTTCTCAGTGCTAAGAGATCTGCAAATATTCCATCTGAATTCAAGCTATGCAAGAAAAAACAGATTACCAAGAGAAGTGCCTGTGAGGTTCATGAAGAAATCAACAAGAGATGAAGTACTGAGAAAAGTGAGAGAGGAACCCTTACAGTATAAAAATAAAGAAATTGTGGTCCTAAAACAGATACCCCAAGAGAGCAAGGGATAGCCGGAGACACTACCATTTTCTAACTACAAAATTGATTGCCAAAGGCATAAATTTCAGATGGCTAATGCCAGAATGAGCCGAGATGGCGCAGCAGTTAGAGTGCAGTACTGCAGGCCACTTTAGCTGACTGTTCAGCAGGTCAGCGGTTCAAATCTCACCGGCTCAAGGTTGACTCAGCCTTCCATCCTTCCGGGGTAGGTAAAATGAGGACCCAGATTGTTGGGGGCAATGTAAATATATATATATACATTGCTTACTGGTGTACACCGCTTAGAGAGTGCTTGCACTTAAAGCGGTATATAAGTCTCATAAAATAAATAAATAAATAAATAATAAACTGGAATAACACAAAATATCGACTGGACACAATTTGGAAAGCAGAGGACTTTGAAGTAAGAAACAGAGTAATTTTGGATGAAGGACTGTATCAACAACAAGAGGATAAGCAGATGGGAGAGACGGCCCAAGGAGCAACGGCACAAGCAGAGCAAGAGAAGGAGAAAGGTGAACAAACAGGTGAAGGAGAAGGAACTGCCAGAGAACAAAGGACTACAAGATCGACTAGACCAGTGGTTCTCAGCCTTTCTAATGCCGCGACCCCATAATACAGTTCCCTATGTTGTGGTGACCCCCAATCACTTATACATCACCGGGTGCCAGGGGTGTGGCCAAAGGGGAAAAAAATGGCGGACAGCCTTGTTTGGCGACCCCCGTGAAATGGTCGTTCGACCTCAAATGGGGTCCCGACCCACAGGTTGAGAACCACTGGACTAGACCAAAATATAAGTAATGAAAGAGGAAATGGAGAAAAAAAATGAAATTTGTTCGGTAAACGTAAATGGATTAAACTCCCCAATAAAAAGAAATAAAATTTTTAGGAAACTTCAGAAATTAAATATAGATATAATCTGTTTACAAGAGACACACATAAAAAAAACAACATTATAAATTGTTGGAATACCCGAAAATGGGGAAGCTTCATTATACATCAGCACAACAAAAGAAACGAGGGGTGGCGGTATACGTTAAAGAGACAATAGATTCTAAATTAATATATTCAGATGAAGAAGGAAGAATTGTAATGATTGAAATATATTTACATCAAAAACAAATACTGTTAGTGGCAATTTATGCCCCAAAGGATAGTCAAGAACAATTTTATCAAAGATTACACAGGAAATTAACAGAAATGGAATACCAAAATATTTGTTTAATAAGAGACTTTAATGCGATAGTAGATGAAACAATGAATCACAACAGTAGCAAAACAGGAAAACCCGTAAGAAGAAGACTACCCAAAACATTCTTTGATATGGCAGAAGAAATTGGAATACAAGATGTCTGGAGAGAAACCAACCCTCAAAATCGACAATATACCTTTTACTCAAATAGCCATAAATCTTGGTCAAGAATTGACATGATTTGGATGACTTCTGAATTAAAGATGGACATACAGGAAATTGAGACAGAAATAGGCACATGGGCAGATCATAAACCTTTAAAAGCGACATGGAAAGGAATACAAAAAAAAAACAAGATGGATTTTAAATCAATCTATACTAAAAGACAAAGAATTCATAGAGTTGGCGAAAAGAGAAATGGAATTCTTCTTTAAAGAAAATAAAGAAGAAGATACATCACTACAAAATGTATGGGATACAGCTAAAGCGTATTTTAGAGGTATAGCTATAACATATATGGCAAAGAAAAATAAACAGAGAAGACAGAAATATTTATTATTAAAAGAAAAATTTAGAAAGTTAGAGACAGAATTACAACAAAATCCACAGAAAAGAGAAATGGAAATAATAAAATGTAAGCTGAATTTGTTGGACTCAGAAAAATTGGCGGAACAAATAAAGAGAGCAAAACAAAATTTCTTCGAAAATGCTAATAAGCCAGGAAGATGGCTAGCTTATAAGCTCAAAAAACAGGAGAAGAAAATAATACATAATTTAGTAGATGGGAAAGGTTGTTTACAATTTAAAAAGGAACAAATAAAAAAGATAATTAAGAAATATTATGAAGAATTGTATGGTAAAGAGGAGGCTGTAAGAGAGAGAATTGCTCAATATCTAGAACAGTGATTCTCAACCTTTCTAATGCCGTGACCCCATAATACAGTTCCCCATGTTGTGGTGACCCCCAAGTGGGTGTGGCCACCAATAAGAGGGAGTAGGACAGCTAGGGAAAATGGAAAAAAATGGCAGACAGCATGGTTTGGTGACCCCCATGAAATGGTCATTCGACCCCAAATGGGGTCCCGACCCACAGGTTGAGAACCACTGATCTAGAAGAAAGTAAATTGCCAAAAATTCCAGAGACATTCAAAACTATGCTAGAAGAAAGAATAACAATGATGGAGATATTAGAGGCTACAAAACGACAAAAGAATGGGAAAACACCAGGCCCAGATGGGCTACCGGCGGAACTTTATAAAAATCTACAAGATACATTAAGCGAACCACTGAAAGATGTTTGTAATGGACTATTGTTAGAGGCCAAACTTCCAAATACATGGATAGAAGCAAATATTACCTTGATACCAAAAGAAGATTCAGACTTGACGTATATTAAGAACTATAGACCGATTTCATTACTCAATGTAGATTACAAATTTTTTACTTCAATAATGGCAGAGAGATTGAAAAAATACTTAGTTGAATTTATACATCCAGATCAAAACGGCTTTTTACCGAAGAGACAAATTAAAAACAATTTAAGGCTGATAATGGACGTATTAGAATATTATGAATTACACCCAGGGAAACAATTAGCACTAGTGTTTTTAGATGCCCAAGAAGCGTTTGATAACGTTTCCTGGCAATTTATGGTTCAGCAATTACAAATAATACATTTTGGAAAGAATTTTACAAATACGATAAAAACAATATATAGCAACCAGACAGCAAAAGTGATAGTGAATGGAGATTATACTGAGAGCTTTGAGATAAGAAAAGGTACGAGACAAGGGTGTCCACTATCTCCATTATTATTTATCTTTACTTTGGAAGTATTAAATAGAAGGATAAGACAGGACACAGAAATTAAAGGATTGAAAATAAAAGATGAAACATATAAGTTACAAGCATTTGCTGATGATTTAGTGTTTATCTTGGAAGAACCTTTAGAGATGATTCCTAAACTATGGGGAAAGATAGAAGAATATGGAGAAATGGCAGGACTAAAAATGAATAAAGAAAAAACTAAAGTAATAGTAAAGAACCTCACAGATAAACAAAAAAGGCAAATACTAGAGAAAACAGAGGTACAAATAATGAAAAAAATTAAATATTTAGGTATTCATCTTTCGGCTAAGTGTTTGTCAATAAAAGAAGACAATTATATAAAATTATTGAAGCAAATACAGCTAGACTTGGAAAGACGGAAAAATCTGCAGCTGTCAATATTAGGAAGAATTGCTACAGTAAAAATGAATGTGTTGCCGAAGATTTTATTTCTATTTCAAATGATTCCGATAAAACTTGAGAGAAAATTCTTTCAAGATTTAAATTCATTGGTTTTAAACTTTATTTGGCAGGGGAAAAAAGCTAGAATTAAGATGAAAACATTACAAGATGCTAAGGAAAATGGAGGTTTTGGGTTGCCGGAATGGACGTTGTATTACCAAGCATCTGTGTTAACATGGGTGAAAGAGTGAATAACACTTAGAAATAAAAGGTTACTGTATTTAGAGGGACATGATTTACAATTGGGGTGGCACGCTTTCTTATGGTATGGGAAAAATAGAGTCCATAAGTACTTTCAAAATCATTTTATAAGAAATGCCTTGTCAACAGTATGGGAAAAAATTAAAGCTAAAATATATTTAAAAATTCCAGGGTGGTTATCAACGATGGAGGCATTTATACATCCGAACTTGGTAGACTTTGAAAAAATATGGACATATAAAGATATTCTAGATATTGATGGGAAATTAAAATCTAAACAAGAACTGGAAAATCAGGGAATTAACTTGTCCTGGTGGGCACATTTACAGATACAAAGTAGATATGAAAAAGATGTAAAAATGTATGGATTTTATAAGGATCAAACTGCGTTTGATAAGATTTTGTTAACCTCAGATGAGAAATTAATCAAGAAAATGTATAACTTTTTGTTAATTTTGGATATGGAAAGTGAACAAGTGAAAGAAACAATGACAAGATGGGCAAAAATTGTTGGTTATAATATAGAATTAGAAAAATGGCAAATGTTATGGGAGAGAAAGTACAAATTAACAATGTCAACCTCATACAAAGAAAATCTGTATAAAATGTTTTCTAAATGGCACTTGCCACCAGCAAGATTAGCAAAAATGTTTAAAAATATGTCAGATAGATGTTGGAAATGTAAACATAACATAGGCACGTAGTATCACATTTGGTGGACATGTGGTAAGGCAAAGGCTTACTGGAGAAAGATACATATGTGGTTAGAAAAAATATTGGGCGAACAAGTAGATTTTAAACCTGAACTTTTTTTACTAGGTACTATGCCTGAAAAGACCAATAAGCAGAAATTACATTTAATTTTACACATTACTACAGCAACGAGAATAATTTTTGCACAATACTGGAAGAATGAAGGACTGCCATCAGAAGAAGAAATAACCAGGAAAATATTGGAATGTGCAGAGATGGACAGTTTAACTATGAGGTTGAAAGATAAAGAAGATACAGACTACTATCAAATTTGGAACCTATTTTATTCTTGGCTAGAGGAAAGAATGAAGGATTAGGAATTGAACATGTATTAGCATAGCAAACTCCAGACAACTTGTTGATTGGAAAAATTAACATATGTTGATGAAAAAAAAAATCAATAAAATCTTTACTCAAAAAAGATCTGTCCGTCAACAAGGGAAAGAAACATTTATGGCCACAATTACTCAGTGGATTAAAGATTTGATGTTCTACTCTATATGCCGTTATCTTTTATCCGAACCCAAATTACCTTTATACACTCCAGGGCCATTCTCTTTGCTTCCTGATTCTCTGTGGATGGTCCTCTCATACCAGATTGTTCTGTGCCACTGAGTGTCAGCCAGTTAACAAAAATGAGCACTGTAGACTCTCCCCTACAAAAGACAAAAAACAAAACAAAAAAACATGCTTTATAGATCAGTGGTTCTCAACCTTTTTAATGCCACGACCCCCAACCGGTCATAAGTCGAGGACTACTCAACTGGTGCAGCACCGTTTGCAGAATGGGACTTTTGGCGGGCTCAGCAGGGCAGTCAGCCTGGACAATTCCTATTGGCTTTTGAAAGCCAATAGAATTAGACTCTATTCAAGAGAGTCTATTCTATTGGCTTTCAAAAGCCAATAGAATAAAAGGGAGTAGCACAACTAAGGAAAAGGGGAAAAAAATGGCGGACTGCGTTGTTTGGCGACCCCCATGAAATGGTCGTTCGACCCCAAATGGGGTCCCGACCCACAGGTGGAGAACCACTGTTATAGATAGAGGAGGAAGGAGAAACTTGCAAATAGAACTCAGTATCAGAGGCCCAAATCTAATGCAGCCAAAATGCTCCAATTTATTCACGAGAGAGATGTATCAGCAACTTTATTAGAAGTCCAAGGATTGCAAATGTACAAACAAATGCTATCAAATTAATGGAGGTATAGAGGAATCTCAAACATCTCAATGGGGATAAAACATCCTCAGGAGACACAGAACATTAGATATAGACAAAAACTGTGAAACAGACAAAAGGCTATGCCTGCTGGTTGGAATCTAACAAAGAGAAATTTGCACTATGTGATATAGATTCCACCTATTTTCTCTAATATCTAATACTTTTATATACAAATATAGAAGTTCACGCTTTTCTGCCAATCTATTCCGTTATCTGGGTTACCCACCGATTAGAAGGGGTTTCTTCTCGCTGAAGAGAGACCTTGCCATTGGGATCTACAAAATCTTCAACCTGTAGATCAAATCAATAAATTACTACTTTACAATGTATTGTATTAAACTATTCCAATATCGCTTTTCACTGCATTATTAGTGCATACTGCAAACACCTGCATGCGTACAGAGACACACACACAGAAACACATCCCTAAAATGATTTTGAAAAAGGCCACTAAAATAATAGGCACTGAAAGATAAAAGCATAGCAATAATAAAACCAGTCTTGGGGTTCTGTGGAGCCTCCTCAATATGACAGGGCTGTGGTTAATTTAGATCAGAAGACCACAGCACAATTTCTGATTTGCTTTCTGGCAAAGGAGAAATATCGTTCGTTACCTGTGGCAAGCACTTTTCTGTCAAAATAGCTCTATCATCTGTATGTGTTCACAAACTCCACTTTTATCTGGCAGTCACAGGTCTCAGAGCTTGCAAGATATTATGAATTCGGATACATAATGAAAATGGTTTTCAGAGATAAGAGTTTTTAAAAATTATAATGGGGTTAATTTATAGACTCTTGTTTCCTTTCCTTTTTAAATTGAAAAAGAGGTGCTCTTTTTCAGTAATGCATTTGAGAGATTAAAATATATATATATATATAAGTTTACTGTAACTTCAATCTTACAATGTTATGAGGCAGTGACAGCAAACAGCTGCTAACTTTTGTTTTTGTTCTTATCTTTCAAGCTTAATTGGCTGGCTGAAGGCTGATTTATTTCAACCTCTGCTGGATTCTTTCTGCTTCCTTTTTTGCTTTCTTTCTTTGATTTTTTTTGACTGCTCTTATCCATTCCTGCTTTCCGTATGACTCTGGATTTGTATTTTATTAACCTGCAAAAACGTTTTGGATTAAAACAACCAGAAAATATTTTCTCTGCCTTCTTCGCTTGCTCCCTGCTTTGAGCAACAACATATCAGATTACAGAAAAGGAGAAGGGGGCTGGCATTCAAGCGGGAAAACAGAGTCTGATTAGCAACTGTGCTTTTATATAATAGGAGAGAACTCTCTGGATGGACAAGTAGCAAATGATTTTTTTTTTAAAGGGGTTTGAAGGAGAATGGGAAATGGACTTAATACATCTAATTCAGGAATGACCTCATCTGTTTTTCGGGGGAAGATAGATGGGCTTTGGATATTGGACTTATTATATCAATCACTTAAATATGAGCCAACAATGGGCTGCAGCTGCCAAAAAAGCCAACACAGTGCTAGGCTGCAATAACAGAGGGATAGAATCAAGATTATGCGAAGTGTTAATACCACTTTACAAGGCCTTGGTAAGGCCACACTTGGAATACTGCACCCAGTTTTGGTCACCACGATGTGAAAAAGATGCTGAGACTCTAGAAAGAGTACAGGGAAGAGCAACAAAGATGATTAGGGGACTGGAGGCTAAAGCATACAAGGAACGGTTGCTGGAATTGGGTATGTCTAGTTTAAGGAAGAGAAGGACGAGGGGGGACATGATAGCAGTGTTCCAATATCTCAGGGGCTGCTCCAAAGCAGAGGGAGTCAAGCTATTCCCCAAAGCACCTGAAGGCAGGACAAGAAGCAACAGATGGAAACTAATCAAGGAGAGAAGCAACCTAGAACTAAGGAGAAACTTCCTGACAGTTAGAACAATTAACCAGTGGAACAACCTGCCTCCAGAAACAGTGAATGGTATAAGGTTTCCTGCCTGAGCAGGGGGTTGGACTAGATGACCTCCCTTCCAATATTATTATTATTATTACTATTATGCATCATCGCACAGTCAGCCAGATGTTCAGACTGGATTTGGCATTTTGTCTACCTATCGAGTCCTTACCCAGGACCTGGGATAGGCAGATGTGGATGTTTGATGGTATTACAGATTATCGTCGCAGGATGGAAGCAGTTCCTAGTAAGGCCGCCTTTTGCAATTGACTAATAGCGTATTTGTCAATGCCAATGGTGTTCAAGTGGTGCTCCAGTTGTTTTGGGATTGCACCCAAGGAGCCTATTACTATTGGTACTACCCTTATTATATTATATTATTATTATGGATCATCACACAGTCAGCCAGATGTTCAGACTGGATTTGGCATTTAGTCTACCTATCAAGTCCTTACCAAGGACCTGGGATAGGCAGATGTGGATGTTTGATGGTATTACAGATATTATTACTATTATTATTATTATTATTATTATTATTATTATTATTATTATTATATCAATCAATCACAAATAGATAAGAGATGGTATAAAGCAGGGGTCCCCAACCCCCAGTCCGTGGACCAGTACCAGGCTGTGGCATGCCAGCAACCGGTCTGCACAAACATGCAAAGCCCCATCCGCGAGATGTAGGTAGCACCCAAAACCACGCCCCCTCCGGTCCATGGAAAAATCTCTCTCCACGGAACGGGTCCCTGGTACCCAAAAGGTTGGGGACCTCTGGTATAAAGAAACAAAAATTTGATCTGGGATCAATTAAGGTTAATATTTGGGATGATCTGGGATTGAAGCCCTGGTAAATTTTCTATGAGTTGTTAATAGAGGATTTTGGAATTTCAATCTTCTCTTTCTCTGACTATTGTTCCCAATATTATTGTTTTTTTCTTTAGGCTATTTTGACATTAATGTAGTTTACACATGACAGGCTAGCAATTTCTAAATAGATTTACTAGTTTAATAGTTAAAATTCTTTTGGCCTGTTTTGCAAGGGGTGGAAACCAACATTATTGCATTATATTAATCAGCGTTCAACTAGTTATGTGTATATGTGTTAGTCTTGCTTTCTTTTTCTTATGACACTTTTTCTTTTTAATGTCTTTTTTGTTGTGTTTTTTATTCTTTTGTCTTTTTTAAATATTTTGGTGTTTTGTATTTTAACCTTTTTTGTTTGTTTGTTTGAACAAACTAAAAATTTCTCAAAAAGAAATACAGGAAGATCTTGGCTTACAACCGTTAATATAGCCAACATTCAAAAGAGACTTATAAATGGTCCTTGATCATGCAGCATCCCTGATACAGATGCTTGGCAACAGATTTGAATTTCGAACAACTGCAGCATCCCACAATCATGTGATCACCATTTGCAACCTTCCCTGCAAAGTCAACAGGAGGTCTTGCAAACTGCTCCTGCTGCCTTTTCTCCTGAGGAGACTATGAGTAGCATGGGGATCTCATATTCCACAGCATCCTTACATCATCACTTGTACCTATGCCAGGGGTAGGCAATCTTGGCTCTTTTATGACTCGTGGACTTCAACTCCCAGAATTCCTGAGCCAGCCATGCTGAGGGGAAAGGGAGAGGTTTCCAAGCTGAGCCATGCTGGCTCAGGAATTCTGGGAGTTGAAGTCCACCAGTCATAAAAGAGCCAAGGTTGCCTACCCCTGAACTATGCCTATACTCCATAGAGCTCACCCACACTCACACCCACCCATTTGTGTACCCACCTGAACTCGGGCCTGCCTGTACCACTCACCTGCATACGTCCCCATTCTCTCAAATACAAAACTGTATGTCATTATATTTTATAAAATCCCAATCTATAGGTTTTTTTTTTTAAGATAGCATTTAACATTCTGAAAAAAAAAACATTTTAAAACATTTAAGCTTTTTTTTTGCGCTTTGATTATACAACAAAGCCCAAGCATGGCAAATCCTTGTCCTCTCACCCAATTATCCTAGCATCTATTGTCATTTGTTTTACCTCCACCATGGTTTTTGGCAATAATTCTGCTCTGAAAAGTTGCAACATTGCCTCCATTATGTTTTTCCAGCCCTCTCGTAAAATATCACCATGTCGATGAGCCAAGTGGAACACAGTCTTCGCTGCAATATGGGCTTTTGGATTGCTTCCAAAAACTGTTGGCAAATTCTCAATTGACTGCAAGAGAAAAGTACAAATAAATAAATTCTTATTTTTTAAAAAATCTCAAGTTTGGTATCAAGTATTAACTCAAAACAGAAAGACCTGATTTAGTCAAATGTTTAGTCACGATATTTGAGTAAATTTGACTAATATTTCACTACTTTCACAGCCTATATATATTGCAGTATACTGTCTGTAACTAGTTAGGTAGCTCTTCACTCTTTTTAAGGTTACAACCAGATACTGCTTCTTCCCATAATCTATCCCTTATCTAGAAGCACATCCATAAAACATTGACTTTTCAATCCTTGTGTTAGCAAGACGTTTTATAAAAGTTTGCCAGAATTTCATAAAAACATGGCTTATTTTGACCTTGATAAAATAAGCCAACTTTGTATTCTTTCCTTTTACCTATGACAATCTAAAATCTTTAATTCATTCAAATATTATCTTAGGATTTGATCTCTCTTCAGTTCTTGTTTGTCCCATTGCACAGGCTTCTTTGGGCTTAACACATAAATACAATAAAAAGATATCATCCAGGTCATCCTCTTGGTTTATCATTTGCACTTCCCCTTAATTTTTAAAACTTCAGCCAGCTTCTCCAAACGATTCTCTTGGCTTGTCACTTGTATATCTAATTTAAATAACTTCGGTCTTGCAATCCATACTTTTTAAAATCCAATATTTCTGATTCTACTATTTCTGCATCAAGCACAATTTGTTTCACATCTGTCATCCTTCATCCTTTAAACATGGTCTATTCATAAAAGTAGGCACCGGCTACTAGTTTTCTGGCCTCATTTTTTAAAGATATCTTTTAATACTTCAAATGCTATAGTGTTTTGTGTCATTTTGTAAATCCCAATTCCAATCAAAGCCAAAGGCACTTTTTTTTTTCTTTTTGACTGGAATCCTTAGTCCTTCTGGTATCCAATTTAAATACTATGGTCTCAAATTTTTGTAAGCACTTAACAATATCCAAAATAATTCTGATTCCCACAAAAGCTGCTTATTTACTGGAGATTTTAAAGAAAAGTTTGAAAAGGTCCCATGCTTGTCCAGGGGGTTGGACGAGAAAACCTCCAAAGATCCTTCCAACTCTTTTGTTATACTATAGTAAAATTTTGAAAATTCCAGATTTGTCTGGACCTTTCAATCATTTATAACTCTTTTGCTTCAACATCTTATTTAACTTTTTCTGGACTTGTGGGGAAGAAATGGCAAACTCCACAAAAAGCAGATTGATGATTATAGCAGAATGAAGAGTTGGCAAATAGACCGGCTTGTTGTAATTCCTGTCTGGACAAACAAGAAGGCTTGAGATTGCCCACAAGTGTGCCACTCAACACTGCTCCTCAAAGGAGTGCAAGAGAACTGTCTCTGGCAGGTTTAGAGCTCTGAGAGACAAGGGAATAGCCATTTTTTTCAACCAGGATTGGTAGATTCAAAAAGACACTGGGTTTACATATAAGTAGTCCTCAATGTGTGACCCCAAAATTTCTGTTGCTAACCGAAATAATTGTTGAGTTTTGCCCCATTTACATCAGTTGTTAAGTGAATCACTGCAGTTAAGTTAGTAACATGGTTGTTAAGTGAATCTAGCTTTCCCATTAACTTTGCGTGTCAGAAGGTTACAAAAGGTGATCACGCATGATTCAGGACACTGCAATCGCCTTAAATATCAGACAGCTGCCAAGAATCTGAATTTTGATCATATGACAATGGAGGTACTGCAATGGTTATAACTATGAAAAATAATTGTAGGTCACTTTTTTCAGTGCTGTCGTAACTTTGAATGGTCACTAAATGAACTTGTCAACTCTACAATGAACCTGGCTGCAATCAACGTGGTTGTTCTAGCTTGCCACATGAAAGGGAGTGGGGGAAAAGTAACTTTGGTAGTCTAAATATTATGTCCTGTGGGAACCCAAGGTCATTCTCTCGCTTGGAAGAGGGAGCGTTGGGCGGTTGGTCAGAAAGCCCGCCAAATTGCTCTACTGGGTAGCGTACTTTGTAACATAGCACTGGGGTAGGAACTTCTATTTTGTAATAGTGAAATTATTTGGAGGGAATTTCAGACTTGGTTTCACATTTGACCATGCCGATATTTTGTATCCAATAAACATGTTCTTTGAGGAAGCTTCAAGCCTCAGAGTTCTGATTTATTTGGTTCCATCTATTGGAACCTTGAAAGAACTATTGTAAGTTGAGGATTACCTGCAGTTCCTTTTGTGGAATCTTTGGTGCTTTGAGTTTGGCTCAGAGATTGGCTATGATGTTACCTAGTGGAACCAATCTCTAAGCCAGGGGTGTCAAACTCAATTTCATTGAGGGCTGCATCAGCATTGCGGTTGCCCTTGGGGGGCCGGGTGGATATGGCCAGGGTGGGAGCGGCCTACTGAGTGGGCGTGGATGGAGTGGGTGTGGCCTACTGGGTGGGCATGGCCAGCTCTACATCGTTCGTGTCAAGGGTGCCTGTGGGAGCCTAGCCTGGAGTGGGACAGATCTGAGGGTCTCTGGCAGAAGGGGGTGGGAACAGGGCAAGCACCAAGGCATGGAGCATTTCTTCATTCCTCACAAAGGGTGACATCTCCCCAGCATGCACCCAGAGGGCAGGACAAACGCAGCAGGCGCTGGTTCCTCACTGTTTCTGGACGGCCTTGTGGAGCTAAGACTGAATGCATTTCAGCATAGATGGCCACCACAAAATTGTACATTGGCTCCCGGCCGGCCTGGGCCAGGGCCAAGGCAGCGGGGGCCATTCCCTCACTGTTTCCAGGATGGCTTCGCAGGCCACATGAAGTCACTTTGCTGGCTGCATCCGGCCCCCGGGCCTTGTGTTTGACATGTCTGCTCCAAGCCAATCTCAGAGCACCAAAGACTCCACAAAAAGAAATACAGGTAGTCCTCGACTTACGACTTTTTTTCTTGCAGATATTTTATTACCCAACTAGGTAACGCTGATGATGTTACCTAGTTAAGTAATATCTGCAAGAACACAACTAAACTCAGAGAGTACCAAGGACCTATAGTTCAACCTTCAAGATTTACTTCTATTGATACTTCCTTTTCCAACCACTTTTGGAAATTGCTTATTAAGAGCAGTTAATAATTTTCAATTATTATGAACTTTGGATCAATAGGTTTTCTAGCACAGGGTGGGTTTTCTTCAATTCTTGGTGAAAGACGTTTTAAGTACAAGTTTAAAGACTTTTTAAAAATATAGTAAACAGCAAAAGAATGACCAGAACTTTGATTTTGGAAAGTTACGAACAGACCAAGGGTCCACTGAAATAAGATTTTGAAATTAATTATAAGAATCCTTCTTGTAGGAAGATGCTTTTGTTTTCAATTCTCTAAAAAAAAATGGCAGGATGGAACTTTGAAAGTTGGACATCCTGGGTAACCAGAAAGAACTAAAGATTAATATTAACTAATCAAGTGTTGATATTTAATCGAAAGGAAAATCAACCTCAGCGAGTGGTCCTCAATGGAACTGCATCTATATGGAGGGAAGTGTGTAGTGGGGTGCCCCAGGGCTCTGTTCTGGGCCCAGTACTCTTCAACATCTTCATCAACGATTTGGATGAAGGGATAGATGGGGAACTCATCAAATTTGCAGAGACACCAAGCTGGCAGGAATTGACAGGCTTTACAGAAGGATTGGACAGACTTGAACACTGGGCACTAACTAACAAAATGAAATTCAATGGTGAAAAAAGCAACTACATTTAGGCAAGTCCAGCTGATGCTCAATAGTAGACTGTTTTGAAATATAATTATAAGACATAGGCTGCATTCTTGATCAGGAAGATGCTTTTGTTTTCAATTCTCTAAAAAAAAATGGCAGGATGGAACTTTGAAAGTTGGACATCCTGGGTAATCCAGAAAGAACTTCCTGACAGTGAGAACAATTAATCAGTGGAACAGCTTGCCTCCAGAAGCAGTAAATGCTCCAACACTGGAAGTTTTTAAGAAGAGACGGGACAGCCATTTGTCCGAAATAGCGTAGGGTTTCCTGCCCGAGCAGGGGGTTGGACTAGATGACCTCCAAGGTCCCTTCCAACTTTACTACTATTACTATTACTAACTCTGTTCATGGACTAGGTTTAAATTTAAATTATTTACACGTCTCCGTTTGACAACTTACCTCACTGCTGAGGGCTGTGAATTTACAGAGAGAAATGATGAGGTTGTCAAAAACATCACTGAGGCCGTAATGAGCAGAGATCATGGCGCATTTTCTGAAAGGCAAATCATAATGCTGTAAGAGAAATCACACAGATGCTTCAAGAATGATTCGCTAGATTTTTCACATTATATTTCTGCAATGCAAACAACAACAACAATAATAATAATAAAGTTGGAAGGGACCTTGGAGATCATCTAGTCCAACCCCCTGCTCAGGCAGGAAACCCTATACCATTTCAGACAAATGGCTGTCCAGTCTCTTCTTAAAAACTTCATGTTGGAGCATTCACCACTTCTGGAGGCAGGTTGTTCCACTGGTTAATTGTTCTAACTGTCAGGAAGTTTCTCCTTAGTTCTAGGTTGCTTCTCTTCTTGATTAGTTTCCATCCGTTGCTTCTTGTCCTGCCTTCAGGTGCTTTGGAGAATAGCTTGACTCCCTCTGCTTTGGGGCAGCCCCTGAGATAATGGAACACTGCTATCATGTCCCCCCTCGTCCTTCTCTTCGTTAAACTAGACATACCCAATTCCAGCAACCGTTCCTTATATGTTTTAGCCCCCAGTCCCCTAATCATCTTTGTTGCTCTTCTCTGTACTCTTTCTAGAGTCTCAACATCTTTTTTACATCGTGGTGACCAAAACTGGATGCAGTATTCCAAGTGTGGCCTTACCAAGGCATTGTAAAGTGGTATTAATACTTCATGTGATCATGATTCTATCCCTGTTAATGCAGCCTAGCACTGTGTTGGCTTTTTTAGCAGCTGCAGCACACTGCTGGCTCATATCTAAGTGATTGTCCGCTAGGACAGATATGTATCAAACTGTGATTATTCAAATCAAGCTGACTTGGTTTCAAATAATACATGTGCATTAATGATGGTCAAACAGATATAGTTTAATTGTGGATTAAGCACAATCATCATTGCGGCGATAAAAAATAAGGTGATATTCAGAAATACAACTCTGCCTGCCACAAGCACTCAATTTTCATTCCTGCATATTTATTCATATCTGTGTGTTTACTGGAGGCAAATAATGTATCATCATCATCACCAACACCACCGCCACTTTTTGCGTGAAGTGCATAGGACAGCAAGTTTCTTCCAATGAATCCTATCTATGGCAGTGTCTTCAGCAGCTACCCATTTGATGTTCACTGTCTTTAAGTCATTTTTAAAACATTTGATGCCAAGTTTGCGTGGTCTACCCCGCCTCCGCTTTCCCTGTGGCGGCTCCCATCATACAGTGTTTTTCAGGTACTGACGTTCTGGCAAATGAAGAATACGGCCAGCTAGGCGCATTCAGCGCTCTGTCACAATGGCCTGCAACTTCCTGGATCCACTCCACTGGAAAATTTCCTCATTGCTGACACGATCACACCAAGTGACACTCAGAATTCTTCACAGGCAAGGTAGATGAAACACACTGAGCTTTCATGCTGTGCCTGCTGTTAATGTCCAGGTGTGTTACCGGTGTAGATCGCTGTTGTTACAAAAAATGTTTTATAAAAGCTGTAACTTGGTCTTCTTATCTATTGTTGGAGCTGACCAAGTAGGCCGAAAGCACTAGTGTCAGAACTGCCAATTTGGCCATGGATCCTGGGGGGAGGAGGGAGAAAGGGAAGGGAACGGAGAGTGAATGCTTGAGGGAAGTGCCAAAGCCTTTACGGTCGTTTCCCTGGGAGAATGCCGACATGCATTGATTGGACAATGAGACCAGCAATGGGAAGAAACTGGAGGGCGGGGGGAAGTTAATTGGAGAAAGTTGGTGTGAATACTCAATTCTGTCCTCACAAACAAGGCCCCATCTGTGGGATGCAGGCAACACACAAAATCACGCACCCTCCGGTTCACGGAAAAACCTCCCTCCATGGAACCGGTCCCTGGTGCCCAAAAGAATGGGGACCTTTGCCATAGGGCACTTTTGGCGAACCTATGGCACGGGTGCCAGAGGCGGCACTCAGAGTCCTCTCTGTGGGCATGCGCGCCGTTGCCCTAGTCCTAGGCCTTCAGCTGGGTTTTATAAAACCTTTTCGCTTTAGGCCGCCGCCGCCGCCATATGCAAAAAAAAAAGGGGGGGTTCAAGCAATCAGTCAATTTCAACTTCTCGCAGGGAAAAAAAAGATCTTGCAAAGTTGGAATTGATTGATTGAACTTTTTAGTCCCACCCAGTCTGCCGTTACGACCGCAGCCACGCCCACCCAATGGGCCAAGCCCACTCAATGGGCCACACCCACCCAATGGGCCACATCCACCCAATGGGCCACGCCCTCCCGGCACCCCACGATACGTAAGTCGGTTTTGAGTTGCAGTTTGGGCACTCGGTCTCTTGTCATAGGTCATACTGGAGGTTGGCTGATTCAAGGTTGTTTTTTTTGTTTGTTTTTTGAAGTGTTCTATCTATTTCATCTCTTGGTCTTCATTTGTGAGCAAAGTTTTCCATTCTTATTTTTAATAGGAACATCAAGACCTCCTCTTGCGTTGGTTAGATGGCACATAAAACTATATGGTTATCTTCATATCATTCCTATCTACTGCCTCTTGTGCCTCAGTGCCCTTGTGTTCCAGCCATTGGCTTATCAGCCCGGCAACTCTGCTTAATGTCAGTCCAGGTCTCTGTATTTGTCCTCTGCTGCTATTCTTTCAGTCAAAGTCCCGTTGATGTTTCACAATCCTGGGTTTGTCAGTGAGTTTTCAGGTATCATCTTTAATCCACTGTTCTGTCTATGAAGCTTGATGTTGCCCTACTGTTGACATAGCCTGTTTAAAATCTGAATGCCCAGATTGATGGACACAAACATGGCTTAGAACATGTCCTAGGGCAGGGGTAGGCAACCTTGGCACTTTTATGACTTGTGGCTCAGCTTGGAAACCTCTCCCTTTCCCCTCAGCGTAGCTGGCTCAGGAATTCTGGAAGTTGAAGTCCACGAGTCATAAAAGAGCCAAGGTTGCCCACCCCCGTCCTAGGGCTACATGGTTCAACTATAGAAATGAAAGATAATGGTGAACACCTCACCTTATTCTGTGGTATGAACAATCTATGTATTGGGAACACCTATTTTAAACATAAGCTCATTCTCAAGGCAACATGGCACTCTCCTGGTAGTTTCACAAGTAATAAAATCAACTATGTATGTGTTTGTAGGCAGCGGTACTTGGCATTGCTTGATGTATGCATCTACCAGGGTGAGATATGAATTCACACCATTACCTGGTCATGGCGTCACTCCTACACAGGTTAAAGAAGAATACAACAATGCTAAACAAGAAATTGTTGTGCAGTTCCAATTTACATTGACCAACAGTTTTCAATAACTACTGCAAGGCAGCATAGTCATCAAAAACCAGTGGACACATTTTAAACAGGCCATTGTTAAAAGCTATATGTCTTTATGGAAAATATCAGCACGCTTTTCTTGACATCCCAGGTTTTTGGTCAAAATAAGGATATGGTACATAAAATAATTTTGTAGACTGTGAAGGAGAGTTACCTGAAACCAGAAATAGTCTTCTGGATTACTGTTTCATCTAAGCTTTTGTCAAAAACGTAGGAAAGTGCTGCAACCGTAGGTCCCCAGGTCATGGCAAAGAGGTCGTGATCATAGCTACCAGGTGGAATATGCAGAAAAACTCCTTCTTCAGTGGCTCCACGGTGCAACAACACACTCCATACATAGTTTTCTTTTACTAAGCCTGTCTGCTCATCGGGCATCACAATCTCTTCATTTCTATCAGAGATGAATACAGAAACATTAAATGATCAATTGTTAAGATGCACCGTAGCAAACGTGCTAGGTTTTTTTTTTTTAAATTATTTTTTTATCTCCTTTTTCATATATAACTTCAAGTGGCAAATATATCTATATCAGTGGTTCTCAACCTGTGGGTTGGGACCCCATTCGGGGTCAAACGACCATTTCACGGGGGTCGCCAAACAACGCAGTCCGCCATTTTTTTCCCCCTTTTCCTTAGCTGTGCTATTCCCTTTTATTCTGTTGGCTTTTGAAAGCTAATAGAATAGACTCTCTTGAATAGAGTCTAATTCTATTGGCTTTCAAAAGCCAATAGGAACTGTCCAGGCTGTCTCTGCCCTGCTGAGCCCGCCAAAAGTCCCATTCTGCAAATGGTGCTGCACCAGTTGAGTAGTCCTCGACTTACGACTGGTTGAGTAGTCCTCGACATACGACCGGTTGGGGGGTCGCGGCATTAAAAAGGTTGAGAACCAGTGATCTATATTCTGATTTCTTCCTATTTTTCCCACAAAACCACCCTGTGAGGTTAAGTTGGGTTGAGAAGCTGTGAATAGCCCAAAGTCACCCAGACAGTTTTGGATGCCTAAGGCAGGACTAGAACTCATTGTCTATTGGCTGCTAGATAGCCCTTTAGCCGCTATATCAAACTGATTTTTGTTTTTTAAAAAAATCAGATTACTCTGTTAACTCTCTCCTTCCAAGGAATTAATTTATACTTACTTGATAGCATAATATATATCTTCTAACATGTCTTGGTCAAAATCTTTGCCACCATTTACTCCTTTCAGATTCTTCCGGAATTCCTGTAGGGAGCGATGAAAGTACAGCATTACTTTCTGATAAATTCTGAATGCTGCAAATAAGCTTGATGGTGACGTATTTTGAATACTTTATTATGAAATTCAGAAGCAACACATATCTTTGGAAGATTTTGAGGTTGATTTCTAAGCTACTGCAATTCAAAGGGGAAAAAAAGCATATAAAAACAAGAGGAAAGGATCCTCTGAAAATGGAGCTCTGGGCAGATGTGGTAGTTTTCTTTTCCCTGCTGAAAACAGCTGATTTTGCTATCTTAGCTGGCTCTTGGATGCCAAAATGTTCCCTAGATTGAAACTCCAAGTAACTCAGATGACTCTTCAATAGGTAAGGAGGGCCGGAGAGTTAGTTCTCCATCTTTTCCTATCAGTTGTTCAAATTTTTAAGCATGCCTCCAAATTTGAATTTATTTTCTTTTCTTTTTGCTTTACATTTTAAGAGTTAAACATCTGGTGGAATTGCCGAACTATCCTTACTCCCTTACCCTTTCCTGGATTATAAAAATGAAATTTTTATTCTTTATTACTGCTTTTTTTTCTGGAACAACAAAACACTTTTTTTATTGCAAGGAAGTCAATGGCAGAAAGATTTTTTTTTTCCTACATAGTGAAAATAATCTGATTTACACTGGACTCCTACGGTAAGGAACTTGTTTTATCCCTTTTTATAAGAACTTTATTTTACTATATTCTATTTTTAAATATTTCCCTGGTCCTTTTATTGAGAAAAAAAGTAGGAACAAGGAAGCTGAGAGTGAAAATATAATCTCTAATAAAGCCCAAGACACCAGAAAAAAAAATCAAAATATCAGGTAAGCAGATTCTACAAAGAAGAAATATCTCACCTCTAATGTCATAGGCACATTCTGCTTGCGAACATTATGATTGTGCTGGTCAGTGTTTAGCATGATAATTGCATAGGCGAGAGCAAAACAGGCATCACCATTAGCAAATGGAGTCCCATTTGATTTCTGAAAAGAGAATGAGAATGGAAAGCAGATCCAATATAATGTAACTATAGTTACCACAGTTCCGACAGATGAAACTCTTCAACGTTCGAGGCATTGTTTACCTTAAAGATTCTTTATTTGAGAAGCATAGCATCGGCAGTAACGCAGTCAAAGCCAAAAACCGGATTCCCCTCCCCTGGGTACATAGTATCAAAGCACAATTCCCTCCTCCAATTAACAGTCATAAATCACATTCTCCAGTTAGTTTGAAATGCAGGCTCTCCCTCCAGTTCTCCAGCCCGCCAATGCTTATCATCTCTTATTTCATTAACCTTGGTTCTCACACCAAGTCCAATATTATTATGTCTATCCAAACTCTCATGCACATTCCTCCCCCCCACCCAGCATCATCTAACTCTAAAAGGAAAACATAAGAAGAAAATGGTTGAGTTCCTACTGTTGTCAAAGCAAAAACATTCAATGTTAGCAGCATTGACAATAGTATTGTATATAACTAAAACGAAAATGACATGAATTTAAGCCATCCCCCTCTGAAAATAAAGAGTAAATAGAAAATTGTTTATAAATCCAAGCAGGACAACAAGGTCCTATGCGTTGCTCAAATTTCCTGCCTAGGTTTGGCATTCTAGAATTGCCAATTCCCAATAAAATCAATTTATTTGATGTATTGCCTCCTACTAAATTTGTATATATGACTCAACTGCAAATGTGTATGCATACATGTAGGTATGTATGTATTTACTTATCAAACTATGTTTATGCATGTTTTTATTTATTTAACCAAATTTACAAGGCTGCCCATCTCACAAAAAGTGGACTCTGGACAGCGCTCAACAATATTTAAAACAATAAATATATTAAAAAAAATTATTAAAAATATAAAACAAACAGCATTAAAATATAAAAGCCAAGTCTCAGAGCCACTCAATTATATTTGCCTTTAATTTTTCCCTCTTTTCCTTTCTTGCTTTTTGCCTATGTATTTTTGGGGCTCGCCTTACTATTGGGGGAGGGTGCTTGCAGGGGAATTATTATCTTGGAATTGAAACTTGGGAAAACCTGTTTTTGTTTTTGTTTTCCTGTTTGTAACCAAGAAATTGGATGATAGTCATGTTTACTAAGGTGCAAGGATAAAGGAATATATTTAGGTTTGCAGCAATATTATTCTAAGTTCAATTGAGTTCTATGTTCTTACTTCCAGGTATATAGAGAGAAAACTTCTAGTCTCATCCAGCTCTTTTTATTGCTTTCAATGTTTGCTGCAGACAACCTCATATTTATGTTTCTTGTATATTTGTTTACTTTTAACAATACTTTCCTGTGTTATTTCAAAGAATATAACATTTTGACCCCCCCGACTCCATACACACTTAATTTGGGGGAAGAAAAATTGAGTCTAACTTTTGAGTAAATATCATGTTGTTGTTGTTGTTAATTGCGAAGTCGTGTCCGACCCATCGCGACCCCATGGACAACGTTCCTCCAGGTCTTCCTGTCCTCTACCATCTTCTGGAGTCCATTTAAGTTCACGCCTACTGCTTCAGTGACTCCATCCAGCCATCTCATTCTCTGTCGTCCCGTTCTTCTATTGCCCTCAATCTTTCCCAGCATTAGACCCTTCTCCAGTGAGTCCTTCCTTCTCATTAGGTGGCCAAAGTATTTGAGTTTCAACTTCAGGATCTGGCCTTCTAAAGAGCAGTTGGGGTTGATCTTTTCGAGAACTGACCGGTTTGAATGCCTTGCAGTCCAAGGGATTTGCAGGAGTCTTCTCCAGCACCATAGTTCAAAGACCTCAATTCTTTGGCGCTCAGCCTTTCTTATGGTCAATACCCAATCCCAATTCATACCATTTTTAGCAGATGAGTGTTTTTGTTCCAGTTTCTCCTGTTATATTATTTCTACTTCATTTTATCATTTACCATCTTGCTGTTAAGTATGGGATATTTTTCAAATAAAAAAATTAACACAAAATTTTAACTTATAGTCTGGTTTGTTTGATTTTTGTTGTGTTTTGGTAACAAATCATAGTTCACATATGAATTCAGCCACTGTCAAAACTTCCTTCCCCACAAATAAATAAATATAACCTGACCAAAATCGGTCATTTTTCCCCCCACAATGATGAATGTATAAGCCTAGAGAAAACCATTCTTCGTTCCAATTCAATTACTTAATATATTATTTAAGAACAAAGCTATAGATAGGGCAATTCAAAACATACATGCCAGTGTTCTGTAAAGGCTTCCAATAACCTATGAATCACGGGAGCTTCTCCTGGCAAACGAAAGGCTTCTAGGTAGAATCGTAAAGCTTCATCTAGTCGTAAACCTTGGAAATGGAAAGTCCTGAAAAGAAAACACAAAATCAAGACAACCGTGTGGAACAAAAGAACTATTAGGTAGATCTACATCACAAAATTATTACAGATAGCCGTTTGACCTATAACTGGTTGTTTATTATAGTCTCAATGGGCTCTGAAAGATACTTTATGACCTGTAAAGCAGAGGTCCCCAACCTTTTGAGCACCAGGGACCGATTCTGTGGAAAGAGTTTTTTTCACGGACCGGAGGAGGCGTGGTTTTGTGTGCTGCCCGCATCCTGTGGATGGGGCTTTGCTTGTTTGTGCAGACCGGTTGCTGGCATTCCGCAGCCCGTAAAGCACTTCTTCTGGCTGTCACAAAACACTGTGCCCGGGGATGGGGGGGGGGAATGTTTGGTCACATGACATTTCAGATATGTGGCAACCTACTAACATTTACCACTGGTTGCCAAGTGGTCTACAATCATGTGATCACTATTTGAAATATTTTGCATTGGCTTCCCCAGAAAGTCAATAGGAAAGCTGGCAGGGAAGGTTAGCAAGTGAAGGAGATGTTGGATTCGAGGTAATAGCAATAGTAGTAAAGTTGGAAGGGACCTTGGAGGTCATCTAGTCCAACCCCCTGCTCAGGCAGGAAACCCTACACCATTTCGGACAAATGGCTGTCCAGGCTTTTCTTAAAAAGTTCCAGTGTTGGAGCATTTACCGCTTCTGGAGGCAGATTGTTCCACTGATTAATTGTTCTCACTGTCAGGAAGTCTCTCCTTAGTTCTAGGTTGCTTCTCTCCTTGGTTAGTTTCCACCCGTTGCTTCTTGTCCCGCCTTCAGACGCCTTGGAAAATAGCTTGACTCCCTCTTCTTTGGGGCAGCCCCTGAGATATTGGAACATGGCTATCATGTCCCCCCTCGTCCTTCTCTTCATTAAACTAGACATACCCAGTTCCAGCAACCGTTCCTTATATGTTTTAGCCTCCAGTCCCCTAATCATCTTTGTTGCTCTTCTCTGTACTCTTTCTAGAGTCTCAGCATCTGTTCCCTCAGTGTGCGAAGAGATTTCCCCTCCCCTCTGTGCAGGGATGGGAAAAATTCTCATGTGCACTGAAGGAATGGTGCTCAAATCTGGCAAAACTCCCATGGTTCTCGTGATCGTTCATCCTGATGGGGGCAGGGAGAGAGCCCAGGCCTCCTGGATATGGGGGGGATGTTATTGCCTGGGAGGTCTATGCTGACTCTCCAGCACTACACTATATGTCTGTTTAACAATCACAAGTGGGAGAGCCAGAATTGCAGTCATTGAGCAAAGCAGTCACAATGGCATCTCGCTTCCACAATCAAGATTCTGGATCCAACTGTTGTCATAAGTGGAATGCTGAACCTGTAATGCTAAGCATACGTTTTATTTTCTGACATTTATTTTCAATTATTTGGAGAACTATGGCCTACTTTCAGAGAATGGCGGAACATGACAATAAAAATTCTACTGAGAAGATAAAGTCCTTTGTCCATGTTAATACTTAGCCAGTTTGGTCAGTTCTCATCAAAATCTGTATTTTTAGCACAAGAGGCAACAAACAGGTCAGTTTATAAAATGATCTCTCCCACACACCAATTCTGTCAAAGGTGATTAGGAAATACAGAGTTCCATACAATGAAAACGGCAAGTCTACTAATTTTTAGGCCCTGGTTCAAAGAACTCCAAAAACACTGGAAGGCAAATCTGGCAGCCTCTTAAACCAGTTTTTTTTTTTTTAAATCAAATTATGGATATGAGCCTGAAACCTGCAACAAATAATGCTGAAATATCATCCACCTTACATCAATTAAAATTTTACCTTACAAAGGTATTAATTATAATGAGACAATGAACTGAATTTGGTCTGAGGGACAGGTTCCTGGGTATTACTATCCCCACCAGCAAGAGAAAGAAACACTACCTTTCAATATAATTTATATTAATTCAAGGAAAGGTGAGCAATGACATCCATCTCTTCCAGCTGCAGGGAAAAAAAGCCAAGGCTCAGAACACTGTTTCAGTCCTGCTGATAATACAAAGTCATTCTCTCTCAGCTCTTTTTTCTTGTAAAATGATTTTCTTGTAAAAAAAAATAAGAAAAAAGTCAATGTCAGCCATCCCAACTCAGATGAGTTAGAAAAGACAGACTTTCTTGTCAGCGTAAGAATACTTTACTAAAGAGTACAGAGAAGAGCAACAAAGATGATCAGGGGACTGGAGGCTAAAGCATACAAGCAACGGTTGCTGGAATTGGGTGTGTCTAGTTTAATGAAGAGAAGGACAAGGGGGGACATGATAGCAGTCTTCCAATATCTCAGGGGCTGCCACAAAGAAGAAGGAGTCAAGCTATTCTCCAAAGTGCCTGAAGGCAGGACAAGAAGCAACAGATGGAAACTAATCAAGGAGAGAAGCAACCTAGAACTAAGGAGGAATTTCCTGACAGTTAAAACAATTAACCAGTGGAACAACCTGCCTCCAGAAGCGGTGAATGCTCCAACACTGGAAGTTTTTAGGAAGAGACTGGACAGCCATTTGTCTGAAATGGTATAGGGTTTCCTGCCTGAGCAGGGGGTTGGACTAGAAGACCTCCAAGGTCCCTTCCAACTTTATTATTATTATCATTATTATTATTATTATTATTATTATTATTATTATTATTATTATTATTATTATTACTACTACTACTACTACTACTACTACTACTACTACTACTACTACTACTACTACTATTTATAAGTGGTTATATAGAGAGAGAAGCGAAGCCAGATCTGACCTTTTCACACCCGAAGTGTGAGATTAACTATTCCCTTCTCCCCACTAGAGATTAGAAGGCCTGGGGAAAAAAACCTTGGAAAAATTAGGAAAAAAACAGTTTCTTTTCTGTTTTTTCCAGAAAAATTGGGGAAAAAAAGAAAGAAACGTGGAGTACTTTCTTTTACAATGATAATATATCTGTGGCATGGTATTCGAACTATATGACATGAAGACCTTAATGACAAATTTCTGAGACTTTTTCTAAAGTCTTAAATTATTGCAAGTTCTCTCAGCTAAAGACAAGCAAAATCCTGGAATACAATTGCTACTTCTCAGTGCAGTTCTCAAACAAGAAAAATGCATTTGTGCCACTAGGAGGCAGTAGAACAAAAACTCTTATACAAAGTCTTCGAGAGAACCGGATACCTACGGAAACTTCATCCAGGCATCTCTACACACAAACAATACAAACACCCAAAGCAACACAACAACTACAACAGAATAACAAGGACCAAACGAATCCCAATTCCCTACGTACAGAATGTTTCAGAGATGGCAGCAAGACTACCACACGCACAGTAGCCCACAAACCAGCCCCAACTCTCAGACATATTGTCAAAACCTAAGGAGCAGATAGCACCCACACCAATTTACATCACACAAAAAGATATTTAAAGGCCAGTGCTCTGACAGATGAGCACAGTTCAAAGCGCACTGAAGGTGTCCCCTTGAATGGAGATGAAACGCTTGCAGCCAAATCGCCAAGCTCAGAGATCAGACCAACAGCCCAACATATGAAGAAGGTTTGCGAGAACTAGCTACGTCTAATCCAGTGATTCTCAACCTTTCTAATGCCGTGACCCCATAATACAGTTCCCCATGTTGTGGTGACCCCCAAGTGGGTGTGGCCACCAATAAGAGGGAGTAGGACAGCTAGGGAAAAGGGAAAAAAATGGCGGACAGCGTGGTTTGGTGACCCCCGTGAAATGGTTGTTCGACCCCAAATGGGGTCCCGACCCACAGGTTGAGAACCACTGGTCTAATCTAACAAAGAGAAGGACGAAAGAAGAAGGTGACGTGATATCAGTCTTCCAATATCTGAGAGGAAGTCACAGAGAAGAGGGTGATGACCTACTTTCCTAAGCACCTAAGACAAGAAATAACAGACGGAAGCTTAACAAAGAGAGATCCAACCTAGAATTAAGGAGAAATTTCCTGAAGGTGAGAACAATTAATCAGTGGGCATGGCTTGCCTTCAGAAATTCTGGGTGTTCCATCACTGGAGATTTTCAAGAAGAGATTAGACAGGCATTTGCCCGGAATGATCTATGGCAGAGATGGCGAACCTTTTAGAGACCGAGTGCCCAAACTGCAACCCAAAACCCACTTTATTTATCGCCGGGTGACAGATGGGCGTGGCTGTGGTGGTCATGGCATGTGGAGGAATTTGCACGTGCAGCAAACTGCCGTGCATTGCTCCCCACAAACCTCATAACCTTTTGATACCCTTTGTCCCAAGGAAGCAGCCAAAAGATCACCCCCTTTTGACTTAATATCTTACCTACCTAAATAATAAGTTCCCCCTTATCTCTTCCTGTCTTTATCTCTTCTTGTCTTTATCAGTTCTTTCTCCTTTCCTAATTTACCTGTATTTGTTTTACCTGCTCTCAACAGGTAATGTGTTACTAGAAAATAATTGCTTATATGAAGGAATTTTTCAATTACTTTATGTCAACAACTAAAGGTTAAACTTCTAAATGTAAAATGTCAGCAGTTAATGGTAAAGCCGATGTATGTAAAAAGTATATAAAAAAGAATAAACTCAGAGTTGGAGAAGCTGTGTGAAGATGTGTCATGCAGCTTCAAACCTCTGCCCAAGACATGCCTGAGTCTTTTTCTTAGCATCGTTACAATGGCAGATTGGGTGGGTGTGGCCAAGGTGGGCGTGATCACCTCGATGTTGCTCGTGGGGAGGGACGCCTGTGGGGGCCAGGCAGGGTTGGGGGAAATCCAGGGGGTCTCTGGCAGGTGGGGCGGTGGGCAAGAGGCTCATCCTGCGGGGTGAGATGAGGCAAGGCAAGGCAGGGGTGTCATTGTCACAGGGCGAGGTGAGGCAGGGGCCGGGGTGGCTGCTGCCTGACACCATTGGTCCCTGCACAGAGAGGCCAGCGAGCGCATGGGTGCTGGGATGCATCCGGCCATGTGGGACCTCGGCCAGTTAGCAGGCAGATGGTTGAAGAGAGATGGTTGCCATTTCCGGGGCATGGTGCGCGTGCCCACAGAGAGGGCTCTGAGTGCCACTACTGGCACGCGTGCCATAGATTCGCCACTACTGGTCTATGGTCTTCTGCTCAAGAAAGATGTTTTACTAGAACACCTCCAAGATCTTTTCCAACTCTCTGACACGAAGTTCTAAATTCTAAGCTCAATGTTAACTCACAAGATGATTATGGGACTAAAACAAGAGAGGCTCCCATGTATGCTATCCTGAGGTCTCAAGAGTAAAGTAAAATATAAACACGGTAACTAAATTATCTAACTATAAAGAGAAAGAGCTATACTGTTTTAGAATGAACAGCTGCTCTATTTCACAAAAGGTAAATTGGTAAGTTCCAAATTACATACATACATACATGCATACATACATACATACGTACATCCCCATAAAATAGCACAGCAAGCATAATTTCTAATTATTTCCTAGGTCCTTTGCAATTTTATAATTGTAGGAAAATCAACCAACCATTATTCCCCATTCTAGGTTTCTCTTAGCTTGCTTCTCTCCTGTGTTTAAAGAAACATTTCTACTCACCTGACAAAACTATCGAGCAAATCGACATTTTTTCGATCGCTCACAAATTCCCCAATCATTTTCTTGTCCAGTCTCGGATTTTCTCTCAGCCACTTGCCCACTTGATTGTTATCCATTGGGGTAGACAAGAGATTTTTCTCCTGAAGAAGCTGTATTCCTTTTTTTGGCTTTTGGTTGAACTGCTCTGAGCCACTTATCAACAGCTTTAAAAAGTCAAACGAATGAATAGATTGAGTTATACTTTATAGTGAGATTGCTCTTATACAAATCATAGGCCAGTGATGGGGAACCTTTTAGAGACCGAGTGCCCAAACTGCAACCCAAAACCCACTTATGCATCGTCGGGTGCTGGGTGGGTGTGGCCCATTGGCTGGGTGTGGCCCATTGGTTGGGCGTGGCTGCGGTGGTAACAGCAGACTGGGTGAGACTAAAAAGTTCAATCAATCAATTCCAACTTTGCAAGATCTTTTTTTTTTCCCACGAGAAGTTGAAATTGACTGATTGATTGAACCTTTTTTTTTTTGCACACGGCGGCGGAGGCCTAAAGCGAAAAGGTTTTATAAAACCCAGCTGAAGGCCTAGGACTGGGGCGATGGCACGCGTGCCCACCGAGAGGGCTCTGAGTGCAGCCTCTGGCACCCGTGCCATAGGTTCAGCCCCACTGTCATATTACTGTCTGTACAGAGAGTATGTTCTTCTTTAATCTTTAGATCTGGAGACCACTTTTAGACCTTATTCCATACAATCAGTTTTACATTAGTAAAATTCAATATAGTCATTTTCTTACTTAGCAGCTACCATGTTTAGCAATGATTTAGAAATACATTGACTAATGTATTTTGACTAATGCCCACACTTACACCACTTTCTATGCCTGATAACAGTACATGGTGGACTAAGAGTAATGCTGCATGAGAGAACTTTAAATCAGACAGCAGCAACCAAGTGATCTTTGCAGCATCTCTCTCTCTCTCTCGCTCGACTCTTTCTTAAGAAACAATTTCACTTCCAATTTAAGGAACAGTTTGCTATCACTCTTAATGGATTTTTGATGACACTAGGACTGAAATGATAATGCTTTATGGATTTGTTTATAGACAAGAGATGGGATGGGGAAGAAGAGATCATTTATTGCATATTAAGAGTATGTGATAAACTAATAAAATTGTTTATATTTGTGATAAGGCGGGAAATCACTTCTTTGTATGTTTTTTTCTTTATTTATATTCTTGTTTTTCTTTCTATTTCTCTATTTATCCTTCCTTCTTTCTTTTTATTCTTCTACAAGTAGTCCTTGCTTACCACTTCTTTGTTTAGTGACTGTTTGAAGTTGGTGCTAAAAACGTGGCTTAAGACCAGTTCTCGCTTATGATTATCGCAGGATCCTCAACAGTCACGTGATCATGATTTGGGCATTTGGCAACTGTTGCACATTTATGACAGTTGCAGCATCCTGCAGTCACATGCTCTCTGAGGAAGATGGGGGGTTAAGAATGGCATATTCAGATTTGATCCCCCTTTCTTCTTTTATGCCTATATATACTATTGTATTTAAGAATGAACTCCACATCTTTACTGTATGCATAATGGCCATATACATATAAATGCTTCAGAAACAACATGCCATACCTTTTTTTTATTCTTAATCATGATCAGTTCTTGTGTTGTAGGTAGGAAGCAGGAAAATCGAGTAGGCTTTCTCGGGACGACCTTTTCTGCTAAAACAAAATTTGGCTGCTTTTACAGTAGAGCCTTTCAAATAGCTCGCATTGCTGATAATAATCCATGAAAACAATTTTAAACTTCACAACCCAGCAGTGCTGCACTTTTTTATCGGCCACAATTCTGACAGAGATTATTAGTTAACAACAAAAAAAAACAAAACAGGATCTTGAGATTCAGCTGTATATATTAAAATAGAGAAGGGACAATACAAAAAAATATTTGCTAGAATTTTGCGGTAGAAACACAGTGAAGTCCCAACCACTGAAAAAAGGATGAAAGGGATATATAGCAATATACTATGTATGGGATAAAACACCAAATATACCATACATACCAAGAGCCGAGGTGGCATAGCAGTTAGAGTGCAGTACTGCAGGCCACTTTAGCTGACTGTGTTCAGCAGGTCAGCGGTTCAAATCTCACCGGCTCAAGGTTGACTCAACCTTCCATCCTTCCGGGGTAGGTAAAATGAGGACCCAGATTGTTGGGGGCAATGTAAATATATATATACATTGCTTACTGGTGTACACCGCTTAGAGACTGCTTGCACTTAAAGCGGTATATAAGTCTCATAAATAAAATAAAATAAAATAAATACATATATATGGTACACATATATACCATACTAATATATGAAAAGTCCCCAAATCATTCACCAGTCTTATTCACAGCCAACTAGAATGAGGTACGACAAAACCAAGTGCATTATTATTTATATGCTTCACTGTTCCCCTATTAAACTAAAAATCAAATTTACCTGTATCTTTTTCCATATCTGAATTCACACATTCTTGCTGTTTCAAGTGGGAAGTCACCAAGGAGTCATTATTCAATGAACACGTCTCCGGTAATTCTGCAGTGGATGATTTAAGTTTTGTTTGCAGTTCTTCAGAAACTATAGGATAAGAAAAGTGTCTGTCTGTCTGTCTATCATCTGTTTTTGTAGGCCACATATTTTTATGATTCTCAATGGCTTACAATGCATAAAACTAAAACTAAAAACATCCATAAAGATACTGGTGAAAACAAAAAGCAATTCGAAGCATTAAATAATGCTTGTAACAGTGGTGGCGAACCTATGGCACGCGTGCCAGAGGCGGCACTCAGAGTCTTGTCTGTGGGCACGCGTGCCATGCCCCGGAGATGGAGAGGGACTGGCCCTCGCTGCCTTGGCCCCACCCACCCAGTCTGCCATGACCACCACAGCCATGCTCACCCAGCACCCGGTGATAAATAAGTGGGTTTTGGGTTGCAGTTTGAGCACTGGGTCTCTAAAAGGTTCGCCATCACTGGCTTATAACAATTATTGCTATTATTAGCAATCACTGCTACTCAAATGCCCTCTTAAAGAGGACTTATCTTTATTAATTTACAAATGAGTAATGAGGTTATTAACGTTCAAGTGGGTACATATAACAAAAGGCACTCCCTCAAATATTGGTGTCCCAAATGTGTATGTCCCTTGCTAAATTTGACTGCAAAATTAAAAATGAAAGTAGACCTTGAACGGGAAAATACTACCATAGACATAAGAAGGTTTCAGAGTTCATAGACGTAATTGCCTATCGACAATTACGACGGACAACATGGAACAGAACAATTGTTGCCTACAACAGGGTCAAGAGTGACAAATGTCACCATGTGGTTAAGAAGAAGATATCAAATAAAGGATTTCTCACTTGCTTCTCTGATGTTATTGATAACTTCTGTATTTGGTTTTAGTATTTCTTTCTCTTGCTGATAGATGCCCCTGAGTACTTTGGCTTGGCATCGTGCTTCAATCTGATCGGTCACCGTCAACAATGCTTCAAGTGAGAGCAAATGAGTAGTGTACAGTTGTCCAGAAACAGGAAAAGCATTCTGAAAAATCAAGCATAAATAAGGCTATATATCCAACTGCATATGGAAATTTACATAAAAGCTTCTATTTAACTTAGTTCTACACAGCTATTCAAGCCTTCATAACTTTTTGCCATCCTTAAACCCAAGTCCCCCCCCAAGATTAGGTTTTTTTGTATCTTAAAACACTGTTGACTCAGTACATAAAGCTAGGTTTCTACTCAGAAGATTTTACATGCTTTGTGGGGGAATATACGCTTGCTGGACTATTTACATTAATATTCCTAGCAGAAAAATCTGAAATACGGGTAGTCCTTACCATACAACCATAGTAGAGTTCCTATTACGGTTGCATGTTGCATGTTGCAAGTGAAGCATCTCGCTTAACGATCCCCCAACCCTGCTCTCACCACAGCAATCGTTAAACTAATGTGCAGGTTATTAATTGGAGCACGGGATGCCTCAGGAGTGGGGGGTCCCCTTGCAGGCCTAGTACAGGCCAAGGGCCCTCTGTCTCAGTACTCCAAAAGCCTCCCGAGACATCTCTCCTTTCACATACTGTGCCTTGGAGGGATCCAGGCCTTTGCCCGTTCCTACTCGTTCCCAAGCCTTAGGCCTGATTCCCACCTCACCGGGCCACATACTCTCCTCCTCACTGACCTTTTGAAGAGCTCTGAGGCCTTCCAAAGCGTTGGAACGAATTGCTGCCCTGCTGGGCAAGTTCGTTAAGGCAGCAAAATGGAGGGGTTTCTCTTGTAGCTGCCCACAGGGGCAAAATGGCAGCTATTTCTGGATTGCTGCCATGAGGCCCAATAACAACCCATTCCGTTTTGCTGCCTTAACGAACCGGCACAGTGCTGCAGAAAGATTCTAGAAGGCAGCAAAGTGGAGCAGCGTGTACCATCGTACAATTCCAGAATCACGCCATGCGGCTGAGCAATGAAGTAACCCATTCTAGCACTATGGAAGGCTTCAAAGCTCTTCAAAAGTTAAGTGAGGAAGAATGGTGGAGCCTATTGGAGTGGGAATCAGGCCTAAGGGCCAGGGTGGGGGGGGGGACGGTAAACGGGGTTGCTGCAGTGTCCCTATGGTTGGTTGCAGGTCTAGAAATTCACTGCAAATTTAATTTACATTTGTGGCTAGGTATTCCCATCCACAGTGAGACTGTGAAAGAATCTGAACTTCCATTACTTTCTATTAGATCAGTGGTTCTCAACCTTTTTAATGCCGCGACCCCCCAACCGGTCGTAAGTCGAGGACTACTCAATCGGTCGTAAGTCAAGGACTACTCAACTGGTGCAGCACCATTTGCAGAATGGGACTTTTGGCGGGCTCAGCAGGGCAAAGACAGCCTGGACAATTCCTATTGGCTTTTGAAAGCCAATAGAATTAGACTCTATTCAAGAGAGTCTATTCCATTGGCTTTCAAAAGCCAATAGAATAAAAGGGAGTAGCACAGCTAAGGAAAAGGGGGGGAAAAATGGCGGACTGCGTTGTTTGGCGACCCCCGTGAAATGGTCGTTCGACCCCAAATGGGGTCCCAACCCACAGGTTGAGAACCGCTGTATTAGATTTTATACCGTCCTTGATAAAAAGTGAAATCACAGTAGTTAGGAATTCCTCATGTGATATTCCCAGTTCCAAACTTTCATATTTTGTCCAAGAAAACAGTAAGGATAACATACTAAATAGTACACACCTAACCAGGTAGGGAGATTTTGTCCTCAAGTGTCAGACTGACTTTAAAGAAAGCATTCTGGAAACAGCATGCCAGTGATCAGAATCATAGTCCAAAATGATTTTTTTTTCCTACGCACAGACCTAACATCTATTTTCTCTCCCCCATAAACAGGATAAATTCAAGCATACATTATTGCAGTTAGATTTCAAAGTATTTCCACCAACAATCATGGTTAAGTTTTAAAGCCTGATTATAGTATGAGGTACTGTATTTTTCTGAAGAAAAGGTACGAGACTAGAAATGGCCATTCCAACTGAATTTCTCTTCAGAAAATGTTCCTACCTAGAGTAAAGATTTTATTTTTAAAAAAAAAAAATAAAATTTTTATTAAGTACAAAGAAAAAAAAGGATTAAAAACATTGAACATGGTAAATCGTCTTTGACTGACATGTCAGTCCATATTGTACATTAATTACATAATATACCTATATACAACTATACATTTCTAGTGTCTATCTCAGTTTATCTCTTTACTGTGACCTCCATTGTTTTCCCTCCATCTATAAAATTTATTCCATATTTGATAAAATTCTGTTTCTTCCTGATTTTTTAATCTTTTAGTTATCCTATCTAGTTCTGCGCAATACATAATTTTCTTTATTAGTGCTTCCCCACTTGGTACTTCCATTGCTTTCCACTTTAGAGCAAATAGTATCCTTGCTGCTGTGACCACATGGATAATTAAATATGTGTCCTCTTTACTTACATTTTTCTCTAGTATTCCTAATAGTAATGTCTCCAGTTTGTATTGAATGTTTTGCCTAGTCATTTCTATTGCCCAATCCCAGACCATACGCCAGTACACCTGTGCTTCCCTACATGTCACGAAACATGAAAAAGGTGCCCTTTTCTTTTAGAGTAAAGATTTTAAAAAGACTCTACTTAAGGTTCTGAAGCATTTCTAGACTATAGAAAAGCTTTGATCAGGTTATACAGTGAATGAGCAAGGAGGGTAGAACTTGTGAGTCAAACTGGGAACTTCTGCAGCCTTTTGGAGAAGTTTCCTAGATTTTTCCTTACAAAATAAACATGGATTATTATTTTGCGCTTGTAACTGTACTGAAAACTCCAAAGAAATTCTTCTTCAGGACCTTGGATAGCAGCTTGCTGAGATCTTCAAATAGGTTAGCGCAGTAGTAGTCACAGTCATAGTTAATGTAGAGTTCAGTTACAAAGCTAGGAATCCTCCATAACTGAACTATGGCCTCCAGGGCCATCTCCTTCATTTCATAAATCATCTTGGGGCTTTCCACTGTGATGATCTCCATCAGTTTCTTGATATACATCTGGCAGAAAGATACAGGATATACTTCAGTTTATAGGATATATACGTGATTGATATATATAACACGGGTGAATATTATATGTGATACTTTCTTTTCTTGGTCTCCACTCTTACTTTTCTATTCCAGGCTTTGCAACTGGAGTTTCAAAACAAGGATACATGTTGATTATAAAATGTATCATGATAAACAAATACATTAGAATAAAAGAACACAAAAATGCCCAGCATATGAAGCCAATCTCATTGTACACATGTTGTACTTTGACAATAAAGGTTGATTTGATTTGATTTGATTTCTAGTGAGCATTTTAATGATCCAGAATATTTTTTTTCAAAACGTCCCCAGACCTTCCCCCCAAATGGGAATAATTTCTTCCAAAGATTAGGTAACATACTTCAAGAGGCTCACCTCCAGCTGGAATTTCAGATGCTCTCTCATTTTCTCGAATAAAAGGAAACAAACCCGTAGGGAAGCTGAATATAAATTGAGCCGCTCCATGTTCAATAACTGGAAATGAATGGAAAGTTCAAAGATAAATGAATATAAATAAATCTATTCTTTCCACCATTCCAATCTAAGCTAATTATTCCAAAATGATTTAACGTACAGGCCATACTTTTAAAAACATGAGAAAGGTATTGTGTTCATGCTTACTTGAAAGAGATACCGACATAATTCTTCTTTTACAAGTTCTAGGAGAGACGGGCAGTTTGCCACACACGTCAATTCAAGAGCAACTGTGAGTAGCTGTAGACCCATGTGGATCATCACCTCAGAATTGTGTCGGTCGTGTGGATTAGTGAGGGAGATGAGGAAACGCAGCAGTTCACGAATACAGGGCAATCCGTAAGGGACTAATGTTGTTCCTTGAAAGAGAGAACACGCAAAAACATTGCAACTATGGCACTCCAGAGCAGCATCCTTCCAGAAATACATTATTCTTGATGGTGGCAAATTAATGGTATTTGGATATTTTTAATGACATAGGACAGTGGTGGCGAATCTAGGGCACGCGTGCCAGAGGCGGCACTCGGAGCCCTCTCTGTGGGCACACGTGCCGTTGCCCCAGCCTCGCCTCCCCCCGCGACCCCCTCACCAGCAGCCCCCCTGGAGGAGAGTCGCCCCCGAGAGTGGCCCAGGCGGAGCAGCGCAGCCAAGGACATGGCAGCCAGACAGCGTAGACAAGACTCTACCTTCACACCCCATCGTGCACAGTTGATGCTGTGGGGCGTGGGCAGAGGGCGTGGCCGCCATGGCACTGCTGGGCTGCCTGGGTGATCCGTGAGTGGCCCTGCGGGCAGGCGGGCTGGGGGCCGGAATGGGGGCGGGGCAGGGGGGTGAAGCAGGGGCGGGGCCAGTTTTGGGGCACTTGGTCTCTAAAAGGTTCGCCATCACTGACATAAGATGAAAACCGAAATTACTATTACATTTTCTCAATGCACTCACCCTCTTTTTGAGAACACTGAGTAAATCGTACTCCTCGAGGGTTTACGTAGTCCATGTCATGAATTGAAACAGAATCTGAGTGTTCAGTTACAGAGGTGCACTCTTCAAGAACCTCTGGGATGGATTCTACGGAGGCAGATGGAGTCTTTTCCCTCTGATGATATTCATTCTTTAATCACAAAGATAATAAGGCAGAAAATTAGCACAGGCTAATATTGCTACAGGATACAAGTCTTTCCATATACTACTTCACTGACATACATAAACCATACCCTAAAAGAAAAAAAATCAGTCTTCCTAATTAAAATGACTCAGCTGCGGCTTGCACCTACAACAGCAGCAAATGATTTTCTGTTTCTAACCACTTTAAGAATAGTAATATATTCAACGGTAAAAGCCTTTTCAAAGTTTAAATTTCAACTTCCACCAATCTTGCCAAAGACGAGAGAAACTGGAAATGATATTCTTAAACATTTCACAGTCATCCAGTTTGCCTATAGTCTGTTCAAAAATTTATGTAGGCAATTTGTCCCAACTGTAAAACTGCTCTTCACCTTAAAAGATTTGTGATATTCATAATCCAAACCAGTCCAAATAGTGTAAGGTCAGTGTTGAAAAATAATTCTGGTAATACAAACTATGCTTGAGAAGACCTAGCAGATATTAATGTTTGAAATACAGTGGGGTTTTTATTGTTTTTAATTATAATAATTATTCTGCAAGTTTCAGAAAGTGTTTCAAATTCACATACACAGAAAACTATTTTGCATCTTATTACTTTTACACTTATTTACAGGGCTACTCAGAAAATGCAGTGATGTATCCATCACTCTATTATTTTTGTTTCAGCGTCTTTTAGCTAATATTAATCATCGTTTTCACATGCTAATTTCTTAATGGACTCTTCCTTTTGGTTTAGAGGGGAAATTAAAACCAAGCTACTTAAAATTACATTGTTGGCTAACTGAATAAAATAAAAGTACTGTTTGGTCTGCTGAGCTGTAAAAGAAATTCATACCTGTAGTTCTAACTGCTCTCTGGCTCTAAGCTCAGTTAAGGGCATTGTTGTACTGATTCCCAAAGATTTGACAAGTTGTAAATCTGTAAGATCATCCTTCGAGCGAATTGGGGGAGACAACTCTACACCACTGTCAGTGACAGGACTAACTGCAGAAGATACGTTTTCTGAATTTCCAGATGAAATTGGAGAAGGGACATCAGTGACACTGTCCTCACCTATGAACAATAAATAGCAGCAATGTTAATCATATCTTTATTTATAGTATAGTGTCTTCTTTCTATTTTTTTGTATCTGGTACATGCGCACCGTTATCCATTATTTCAGGTACTATAACAAGGGGTGGCCTACCTCACTGGAATGAATTAAAACAGCATTCACTTCATAAAAGACTTCATTGTCTTTTATTTGTACCTCAAGATTAATGACTTTATGTATCAACAGCCAAAGTCCTCACAGAAAAAGGCATGAAATCCCGGCTTCCCAACTCCAAACATGTAACTTTGAAACTCACAAACTTATATAAAGCAGAAAATTTTGACCCCCAAAAATACTGCATGAAAAAGACATTCTGAAAAATTAAAAACAGAATATTTCTAGTCAAATCCAGATTAGAATATTTACAGAATTCCTGTCCAAGTCTGTCTACGTTCTTGCACAAATGTTGATTTACATGTGTATTCTTTTAAAAGCATTTATGTTGAAGCTCACAACTCATGTAGTAAATCAGGTATGAAGTACCCAAGGAGCAATTCCTGCAGGCCAAAAAGATGACTCAGAGAGTAACTGAGACTTTTTCCAACATCCATTATTCCTGAAATTGCTGTACAATTCTTGGAAACAAATGTGTTTGGCTTAAGGACTAGCATTCTAGTCTATATTCCTATATTCTATTATGCCAACTTATTGTGTTAGGTCGTACATCTTCTACAGACATTATAAAGGCAAAAATCATTGAAATTATCACAAACTTTCTGACATTTCTGATCTGGTGAGAGAAAGTCTAGGTTGTAGACAGAGACAAAAGTGATTCATGTACATATAATATATATGAGATGTATCTTCTTAAGTAGCCCTGATATCAGAACAAAGTTTATTTATTCGGAATGTTCAGCGGAGAATTCCAGCGTATATCAATTCAATTATTTGATTTTTATCCTGCCACAATCTTGTAACTCTAGAGAATTAAGGTGTTCAGACAGGATGAAAAAAGACAATAAAATGTTTCCAGACTTCTGAAATTAAATAGGAGAAGACCTTTTGGCTGTTTTCATTTTTATAAAACAGTTTAAAATGTTTCACTTCTGTGACAGTTATTCTCGCTGACTTTTATAACTAAAACTATCCTCAAGCAAATGTTAATGTCTTCTATAAACTATTAAGAGTACCATGAAAACCAGTGACATGTCTTAATATATTTTCCACTTCTCCCCCTAATTCACTTCTATACTGATTTTATCCAATTATACACCTCTGCCCTGACAAATTAAGTGATGTTGTGAATGTCTTATCCCTGTTTCTGGAGGCTTTGAGGATCTGGATGGGGAACAACAGGCTTCAGCTGACTCTGGGTGAGTCTGAGTGGCTTCTGACTTGAGGTCCACTGGTTCAAGGACTATGCCATCTTTGGTGCTGGATGAGATTGCACTGTTCAGACAGGTCATGTATGCGCTCTGGGGGTCTTTCTATACTCACAACTCCTGCTCAAGGAGCCCGGTGGCAGTCAAGGCTAAAACACTTTTGCACACCTTTCTCTTGTGCTCCAGTTGTGACCATTCCTGGATCGGCAGGCCCTGCTTAGTCACTCATGCCCTTGTCACTTCCAGATTAGACTACTGCAATGCAATCTACATGGGGCTGCCCCTGAAGAGAATCCATATATTAAGACATGTCACCAGAAATTTGTTTGAAAATTCAATAAATCCACTGTTGCCAAACACTGTCACGGTCAAGGAGACAAAAAACATGCTGAATGGCTCCAGTCTCTCCAGGTCTTAGATCACCAGCTCCCTTCCTATTGCCAAATAGCTGACCAGCCCATTGGCGATTTCTTTGTGACCTGTGATTACCATAATTTCCGGCATATAAGACAAGTTGGTGTATAAGACGACCCCCGACTTCGGAGCCGATTTGCATGCCTAGAAAGTCGTCTTTTATGCCGCAAACTACCGTAATTTCCGGCATATAAGACGACTCGGCGTATAAGACGACCCCCAACTTCGGAGCCGATTTGCATGCTTTAGAAAGTCGTCTTATATGCCGGAAAATACGGTATTTTTAATGTATTAATGTGTCCCATTTCCCTCTATGAAGACCTAGTCTAGACAACAATGGCATATGTACTGATACCCATTCCACTGTGACTTTTATGGTTATAGAATCATTGGAACCTCTTTTACAGTATTTGTTCACCTTACTGACTCATGACTGTTGTGCAAGATTTGCTACTCAGCCATATTATGATTGTCGTGCAAGGTTTGCTACCCAATCATATGCAGATGATACAACAGTGATGGGCCTTATTCAGGATGATAATGAGGGCGATTACCGGAAGGAGTTAGAGCAGTGGTTCTCAACCTGTGGATCGGGACCCCATTTGGGGTCGAACGACCATTTCACGGGGGTCGCCAAACAACGCAGTCCGCCATTTTTTTCCCCCTTTTCCTTAGCTGTGCTACTCCCTTTTATTCTATTGGCTTTTGAAAGCCAATAGAATAGACTCTCTTGAATAGAGTCTAATTCTATTGGCTTTCAAAAGCCAATAGGAATTGTCCAGGCTGTCTCTGCCCTACTGAGCCCGCCAAAAGTCCCATTCTGCAAACGGTGCTGCACCAGTTGAGTAGTCCTCGACTTACGACCGGTTGAGTAGTCCTCGAGTTATGACTGGTTGGGGGTCCAGCATTAAAAAGGTTGAGAACCACTGAGTTAGAAGGTTTGATGAACTGGTGTAATAAAAAGAGCCTGATTTTAAATGTAAGGGGGGGGGAAGAGATCATTGTCGATTTCAGAAAAGGCAGGCACGGCCATACACCTGTATTAACAATTCAACGGTGAAGGCAGTAGTATCACGTTTTTGGGTGTGCAGCTGACAAGCAGGTTAGCTGGGCATTGAACAGTGAGACACTGGTGAAGTAGGCACAGCAGTGTCTGCATTGTCTGCATCCTATGAGAAGAGCACATGTCCCTTCCCCTATCCTTCCCCCTTTCTACTGAGGGACAGCTGAAAGCATCCTGGTCATATTGTATTGTATTACTGTGTGGTTTGGAGGTAGCACTGTTTCGGACAGGAAGGCTGTGCAAGAGCGTGGTGAGGATGGTGTCATGGTTCCGACTAATGAAACACTTCAAAGAACTTCCAGGCATGTTTATCCTAAAGTCTTTATTACCAGTGTTACAAATTGAGGGCGCATCATGGAGGTTTATGCCAGAATCTGAATTCCTCTTGCTGGCCTCTAACTTTTCTTGCTAAACCCCTCCCTTATCTTGCAGTCACAAGTCACATCTTCCAATTAGCCCAGAGGGCAGAGATTCCCTTCCCTTCCTTTTCCCGGGCTTTTGTTATTTCCCCTCCCTTTTCTCTGTCATCTGAATTAACTCTACAAATACCAGACAGTTCTGCGTATTTTGTCAAAGCAAGAATATTCAATATTAAGCAGCGTTGACAGATGGCAGGAAAGATTATTGGAAATTCACCTCCTTCTATCCAGGACATAGCATATAAGCAATGCTTGTCCAGGTTCTGCAGTATTGTTTGGGATACTACAGATCCTGTTCAGGACTGTTGTTTTTTTTGTTTGTTTGTTATCTTCTGGGAGGAGGCAGTATCCGAAGCAGAACAACTAGACCCTGTAATAGCTTTATACTATACACCAGTGATGGCGAACCTTTTAGACACCGAGTGCCCTGCCCCTGCCCATCCCACTCCCGCCCCGCCCACCCACAGGGCCACTTATCGCCTCCATGGCCTACCGCAGCAAATTGCCCAGACGGCCCTGCAGCGCCAATGGCCACACCCTCCACCGGCGCCCCGCAGCATCATCTGCACAAAACAGGGCGCAAGGGTGGAGTCTTGTCCCTACTGCCCGGCTGCCATGTCCTTGGCTGTGGAGGCCGCGCCCAAGGGCAACTCTCCTCCAGGGGGGCTGCTGATCAGGAGGGGGCCACACGGGGAGGCAGGGTGGGGCAATGGCGTACATGCCCACAGAGAGGGCTCTGAGTGCCGCCTCTGGCACGCATGCCATAGGTTGGCCACCACTGCCATACACCATATAAAAAGACTCTTTTCGCCACTAGGTATGCTAAACCAGGGCTTTTCAACCTTTTCACTTTTAGGATACGGCAATATTTGAGTACCACCAGTCCACCTAGCAAGGTATCAAAAACTTGATGACCAAAAAAAAAAAAAAAGGAAAAAAGTGATAAAAGTACAGGTAGTCCTCAACTTACAACAGTTTGCTTAGTGACTGCTCGAAGTTCTTCGATCCTCACAATCTACATGCAAGAATGTTTCTTGTTTCATGGAAACAGGAAAATGGGTGCAAATGGGTGCTCTTTCTCAGCGATTACCCAGAATTAGAGTACATACATTTTAGTAAATAAAAAAAATATTTGCCATACCTGTGCCATTGGCAGCTGACTGTTCTGTTCCTTGAGGTACCTTCGTTACATGACAAGAGTTCCTTGGTGATCGTTTCTGCTTCTTCCATTTTGATGAATCACTCATCCCTCCTGCTCTCATCTTCAACTGCGAATAATAAACACAGGTCTCCTGTAGCCAGAAGAATGGCGACAATATTCTACTACAGTGGTTCTCAACCTGTGGGTCGGAACCCCATTTGGGGTCGAACGACCATTTCACGGGGGTCGCCAAACAACGCAGTCCGCCATTTTTTCCCCCTTTTCCTTAGCTGTGCTACTCCCTTTTATTCTATTGGCTTTTGAAAGCCAATAGAATAGACTCTCTTGAATAGAGTCTAATTCTATTGGCTTTCAAAAGCCAATAAGAATTGTCCAGGCTGTCTCTGCCCTGCTGAGCCCGCCAAAAGTCCCATTCTGCAAACGGTGATGCACCAGTTGAGTAGTCCTCGACTTATGACCGGTTGAGTAGTCCTCGACTTACGACCGGTTGGGGGTCGCGGCATTAAAAAGGTTGAGAACCACTGGTCTAGTAGCTCAAAACAATACCCCTGCCAGTTTTATTTGATCCAGGAACTCATGCTCCAACAGTACAGCATATATATACACACGTAGAGTATAGCTCCAAATTGATTTGGTGGATTTCGGAGTTAACCCGGCTTTCGGATATGTGATGTATATTGACATATAGATAAAATAAATAAATAAATAAATAAATAAATAAACCCTCTATTATCAAAGTATAACAGTTCCCCAATACAGAAAGGGAAGTATTGTTGAACATGTTGGGAAATTGATTTCCAGAATCCCCTTTCTCAGTTAAAAGGCTGCATTTTTATTTTATTTTATTTTATTTATTATTTTATTTTATTTATTATTTTAGTTTATTTTATTTTAAAACTGTATTCTAAAAACTTATAAGCTAGAGATCCAATTTGATGTAGTGGTTAAGACAACAGGCTAGAAAACGGTTCTTGTTCCTTCTAGAGCACAAAGCAACCTGGAGACAGTCAATCTCTCTAAACCTTAGGAAGAAGGCAATGGGCAACTAGTTTAACGAAGAGAAGGACGAGGGGGGACATGATAACGGTGTTCCAATATCTCAGGAGCTGCCCCAAAGAAGAGGGAGTCAAGCTGTTCTCCAAAGCGTCTGAAGGCAGGACAAGAAGCAACAGATGGAAACTAACCAAGGAGAGAAGCAACCTAGAACTAAGGAGAAACTTCCTGACAGTGAGAACAATTAACCAGTGGAACAACCTGCCTCCAGAAGCGGTGAATGCTCCAACACTGGAGGTTTTTAAGAAGAGACTGGACAGCCATTTGTCCGAAATGATATAGGGTTTTGTGTTGGACTAGATGACCTCTAACTTTTTATTATTCTTATTAATATTATTATTATTATTATTATTATTGAACATCTTGCAAGAAAATAGCATGAAATTGCTAGACCTTTATCCAGATTCAAAGGCACCAAACAAAACAAAACCATTATTTTAAAAAAAAAAACTTTGCAAGCTAAGTATTGTGCAAGTCATCTTCAACGTACAACCATTTGTCCAGTTTGAAGTTAATGATGGTGCTGAACCAAGGGACTTACAACCTGTATCTGGAAGTTATAGCCACTGTATAACCCAGGGGTAGGCAACCTTGGCTCTTTTATGATGCGTGGACTTCAACTCCCAGAATTCCTGAGCCAGCACGGCTCAGCATGGAAACCTCTCCCTTTCCCCTCAGCATGGCTGGCTCAGGGATTCTGGGAGTTGAAGTCCACGAGTCATAAAAGAGCCGAGGTGGCCTACCCCTGGTATAACCACTGTATAATGCACCCAACAATCATGTAATCAAAATCCAGGTGCTTGGCAGCCTGCCTGTACCATAAAGGCACTTCAAGTCCCTCCACCTGCCTTTCTCTCCCCATCTATGCACTTTGGGGGTCCTGCTGCCCTATTCTCCACTGTCCCAGATGACTTTCTCTGTCTTCTTGCTTCTGCTGTTGATGAGGCCTGGCCCTTCACTCCAAAAAGCCCCTTAAGCACAAACAACACTGCTGGGCTGGCTTCTTAGAATTCCATGGCTGTTTCTGGCTGGGGTTGTTCCTTGCTTCTACTTCTCGTGGTGTGCCAAGAAACCCAGTCCCAGGGCAGGGCATCCCAAAAAGCAAAAGCAAGCAAGCAACATCTTCAGAGCTGTGACTATGGGAAACTGAGTGACAGTCCCAAGGGCTGCAGGAAGCAAAGAGGACTTACTCCTCAACTTACAAACATAACTGAGCTTAGAATTACACAGGTTGTGGCAGTCATTCAGCAGGTCACGTGACCATTCCTGATCGACAAGCATTTTTTGCAGTGGCATTAACTGAACGCCACAACTGTTAAAACACTGGAGCGTTTAAGCGAATCCATTTTCATCAATGGGAATTTTTTTCCCCCAATAAACACTGGAAATTGGCAAAACAATGCAGAAAACTGCAGTCACTTCTTCTTCTTCCATATCCGTTATCGGACGTTGGCGATCATGTTGGCGATCCTGTTTTTATCAGAGGATTAAATGGAGTATGCCGTATTTTTCTGGATGTCGCATCACATGTCCGAAATATTCTAATTTTCGTTTTTTAATTGTTTTGATGATTTCCCTTGGCTTTCCCAGGCGGCTTATCATTTCCTCATTTCTGATCCTGTCAACCCAGCGTATACATAACAGCCGCCTGTAAATCCACATTTCAAATGCTTCCAGTCTCTTCAGGTGGCCTTCGGTCAGAGTCCAACTCTCTACTCCATGGAGCAGGATAGCAGTCACCTAGGATGCTGCAAATGGCCATAAATACAAGCCGATTGCCAAGTACCCAGAATGGAATCATGTGCCTGCAGAGAGGAGGCTACAGTCACAGGAACTTGACAAAAGGGTTGCAAGTACCTCTGAGAAGATGCCTCGTTAACTCAAACAATTGCTAAGCAATTTAAGTAAAAACTACCTGTAGGCAAGTAAGCAAGAAGCAGCTCCTAAGCTGCAGCACTACGAAGCCCAGCATCAGCCACAAACGGACGGCAGCTGCAGAACTATGGTGCGCCGGGAAACCCAGCCCCAACCTGACTCAGCAGCATGATTCAAAGTGGCTTCTTGGTGCAAAGAACCAGGGCAAATATACCTTGTCAGCAGCAGGAAGCAAGGAGACCGTGAAGATTGGCAGGAGGTCTATGACAATTGGCTGCAGTTGCCTGACCCCGCCTGCTTTATTCTAACCCCCCCCCCCCGCAATCCCAGCCGACCCACTGTGGGAATTTCTCTCCCGCCAGCCTTTGCCCCTCCCCTGCCACTCCTCCCCCACCGCCTAGCCCCAGGCGATTCACCGTGGGAAAAAATCACCCTGGCTTGATTCACCGTGTGGGACAATTCACTGCAATCCTGGCCAAAGGGTAGGCCTCTGCCTTTCCATGGGTCCTGGCGCTCAGAAGGTGGGGTGGACAGCCAAGAAAACAAACAAATAAACCATCAAACAAATCGACCCAGAGTTCTCACTCAAGGCACCTCTGACCGGTCTCAAATTATCCTACTTCAGACACGTTCTGCAAAGACCTAGCTTTCTGAAGAAGTATTTAATAGAAAGGTGAAAGAGGATAACCAGCAGCAAGGTGGATGAACTCAGTACAGTAGTGATGGGTGGAACACCTGAAAGCTCACGTTAGAGATAGATCACCAAGGAGAAAATGTATGTGTCTGCTAAGAATCAATAGCAGGGCACCCAATCCATCCATCCATCCATCCATCAGTCAGAGACACTGTAGATGTCAAATGGCACATACAGTGAAATAAATAGCCCCTGCAACAAACATGACAAGGAGGAGGAGGAGGAGCGTGGAGGTGCACTTAAAAGCAAAGCAGTATTCACCATTTTGGATCTTACCTTTCTTATGTTGGTCCCTACGTAGCTCTTAGGCTCCTCTTTAAACTGAGATGATCTGGAATAATATAAATAGACAAAGGTATGCAGTCATTAAGTGTGACATCACGTGACTGTGCTGCATGGCAATAGCAATGCTGTCAGTCCCAGTTGCCATGTGTGCTATAGAGCATGGAAGGGCTGTATGCTACTCGTTCGTTCATTCATTCATTCATTCATTCATTCATTCATTCATTCAATTTGTGTGCTGCCCATTTCATCTAGCCCAGTGGTTCTCAACCTATGGGTCGTGACCCCATTTGGGGTGAACGACCATTTCACGGGGGTCGCCAAACAACGCAGTCCGCCATTTTTTCCCCCTTTTCCTTAGCTGTGCTACTCCCTTTTATTCTATTGGCTTTTGAAAGCCAATAGAATAGACTCTCTTGAATAGAGTCTAACTCTATTGGCTTTCAAAAGCCAATAGGAATTGTCCAGGCTGTCTCTGCCCTGCTGAGCCCGCCAAAAGTCCCATTCTGCAAACGGTGCTGCACCAGTTGAGTAATCCTCTACTTACGACCAGTTGGGGGTCGCGGCATTAAAAAGGTTGAGAACCACTGATCTAGAGGCTCCTGAGAAGAAAAAGCAACAGCAAAGATAATAACTATAGCGTGTATAGCACTTATATACCGCTTCACAGTGCTTTACAGCCCTCTCTCAGCAGTTTACAGAGTCAGCATTTTGCCCCCAACAATCTGGGTCCTCGTTTTACTGACCTCGGAAGCTAAATCTTAGGAAGGATGATGATGATGATGTTAATGAAACTGTGCGATTATGTATGAAACATGTAACAGTGATACCCATTGTCATTTGGGCACTGGGAACTATGTCCAAAAACTTTGCAAAATACATCAAGAAACTGCAGCTTCCTGCAATAACTCCAACAATGTTACAAAAAACTACGCTACTTGGAACATCTTATATTTTAAGGAGGTACCTGGCTGACACCTAGGATGCTGGGAGCAACCCGTGTCAACCATCAGCACCAGCCAATTTGAATGTTCAGTTGACTGAGGTTCATATCTAATGAATAGATGATGATGATGATAATGATGTTGGAAGGGACCTTGGAGGTCATCTAGTCCAACCCCCTGCTCAGGCAGGAAACCCTATACCATTTCAGACAAATGGCTGTCCAGTCTCTTCTTAAAAACTTCCAGTGTTGGAGCATTCACCACTTCTGGAGGCAGGTTGTTCCACTGGTTAATTATTCTAGCTGTCAGGAAGTTTCTCCTTAGTTCCAGGTTGCTTCTCTCCTTGATTAGTTTCCATCTATTGCTTCTTGTCCTGCCTTCAGGCACTTTGGAGAATAGCTTGACTCCCTCTTCTTCGGGGCAGCCCCTGAGACATTGGAACACTGCTATCATGTTCCCTCTCGTCCTTCTCTTCATTAGACTAGACATACTCAATTCCAGCAACCGTTCCTTATATGCTTTAGCCTCCAGACCTCTAATCATCTTTGTTGCTCTTCTCTGCACTCTTTCTAGAGTCTCAACATCTTTTTTTACATCGTGGTGACCAAAACTGGATGCAGTATTCCAAGTGTGGCTTTACCAAGGTATTTACCAAGTGGTAAAAGAATGGGATATATTCAACCTAAAGGAAAGAAGGCTAAAGGAAAAAAATAAGAAATACCTGAAGTGCTGTCACAAGAAAGAGGGTATGGATATATTCTCTTTAGTACCTAAAGGTAGGACAAGCTCAAATGGGTACGTGTTCTACAGAGGGATATCCAAATTTGAAATAAGGAAGATGTTTGGTCCATGAGGGCTATTCAGTGGTGGATTAAATTACCTGGAGTCGTGAGTGCCATGTTACTGAAGATTTTCAAACAAAAATTGGACAGGAGAATCTGTGGCTGAAATAAAGCTGATGTTGCTGAATTATGACTGCAGATGGCTGCAGTGGCCTAAGGATTTCTTCTCTGAGCAGGAAATTTGATCAGATCTCCAAGGATGCTTCAATCTGAATTTTAAGGGGGGGGGGGAGGAGAACCGGTAACAGAAAATTTTGACAGCCGAAAATAGGGCTCCCTTTCATTGGTTCTGTTCATCCAGATATAAAAACAGAGAATTTATGACCCCGAGGATTTCACTGAGCTACAACTCATCGTTGGGCACGATTGTTGATGATTGAATCTGCCTGTAATCATAATTCAGCAACATCAGCAGCTTCATTTCAGCCACAGCCCCTTCTGCACTTTGCTTCCTTATCTGCAATGCAGATATTTTTAAGAGATTCTAGCCTCACTGCTCCAGGAGTTTATAGTGGATAGGCTACCTGTAACTGCTTCTTGAACTATAGTGCTCAGAAGTGGGGCATTTATCACTAGAGCAGAAATGGGTGACAAGCTGAATGTTATTCAAGTTTCCCAGCTCTGCAGGCTGCTTGGATTTCCAGGGGCAGGAACCAGTTTTTTGAGTTTTTAGATCACTGCTGCATTCTGAGTTAACAAGGATTTATTTAATAATACATTTAGAAGAGTAAAAATTGTTAAATAAACAAGTGCAGCTAACGGGTAGGCTGGCTTCGTTGCTCAACAACGAGAAACTGGTGAAGCGGGCACAGCAGCGCCTGCATTTTCTGCGTCGCATGAGAAAAGCAAATCTTCCTTCCCCTGCCCTGACCACTTTCTATAGGGGGACAATTGAGAGCATCCGGTCATACAGCATCACAGTCTGGTTTGGAAGCATCCCTGCTTCAGACAGGAAGGCGGTGCAGAGAGTGGTGAGGACATCCGAAAAGATCATTGGCAGTTCCCTCCCTCCCATCCAGGACATAGCACAGAAGCATTGCTTGAGCAGGGTCCGTAAGATTATCTGGGACTCTACACATCCTCTCCACTATCTGTTTTCCTTGTTCCCTTCTGGGAGGAGGGGGCTTCCTGGTATCCATAGCAGAACATCCAGATTCAGCCATAGTTTCATCCCATACAGCATTAACCTTGTGAACTCTCAAGCTTCCTCCTTCCGTTATATATTCAAGATGGACAGTATTTAATATTTATTGTTATGTATATGCAGGGGTGTGGGTCTATACATACGTTGTACATAGTATGTTTTAGGTGTGTGTCGTGTAAGTGTTTCACTTTGAGAATGGGTAAATAAATTTCATTTTTAATGTGTGCCGTTGTGCCCACAGTAAAAAAATGACAATAAAGGTTATCTTATCATATCTTATCATATATCTTATCTTATCTTATCTTATCACCTTATCTTATCTTATCTTGTCTTATCTTATGAAGTGTCATGAAAAATAATGACAGTATTTGCTTTCCAAGTGCCTTTAAAAATACAGAGGATTTATTGAGATTTAGTCAGGCTAAAGGCTGTTGAATCTTAGTCAGGTGAAACAAAGAGTTCACTGGGAGGCCTGCACAATAAGAACACATGTCTCTTTCGTGTTCTTTGATCAGTTTTTCGTTTTCCTGGAGATCCTAAGACTCGAAATTTAGGACAGTCTTTAATTACTGAAGCCATCATTTTTCACTGATGTGTTACTTCTATTACCTGATACAACATTGCTCAGTTTCATATATTTTATCCTTACTTATTGTCAATCTATCAGTGAAGAAGATACATTTTGGTGAAAGGACAAGCTTTGCAAGGTAATACTTGGAGTAGGGTTTGTTATGTATATACATAAACACTAACATATTTGGAAGTGTGCGAGCTTCCCGCCCATGAAGGGCCGTCTGAGCAGTACTGAGACAAACACAAGAAAGTTTACCTTGTGAAGAGCAGCTGTACCATGTCGACCAGAGTATGCTCTGCAGATTTTCTCAATAACTCTGAAGACAAAAACAAATAACACAGGTATCATTATCCCATGTGATATTATCTAGAGGCTTTTTCGTGTAGACTTCCCTCCAAGTGTTGTTTACAAAGGATTACTAGAAATTTATTAAAACCAATCCAGGCTCAGCTGTACAGAAAGAAAAGGAAAGATATACCAAGTAGCTAGAGGAATGTAGAGGTAAGAAAGGAAAAGACACACAGGAGCAGGAAATGATTAGCTAAGTCTACTACTTTTCTAAAAAAAAAAAAAAAAAATTAAAGAATGTATCAATTTCACACATTGAGCGTATTTTATGTTTGTTTATTTTCCAGCATTTGGGCTTACTAAATACAGAAATAACATGTGGCAAAATAAGATGAATGTTTATGATTGGCTTGTTTACGCTGCAGACCTACCACTAAGCCTCATCTCAAAGCATATACGGAAGCAAGACTGCATGATTTCACACACGGATTCATTTGTGAGATGAGCTCCAACCGGAGAGAGGAGGAGAGTCCTCAAGACCTGAAAGAAGAACAAATCAATATGAAATGTGGTGTTCTAGTCACATTTTAATACCACAGACATTTATAGGCTATAACAAAGAAACATTTTAAATATCAGCTAAACAGTGGAAGAATGCTTCCTTTAAGTATCATTCAGACCAAAGTTCCCCAACGTTTCCAGCTTTGAGGACCGGGGGGAGGGGGATGGTTCTGCGTGACTGGCTGGCAAGCACGCGTGTACGAGCACAGCTCCATTTGCACAAGTGGCATGCACACATACCCACAGCTCACACGAATGGAGCGCATGTGCACATGCTTGCCTACTGCTCACACAAGTGAGGATGCACGTCCAGGTGCTCCGTTCAATAAAGTCTGACACCTTGGGAAATGATGCAATATTTCCTTTTTTTAACTTGGCCTATCCACAGGGAGATTTTCTTGCAGAATGCACGAACTTTGTCTCCCGTGATGAACACGTTATGACTGTGGCCCTGCAGCAACCAATTAATTCATTTAGCTTTTCAAATATGTCAGCCAAATAGCCAACGCAGGACACCCAGAAGACATTATTAAACTTTTCTGCTAGGGGTGATGAAACATTTCCTGATGAATGTTTCATCACCCCTAGCAGAAAAGTTTAAAAATGTCTTCAGGGTGTCAGGAACAGGCGTGTTTCATCTTGTAGCTCGAATAATCTCGATAATGTTTCTCCTCTCGACAACCAACGTACTTCTGTATGAAAGAGTGCTATGCTCAGAATCCAAATCCTTTCATAATTGTCAAAATAAACATCATTAAATAGCTGGCTTTTGATCAAATGTAATATAATATAATAGGATCTCGGAGTCCTAGTGGACAATCACTTCAATATGAGCCAGCAGTGTGCTGCAGCTGCCAAAAAAGCCAACACAGTGCTGGGCTGCATTAACAGAGGGATAGAATCAAGATCACGTGAAGTATTAATACCACTTTGCAATGCCTTGGTAAGGCCACACTTGGAGTACTGCATCCAGTTTTGGTCACCACGATGTAAAAAAGATGTTGAGACTCTAGAAAGAGTGCAGAGAAGAGCAACAAAGATGATCAGGGGACTGGAGGCTAAAACATTTAAGGAACGGTTGCTGGAATTGGGTATGTCTAGTTTAAAGAAGAGAAGGATGAGGGGGGACATGATAGCAGTCTTCCAATATCTCAGGGGCTGCCACAAAGAAGAGGGAGTCAAGCTATTTTCCAAGGCGCCTGAAGGCAGGAAAAGAAGCAACAGATGGAAACTAATCAAGGAGAGAAGCAACCTAGAACTAAGGAGAAACTTCCTGACAGTTAGAACAATTAACCAGTGGAACAACCTGCCTCCAGAAGCGGTGAATGCTCCAACACTGGAAGTTCTTAAGAAGAGACTAGACAGCCATTTGTCCGAAATGGTATAGGGTTTCCTGCCTGAGCAGGGGGTTGGACTAGATAACCTCCAAGGTCCCTTCCACCTTTATTATTGTTGTTGTTGTTGCTGCTGCTGTTGTTGCATCCTCCAAACTCTCATGTAACAATGGGCTCATCCATTTAGAAGCAAGTGCATGTCTATGCAAAATACAATGATTTGAAACAATGAAACTATTTCTTATCTTAGCTCATCCTATCAACGCCTGAAGTTCTTCCTGAAATAGTTGATGCACCATTGGAACAAATGGCTACACACCAAGTCCATAATATTCCATAATTTGTTCACTGAAAAAATTGTCAATTATTGTGCATATTTCTTTCTCAGTCTTTCTGCAGCAAAAAGTCTGGGCAGCAAAATAATAAGTGTTCCAGTATATCGTCTGAATCAGTTATATGCACAAAGACAGTTAATCGCGCTTCACCAGCAATGTCAGTGCTTTCTTCCAATTGAAATGCAAATTTTTCTGCTGCTGTGTTGTTTTTTCCCCACCACTTGTTGAGTAACATCCATGGCCATTCCTTATATTTGTCTTTGGGCAGTCAGAACATGGAATATTACGAATAGCATCAGTCATTTTTTTTCATCAAAGAGAATTGAATCAACTGCAATGGCAGAGGGAACCACGACTTCTTCAACGATTGTGTGAGGCTTATTTCATTTCGCTGCTATCAAGGACAATTTATAAGATGCTTCCGGACATTTTTTTCAAGATGGTTGTGGACTTCACGAAAGTAGCACAACGTTTTATAAGTTCGTCTCTCTTCTTTACGAAAAACGGCTACTGGCTTTTTGGTGCGCTATGTTTTGTTGTTAAATGTCTCTGGAGCAAAGACGGCTTCATGGAATGCTTGACTAATACTTCATTGCAGATATCACAAACAGGAAGCTGCAGATTGTTTTCTTCCCACAAAATAAAATTCACACTTCAAATAATCTTCACTGTGTTTTTGATTAGTTGCCAATTTTAATTTCTTCGGTGGCGGTTCCTTTGATGCATCACTTTCCCTTTGCACTGATGAAAGTATGATGAATTTATCCATATTTATTAATGTGCATTACTACCTTGGTCTCACACCGCCACACAGAACGGTAGCAAAACTGAATAACTGGAAAGGAGAACAATGACAAGCCAGATGGTGAGGAGAACTCCAGTGACCTGTTATGACTAATAAAGATAGGCGGATAAGAGTGGAATCGACGTATCAGCCCAGAATAGACATTTGATGTTGAAGCTTCCTGCCTTTTCTTATATGTTCTCCGGCTATTTTGAGCGCAACAAGGAATGATGGGTCATCGGTTGAAAGCCTTCAACTCCTCCACAGAAAATGCGGAAAGAAATCCATGGCAAGTCTTTCCAATCCAATGAATAATACATGATGACTCATGCATTTGACTGCATTTCATATTCAAAACGCAGAGAAAAGTCTAATGGTATTATCTTGTCTGGGACGATGTCGCGTACCACGTGCCATGTGCCAAAATAACACCAGTGATATGCCTACCACTGACTGAAAAACACTAGTCTAAAACATCTGAATCAACTTACTCCCCAAAAAACTAACCATTGTACGATTTCACATTTTTTTCCTAATAAAATTAGAAAATGTTTACTAAAGATGTTCAATGTTTGTGTGTCATATGTTTAGTCAGAATCTCTTAACAGGATTCCCATGAATTCAGATGAGGTTCTGATCACAATTACGTCACAGTTTTGCAGGATACATATAATCCAAAAGATTTCCACCATGTCCAGCATACCTGCAAGATCTTCATCAAGACAACCTCATCACTTGCAGGATCTGTGCCCACAAATCGGGCATGTGTTACAGCATCTGCCACGTTTTCCATTCCCTCAGCTGTGCCCTCATGATTTGAATCTATGAACACAAAATACTGTTTAATAAACGAAGTTCAGAGTAAACAGACTTTTTAGTAAAATATGCCACATTTATATTCGGGGGGATATTAAGTGATGACTACCTTCATTGTCAATATTTTTATTTTTAGCCATACAAAATACAAAACATAATCCTATTTATTATAAAAACCAATCAGAATTTCAGTTCTTCTGGGATCATAAATATATAATTCTCAGGCAAAGAATGGTTCTCTAAGTCATCAGTTTTAGTTGCGAATCAAATTGAAAATATTCTCAATCCATACCTATTAGTCCATATGAAAGGAATTTGTTTACTGATGTCAGAGCCAGTCCAGTAATCGGGCCTGTAGTATCTTCTGATCGAATAACTTCCAGAAAAGGTCGAAGGAAAACAATAGCTTCAATGGCTGAAAGTTCTAAATCAGAAGATAAAATTAAACATCATAAAAATTACTTGTACAAAAGGGAAAGGATTCCTCCAGTGAAGGAAGAATCATGCTGAGATTCAAGTCTGGCAGCCCCAAGATGAGTTGGCTGGTTTATTTATTCACACTTATATTCAAATAAATGACACGAAGAAATTTAAAAGTTCTTTGTCTTATAGTGAGGGAAAAAATTATTTGATCCCCTGCTGCTTTTGTACCTTTGCCCACTGACAAAGAAATGATCAGTCTATATTTTTAATGCTAGGTTTATTTTAACAGTGAGAGAAAGAATAACAACAACAAAAATCTAGAAAAACGCATTTCAAAAAAGATATAAATTGATTTGCATTTTAATGAGTGGAAATAAGTATTTGATCCCCTTTCAATCAGCAAGATTTCTGGCTCCCAGGTGTCTTTTATACAGGTAACAAGATGAGATTAGGAGCACTTTCTTAAAGGGAGTTCTCCTAATCTCAGTTTGTTACTTGTATAAAAGACACCTGTCCACAGAAGCAATCAATCAATCAATCAGATTCCAAACTCTCCACTTTGGCCAAGACCAAAGAACTGCCAAGAATGTCAGGGATAAGATTATAGACCTACACAAGGCTGGAATGGGCTACAAGCAGCTTGGTAAGAAAGTGACAACAGTTGGTGCGATTATTTGCAAATGGAAGAAACACAAAATAACTATCAATCTCCCTTAGTCTGGGGCTCCATGCAAGATCTCACCTCGTAGAGTTTCAATGATCATGAGAACAGTGACGAATCAGCCCAAAACTACATGGGAGGATCTTGTCAATGATCTCAAGGCAGCTGGGACCATAGTCACCAAGAAAACAATTGGTAACACCCTACGCCGTGAAGGACTGCAGCACCAACAAGATCACCCTGCTCAAGAAAGCACATGTACACGCCCGTCTGAAGTTTGCTAATGAACATCTGAATGATTCAGAGGAGAACTGGGTGAAAAGGTTGTGGTCAGATGAGATCAAAATTGAGCTCTTTGGCATCAATTCAACTCGTTGTGTTTGGAGGAGGAGGAATGCTGCCTGACCCCGAGAACACCATCCTCATCATCAAACATGGAGGTGGAAACATTATGTTATGGGAGTGTTTTTCTGCTAAGGGGAAAGGACAACTTCACCGCATCAAAGGGATGATGGATGGGGCCATGTACCGTCAAGTCTTGGGTGAGAACCTCCTTCCCTCAGCCAGGGCATTGAAAATGGGTCGTGGATGGGTATTCCAGCATGGCAATGACCCAAAACACATGGCCAAAGCAACAGTGGCTCAAGAAGAAGCACATTAAGGTCCAGAAGTGGCCTAGCCAGTCTCCAGACCTTAATCCCATAGAAAATCTGTAGAGGGAGCTGAAGGTTCGAGTTGCCAAACGTCAGCCTCGGAAACCTTAATGACTTGGAGAGAATCTGCAAAGAGGAGTAGGACAAAATCCCTACTCCTCTTTGCAGATTCTCAAATACTTATTTCACTCATTAAAATGCAAATCAATTTATACCTCTTCTGAAATGCATTTTTCTGGATTTTTGTTGTTAGTCTGTCTTTCACTGTTAAAATAAACCTACCATTAAAATTAAAGAGTGATCGTTTCTTTGTCAGTGGGCAAATGTACAAAATCAGGAGGGGGGGGTCAAATAACTTTTTCCCTCACCGTAATGTGTAGTTCACAGAATACTAAAAATAAGAATTAGGCAGTTTACAATTATAATACAGAATCTGAATAATGCATTTTAATAATGAGCACATGCCTTGTATTTTTATAATTCCTCCCGCATATATGTTTATATGAAAGACAAGACATAGCATAACTAAGCATACAGATGTAGATAGAGCTGATTCCTCAGAATGCTAGTTTACTGCAGTAAGTAGAAATATTTAGATAGTTCCATTTCAGCATCCGAACACAAACACTGTAGTATAAATACTAGTGAAGAGTCGCTCCTGTCCTTTTATTACGAAATGTTTTTAGAGTACATCTTAAATCAGAGTTTGACAATCCTGGCCAGTTGGCACAATGGCACATGTAATTTCTCTGACAGTGTTCCAAATTAAATAAAAATCAATTTATTATGAAATATATATGGTCTCTAATTATGCTAAAAATGAGAATCCTGGGTAAATCCATACCATAAAATAATCTGAACACCAGGATAATACTAAAAACAAAACTGTTTAATATAAAAGCTGAGCCTTTCGTCGGTCAACACTACCGACATCATCATTTTATATTAAACAGTTTTGTTTTTAGTATTATCCTGGTGTTCGGATTACATATTAGGAGAAAACCAGAAGGTCGTAGAAATATTTTTTGAAAATAATAAGAAATGTAGAGATTTGGGTACTGTATAAAAAATAGGACAGGTAATAAATAACTGTTTCTTCCAACAAAACAAAAAAACACCTTCATGTAAAAACACTTCAGAAATGAAACAGTGTGAACACTACAGTCCATTCTATACTCATACTATCCATCACATTCAAACGGTTTGCATCAGACTCCTGGAATGCTGAAGTCCACATATTTGCTATTCAGCATGCAAACTGCTATTCAAGTTCAATCAGCTATAAATGATGCTTTGTTTTAATTTTCCACTGAACTTCCTGGAACCTATTATCAGACTGCCAGATATGTGTATTTAGCAATGGCAACATGTCCTTTTCTCCATTGCTCCGATGTCACCTCCAATGAACAGACATATATAACCCAACTAGCAAAAGACACTCGACTTTTAGCGTTGTTTGTAACTCTTCAGTGAAACTTGAATCTACAGGATGATAACTGCATTTTTAACTCTTCAAGAAAAAATTCAGGACTCAGATCTTTCTCTTAGTCATATATCTAAAGTATTTCCTCTTCATTTGTAAGTTATTTGCATTTCAAAATTTCTACTAATGGTTCCCACATTGCTTGTAAAGTTTTCCTTTAAAAAAAAAACATTCAGAATAGATTTTCCACAGAATACCAACCTACCTGCATATGTATTCTATCACAACTCAGAAAACAGATTTACTTTAGGGAATCCAGGAATTGCAGTATTAAACAGAATACCGGTAATTAAAATCACAATAGCACTCAATTATTTTCTTTTCCGTTTTGCATTACCTTAGCAAGGAAAGTTCTAGTGAACTTTCTAGAAAGTTCTAGAAGCTTGAAAAGCAGTGTTTCTATATGGTACTGTTAGAGACCTCCTTTGATGAAAAGAATGAATGAAAGAGTGGCTTTGAAACAATGAGGAAAAAAACACTTGATTTTATGATCAATGGAAACTCCTCTTCATGTGCAAATTGTATAATTAAAATTATGTCGCATACATATAGCTGCCCAGTCAACTTATAGGGGAGATGGGCGGCCTAAACATCTAATCAATAAATAATAAACTTGCCTTAAAATGTTTGCCTTATTTTTACTTGCACTTACGAAACTGTGGCATACAGTTCTGCTTCTAATTCCAAAATTTATATTGGACAAACACTTCTATTAAATCAATTCAAATATTAAAAATATCAAGCTTCCATTATTTCCAATCCCTTCATCAGGTTATGAATAGATGACTGAGAAAGGAGTTTGATAATACTGAAGTCACAAACCTGTATGATAAAGAGTCCTAAAGAAGTAAAGCCCTAAAAAGACACTGCAGACATTCAAATTAGGTTAGCTTCAGTCTTCAAGATCTAAACTAGGAGTCTGTTAGTATACATAATACAATGAAACTTTATTGGTAATAATAATAATAATAATAATAATAATAATAATAATAATAATAATAATAATGATGATGATGATGATAATGATAATGATGATGATGATGCTGGGCCCAGAAAAATTATTTTGTTTAGGTGAATAAGGATCATGAGTATTTCTGTCATTCTGACTGGGTTATTTAAGATATAACATGAGGACGTTTCCCAACAGATCTTAGCATAAAATCCATAGAAGAATGTTAGTTGACAACAGTTCCATTTCTTTGTCGTTGTATCAGCAAGATATTGCACATCACTAATGGATGAAACTGTAACGTTCTTTTTATGCATAGCTTCTTTTTTTAAATAATGCGATTACCTGGAAGTATGTGAGAGTTTAATTGCTTATGCTTGGCATGAATTTTTGCCACAGTGATACTGTATTTTATTGTTATACTGTTTTTTTTTATAATTATGGTAGAATTGTACACGTTCCAAAAAATGATTTTGAAGCCTGGATCTCACACAACTGCAACACAGTCTCTGTTATTAAAAGTAGCAAGCTTTTTGCTCAGCTTCCATGTTAAAAGCTGCATTAACTTTAATGACTTGTTTAAAGTAGCAAGACGTTTTTTGACTCATATACTGTAGAAGCCTGATGGGTTTTTTTTTAATGAATAGCAGGGAGGGGTCGTGGGCCCCTTCAAGAAGGCAGCACTGACAGTGGCAATGCTGGCGGTGAGAGTTGGGCTGCATAGACTGCAACTAACCCAAGACCTGTTGCTGGAGAAGACTCCTGCGAGTCCCCTGGACTGCAAGGCAATCAAACCGGTCAGTCCTAGAAGAGATCAACCCTGACTGCTCTTTAGAAGGCCAGATCCTGAAGTTGAAACTCAAGTACTTTGGCCACCTAATGAGAAGGGAGGACTCCTTGGAGA